>NC_052618.1:6115813-6428255 GCF_016545825.1 Eucalyptus grandis
GGATATATTTGCCCTTTAAAGTATTGGATACTCTTGTTTTCCTATAGAGAATATGTTGCTCTGCACATAAAATCAGATTATGCAAGCAAGTTTATCTGGTTGTGATTTTTTGCTTGTTTTCTCATTACCTATGCTGAGGTGCCTTAAGCCAGATGAAGAGTGTAAGATGTTCAGACCGTTGGGCTTTGTTTCAAATGGGTTTCGTCTACAATATCGGCACTTCCAAGTCCTAGATATGTCCAAGGGTATTATCTGGATTTTTTGGTTTCTTGGCCTGATCTTACCTAGAATTGGTTCATATCACCATGGCAAGATAGAAAGGATCGAGTAAACCTTCATAAAGTCAGCATGCGCTTTGGGCACCTTGGATTGGCACATACTATCCACAAGTGTCCTTAGAAGGTTGTTAATGGATAAGTCTTAACTTAAAAAGGTGGTGTTTTCCTGTGTTATGGAATTTAGGGCCCATCAAACAAACTATGGAATTCTTTCATGGGTGGGACTGGAAGCATTAGGGTGCTTTGTAGGTGGTGGCATAAATTATTTTCTTGTAGACTTTGACCGGTGGCAGTGAGTAATGAAACCGCAAAGATAGGGACGATTAGCCAAATTTGGACACCTCTTGTGTAAAGCTTTTGTTATAGAAAATAATATTATAGTGTTAGTCGATGTACATTTGTCTTACTCAAATGTTGCAGGTACTACATTAGCATAAAGATGAGTTAGTGCAGGCATTTAACCAGAGTGAGGTTGCTGAGTGGCTCTATCTGATACATCACCCTTAGATCAAATCAACTGGTGCATTTACCTTTCTTTTCTTCTCTTGCCTTGTTCTATCTCCCCAAGCTTTTGGAAGGTTCTTTTGTGAGACTAAAAGCTTGTATCATATATTATATCGTCAAAACATCACAAATTTTCTATGTCGATAAGGGTTCATTTTCTGGTTGTAGTGTGATGAATTTTTGCATAATGAGCAATACTAGCAACCATGAAAAGCCATTGTTAAAACTCTACCAAGCTTTCAAGAGGACAAAGGGGAAATGCACATATAGTTTACCTGATTTGTGCATCATTTCTTATAGATTCATATTAATCGAAATCGGGACTCTGAGATTGGATGTGTAGAATTTTATCTCTTCAAGCACAAAAAACATACCTGGTGAAATTGAGTTCTTGCCCACATTATTTTGCGAAATTGAAGTAGTGCATTTTGTATGACACTGGTATTCAATAGTTGAGGGCCAAAAAGAACTCGAACACAGCATTTCGATGTTTGAAAAACAAAGTTTTCAAGATATCTTTTAACAATACAAAGAGTGAGAATTAAGAACCACCATATTCTTTATAACAAGAATTAAAAATTCAAGATTGTTTTGATTTCCAAAACTAACTTAAAGTTAACTAATGTCGATTTTGTTTGTATATCTACACACTCAAAAGCTGCAGAAATTCTTTAGATCCTCTTCCTTGCCATACCAACTTGGTATTTATCTTCAAAATGTGAGGATACAGATCCTTGGAGGAGTTCCTAACCAATCCCCTCGGTGACTCTAGTAGCAAGTGATATATCTGCACAAACATTCGATTATTTATATGCATGCGTTGTTTCAAATGCCATTTACATATGCACCAATATGTCTTTAGTTGTTCAAATTGAATAGGATTGGAGAAACTAAAACCTTGAGGAGACTTCTTCTCATCGTAGAGCAGCTGCTGCAATGGATATGGGGCTCCTCCTGCAAAATTAGAGGATAAAAACAGAGAATACGTTCAGCACTTGAAAAGGAACAACAAGAAAGCATTTGAACTAAACCTGGTAAGTAATCTTTATACACAGCAGGTCTACATTGACGAACCTTCTCAAATCACAACATCTTTCAACCTCAATAGAAGAAAGATGAAATGTTGTCAACCAAGTTTTACAGTTTTCGACTCTTCCTCCAGCTTTACCATTAAAATTCCAGCCAATGAGAGAATAACCACTGAAAAACATTCAGATTGTGCAGTTTGATATCACTGTCAATGCTTATATCAACTTGTCCGTCATCAGCAAGTCCAGCCCCGTCTCCCGCATCTAAGTTGATTTCGCCAAGTACTATGTCGATGTCTCGTCCCCGCTTCTCCGGAACAAGTAAACTAATAGACTTAAGGATGTCTACAATACATACATAAACATAAAACAATGAACTTGCATCATTACCTCTAACACGACAGCCCACCAGCCCAAAACCCAATCAACCTGAAAAGCAGAAATGGGTCAAATGAATTAAAGATGGATTCTAAGATCGATCACCAGAATCAAACAACAAAGTTGGTCATAAGTAGATTTACCTGCTGAAATTCACTCTGGCAGTGCCGCTTATGCACATTGGTGTATCATTCACATGACGGTCTCTTTTCTTTGGCTTTACTGGTGGGCTTTTCAACTCTCCAGAAAGCTTCTGCACCACAAAATCAATTTAAAATATATCATCAAGCCTCAATAAAAGTATCTTATATATGTCTATGCGTAATATGTCGGTAATGAAAAGGCCAATGTAAAAGTATCTACCTTTTGTTTATTTGGACCATTTGAACCTTCTTTTGCTCCATTTTCTTTCATGGCAGACCATGAACCCTTGTTTACAAACGTTCTTTTTCTTAATTGTGAATTACCTATTTCAGGTATTGCAGCTTTCTTCTTTGATCCATGTCTCTTAAAAGTAGCAATAATTTGCTTGCCATCATCATTCCTGCTCTTAGAAGCAGCAATAATTTGCTTGCTGTCATCATTCCTGCTCTTAGAAGTAGCAATAATTTGCTTTCCATTGTCAGTCATGCGTTTCTTCTGAATGTCATTTTTTCTACACAAGCTTTCTCTTCTTAGCTCTCTTTACTAGCACCAATTCCAAGAGCAGCTTGACCATCTGGACTAATGAATCAATCAGAACATTGAGAATTTTTCTCTGATGCATTTTGCATTCCTTTTTTCAGAGCCTTCAATTTTTAATAGCATGTTTCTTGCTCATGCCAATTAGTGTTAGCAAAGCATTTGAACATTACATCTTTATTTTCCACATGCCAAACAACTGACTCACTAAAAAAGGATTAGTTTGTGTCACCATATGGTTATGCAGATCGCAGTGTCATCTCATATAAAGCCTTTTCTCCATAATGTCTTGTCCAATATTGGTAGCCCCGTGCATTTTGTTGCATTAACTAATAGATATAAAACAAACTATCTCTCACCCATTTCCTACGTTCAACTTATGGTAACCAAGACACAGAATGGCGAAGTATCTTATATTACGTACATCAGGAGATTCAAGACCTTGGCCAACTATAAACATCACAGTAACCATGCAACGAACTTGGTGCCACAAAAATGCACTGCCCTTAATTTTGAAACACCACAGTTCATTACTTTCCAACCTGCATAAAAGGAAGTTCCTTAAAATCATAAAAGACACTGCAAACTAGATTGGTCTTATTAATATAATAACTTGTACATGAGAGAAACTGGCCAAAATGAAAAGGCCCTTTTTTTTGCCTTTTGATTTCTCTTTCATCATACCAACAAAAATATAGATGCATCTTTGCATCTTTTCTTAACTTATAAAGATCTCAAAAAACATCTACCGGAACCAACCTCTTATCACAAGAAGAGAGTTCAAAGGATGTTATATGACGCTTGTAGTTGTGGACATTAAATGCATCCATCTTACAAAATTTCTGAAATCATGATCCCCCACAAACTTTTGGCCTGCACTCTCCATTGCCTAGCATAAAAACAGAGAAAGGACTTCTATCAAATGAAATGAAATAGTCATAATATCAATATTTTGGTTCAAAATCAGCATAAAGTAGTTTATGAAATGAAGAGTTACCCTAATATCCAAATTATCTCTCCAAAAGAAATATTTGTACTCCCTGCTCATACAGCTAAACCTGCAAGATATTGAGGAAGACAAAATCATGTGAAAAGGCAAACCCCACCTACGTTTCCGCAATCATTAACATTATAAAATCAACAAATTGGAGGCATCTCTAATGCATTTCATTAACAGAATCCCATCATATCGAATCAAAATAAAGTACACCATGCCACCATGAGAAGGAAAACAACCTTGCACTAAAATCAATTGGAACAGGACACCAGCCAGTTACTCGGATATCTTTGGGTAAGACTCGATTCAACACTCTCACATAATCAATTTCCGCGTCTAAGACTGACATATAAATGAAAGTAAGCATCATATTGAACATGATAATTTTTCATCATAAATAATTCGTTGCAGCAAATCAAATAAAGTAAGAATCTGTAATGACTGCATAATCCCAACATATATGCACTTTCCTGCAGAATACCCTGCTAACTTGGAAATGCTAACCACTTAGTCTGAAATAAGCCACTTTTGATTAGGAAAGCAGTGTGATGTGTACACGTATGTATAGGAATATGTATATTTAATGGATGCTTTATTACCGTACCAGCAGTTTATTTCCAGCTTGACATCAGCCTTGCACAAAATACACCGATTTTTAACAATTAATGTTTTCTCTTTAATGGGTCTGTAGCAATTGAATTGAGTCACAAATTTCCAGTGAAGTTCAAACTTCATTCAAAAGCAATTTAAAGACTCATAGCAATAAAATAGAGCTCAAAACAATTAAAGATCAGTCACTTAAACAACATACCATCTCTATCTATAGAAAGTCCCCAATTGTTTGCATCATCTGTGTTCTTAGGTCGCAGGTTTGATCGTAGAAACAGGGAAATGACCTGCATCAGAAAGCAAACCATAGCCTACTCATGATGCACCTAAGAAAAGAAGCAAACAGGAGATAATAGAACAACAACATTAATAATAAAAGAAAGAGCCTACTGCAAACATAATTATCCTAGGTAAAATGACAATTGATACTAGACACTTGTCCACGTCATAAAACCTTCTTGTATCTTGTGGTGGTATCTCTATCAACATTTCAATCATCTTGCAAAGAGACTCCCAGCTATCAGAACTCTCGCTCTTTGGTACTTTCTCATCTCCAATTCATATCATTGCTTCTCTAACAAAAATTCACTTCAGAACTTGCACTCCAATTACAATATTCTATGATCTAATTAACACCCAATCTCAAATTCCTTGAGAAAATCAAGCTTCACATATTGCTCCTAACCGATTCTTATACGGTAAGATTATAATCAACAAAAGCTCTCGTGAAAGGAACATCATCATGAATATTCACAGTAATCACATCTATCACGAGGATGGAAATATATGGTTGTTATAAGGAAAACTCTGATAATTGCCCCTTGTGCCCATACTTCCACAATTGCATTTTAGTAGTTAAAAGTACTAAGTAGTACACATGCAACAGTTAACCATCTTTTTCCAGAAGCCCTTAAACATGTTTCTGAGTAGCCTTGTCATCTGTTTTTCCAAGTTTAAGAAATAATCAAAATTACAAAATACAACTGAGATTGTGCTCGTCTACTAAATATAAGTTGACACGCGTTTTTGCAAGAAAATGCTCAACATTTAATACAGGTTGAAACAAAGACCCACATTCTCTCCGCAAGGAAATGGTGATTGCACGGAATAGTGAGCCAAAGATAAAACCCAATCTAGCGTCTGTGAACAAAATAACAATCTACCGATCCATCAAGAAACTTAGAAGCGGAGTAGCAGTTTTTGAACTTGTCCAAAAGATGAAACTCCTTTGTCTGTTCTGCCACATCTTGAGTACTGTGACTTTTTCTTGTCACCAACTAAAAGCTTAGTCTTCTCAAGAGCTTTAAAATTTCAGACTGCATGACACCAAAATCAGTATGATGGGATTCGGATCAAAATGAATTAGGTGTCTGCCAAGAATGTCAAAAATGCCAAAATAGAACATCTGCTGATTTTAAATTGATAGCATCCATGATTTAAACATTCGCATTGCACAATATTAAAGAACTCTTCCATGTATCTTTGATAATAAGCAGAAACTCAGTGACTTTGCTTGCATGGTACAAACTGATCTACTAGTGTACCGAAAGATAGTGTCCTTACTGAAAACATAAATTTAAATCTTATGAAGAAGTAGAACCCTCTTTTATAGCACATATTTTCCATTAGGCCCAATGCTGAAATGAATGAAGATTTTGGGGAGAAGATGGAATGTAGGACCGACCTCGACAGTTGGATCCAATTGTGCTTCAGAGGCAAAACCATAAAACCTGTAAAATAAAGCAAAAGTGAAGCGATTTCATTGTGCCAAAGAAAAGCTAGAGTACATTCAATGGCCTAAGGCACGACACATTCAGGATTTCATATGTCTAGGAAATTAGTCAGACTTGCCATGTGGTGTAACAGAAAATTATCGAACACATTTCACGAATCACATCCACTACACATTTACTTGTGACAGATTCTGCAACTTAAGAGATTTCTGCAGTGACACCCTAGTTTTAGAACATGAATGCTTCCATAGCAGCAATATCCTCAAATTATTAATAACAGCTAAACTTTCACAATTTCTAGAGTATTTTATATTCCATGCTGCCTCTTAAGAACAGACAAAATCAAGACAAAGGGAAAGATAATATACTATACCAGATTAAAATCGTTTTATGATGCAACAGTTGCATTGTATGACAAACAGTACAATGGCTACAATCTGTACCTTTGTCCAAAATACATCAATCTTAGAGCAACATATTGCCTTGGATGGTGTTCAAGAATTCCTGTTTTGAAATCTGCAGCAGGAGGTATCACAACATTCACTAAAATATGGCTGCACATTGAAAGAACTTTAGCCGAACAGCATGCTCATCTCTATGGAAGCAGGGTTGTAAGAAATTACTAACTCAAACCCTATAAAACTTAGTATTAAAAACTATTCGCACAACAATATTGATGCTTTGATTATGTCTAGTTTTAGCGCTTAGGGTCGCTTGTTTTTCTTTAGACTGTTTGGAGTCACAACTAACACAGCCTGCTAAGCAACTCCACAAAACTTCACCACTATAGTATCCTGTAACCTCTCAAAATTTGCAAGAAGGCCACTTAATTATTGTTTGACTTTTGAACTTAAACCGTTCCTCCTGTTCCTGAAACAGGCTGACCTCCCAAGTCACTGAAAACCCCTCGACTGGAACTTGAAGAGCAATAAACATACAAGATCTCAGTGGTTCAGATTAAACATGCAATTGGAGCTCAAAGAGTTTGACCAGTAGCACTTTTTTTCTTCCTAGTCTTCTTGTCCAGCTTCATTGATTTGCCATTCCCATCGACCACTCCACTTCCCTCTACGACACAACCAATCTTGTCTTCCATCTGCACAAAATGAAGCAATAAGCTCAAGTACATCGCATTCAGCACGAAACATTGAATTTCGCTTATCCCCTATATGCATGGCCAATAACAAAGAAGCGCCAACCAAAAGATGCATGCATTCACTCAAACCACCGACAAACAATGCATGCCCGACTCAAACGCACGCTCAACCCAACACCGAAACCGGCTTCGAGCTGCTACAAAGATATCAAGATTCATTCGAGAAGTCCTAAAGACAGTGAAATCCTCTCGAAAAGTGAAAAGGGAGAATCGAAATGGCTCACCTTTTGACAGCAACATCCAGAGAGTCGAGAAGAAAGGTCGGCGTTCTGCTTCTCCAACTCCTGAAATGCGATGGGGGCCAAGTCGCGAAACCGACAGAGTTAGCACGCGGCAGCTCGTACAGCAATCGAAACTCCCACACACACTTGCGGGTACGAACCGCTCGATCGAGTTACAGCTTCAAGGAAATCGCAATCGAATTTTAAATAGAAAAGAAAGGAGGAAGAAGCGTTTCCAATGGCGCGCACTAGAGAGAGAGAGAGTACGTTGATTGTCGTCTCCTGGAGATAATGGATCCGGGAGCGAAGGGCGTCGACGAATCTACATCGGGCGAAGTAGACATTGCCTCTCCCGCTTCGCCCGCTGCGCTCGACGTTCGCTCCGCGCTCTTACTCCGGCAAGACAGAGGCAATAGAAAAGAAAAAAAGGCAAAGGAGAAAGAGAGGTCTCACGGTACCCATACGCCTCTCTCTCCTCCACCACACATCCCTCGCGGCCGTAACGGCGTCGCGCGAAACCCCAAAACTTAGCACCGCCACCGTATATCTAGCCTCGCAAACCTTTTTTGCTTCAAAGAAGCTCGAGAGGCCGCCGGCAGCCGGCGATTTCGGAGCCGCGGCGGAAAGTCGATGACGGCGACGAGGAGAGAGGCGAGGAGGGAAGCGGTTAGGGTGAGTGAGAGGGCTCGAGAAAGAGAGGAGGGGGCGCTTGGGGTGAGTGAGAGGCTCGGGACAGAGAGGAAAGGAGTGCTTGAGGAAGAGAGAGGCAGAAGCGGGAAGAAAAGCGCGCTTCGTTGAAAAAGAGAGAGAAAATGCAGCAAAGCTCTCCTTCTTCGCCCCCGCCGTCCGACCCCGCCAAAGTCCGCCAAGATCTCCCTCGCGACCGAGCGGGCCAGCTCGTGGACAGCGCACAGTCGGGCGGCGGGGAGCTCGGTGCCGCTCGGGAACGAGACCGAGATGCCGAGCGATGACCAGCGAGGCTTTTGGGCAGGCGGAGGCCGAGGCGGAGACGGAGGCGGAGACGGAGGCAGAGCTGGAGACGGAGGCGGAGGAGGAAAGAGGAAGGCTCTCAGCGTTCTTTTTTCTTTTACGAGGAGAGAGACCCGCGCCCATTCAAGTGAAGTGAGAGAAAAATTTTGAGCGGGAGGAATACACTGACCGTCCTTTCTTCTGCGCGAAGCCGAGCCGAGCCGACCAAAAACCAGCGCCCCCCCTTTTTCAGTGGGTCCCGCTCGGGGACACGTGCCGGCGTTTCATTGATAAGTGCGCACCAGGTCAGCAGATGACGTGGCGCGCACATACCACTGAATATTTTCTCCTTGACGGGGGTATGAGAGAAGCTTCACTAGTGTATGGGGCTCAATGGGGTGAGCGATGGAATGCCTCTCACTATTTTGATTATCGTACCATTCGCGAGAGAACTCTTTACCCCGCAGCCATGGAATCTTCTGCACTCATCTCACAAGTGTATAGATGGGGGGATTGTGTGTAGGATATGGCTTGCCTTTCATCATTATGACGTGCCTCATCCAGCATGCTTAATTAATCTTGTATTCTTCACTTAGCTGTCTATTCTAATAATCCTTGATGGAATCAATGATTTAGATAGACAAAATCATCATGCAAAAATCCATTTGGAAAAGGCATGCGGCATTTTAAACATGAGAGAGTTTGTACTCTTAAAACAAATGAATGGTTTTCGCTCAAAAAGACCTTGTTGGTAGCTTTAAGGGTCAAGAGAATGGTGTTTCCAAATATGTTCAGTTTCGAACATCAAAAAGGTTATTCACAAATGGATGTGTCGATGGTTGTCCCTATTGATTAGGGATATGACGCATGAATGATTAGCCAATGATTGTGAATCTGATCATTGATTTGACGGGTCTTTCTGTTTTTGCCCCTGCAGAAAAGAAGATGTACAAGTAGATCAATTAGTTTGGCCAAAATCAAATGTGAGTTAAGGCCCGAAGATTTTCTGTCATTTGCTTTGGCGATTACTCGGACACCATTTCGTTTATGGGAGTTTGTCATGCCTCTCATTGATTTGTTATCCTTGTTTTTGTCACCAAGTGATCCCGCAACAAGACAAGAGGGAATGTGTTAGTCATGAACTCTTTCAAGAGTCGAATAATTGGAATCGATACAACTTTACCATTCACTGGTTTGCAGATGATTGGGTGAACCTGAAGTGAGAGGGGGACACAAAATCCTATGTCCCTTGCTTCGTAGGTCAATTATTCTCTGTATTGGCTCCTGGATGACACATCCTTTTACACGAAGCCAGGTGAATTTGATACGAGTCATTTCCATGTACTAGCTTGGCCAATATTGATTTGCCTAACCATCAAATTTGGCTCTTGAATCCTGGTGCTTCCTGCCAATAGGGGGAATATGTCAAAAGTGAATTCAAAGAGGGGGGAGTATTGGAAACGATACCAAATTACTCTTCTCCAAAGTTTGTATTTGCTGACTCTTAGGGATATTTGAATGTTGATGACAGCTTTTTCGTCTCGGCATAGTTCAATGTTTCCTTCAATTGGCCTTCCTCTCTTGTGACCAGGTATGCGTGATTATTGGTCGTTGATTCATCTTCAATGCCTTCCTTCTGTGGAATTTTCTTTTATCTTTGATTATATGACCATTAGCAGCATTGAGCAAGGTCATGTACCTCAAGCTTCTTATGAAATCTGAGATAAAAATCTCAATCTTTCTGATGGCAATTACTCCTTGGAAGAATATGCATCTGGAGTGAAGTTTCTAGATTCCAAAGTCATTGTCTAGGGTGTAGGGCTATAGATCGCTTTGACTGTCTAGATATTCTCCCTGTTGACAGTAATTACTTTAAAGAAAGAGAAGGAACTTCTTCCTTATGCTTCTGGGCTCGTCGGAGTTGAAACTGTAACATCTAGTTGTTTGGGCGTGTCGTGCGACAAGATAGTCCTTTGGCTTAAGATGGAGTTGGGCAGGAGTGAGGCATGTCATGGATGCTTCGATTCAACTGTATGCATGTACCTATTACGTCTCACCTTTTGTATCCTGAAAATAGAAGAGAGGCGTTGTCATTCTCAATATCATGTTAAGGGAATAAGACTTACCCTTTTTTTGAAACGAGATGCTCCTTTCTGTTTGCCTACGCTTTCTTGGAAATGTGTTCTCGAGTTTGGTTTGTTCACACGATGTGCTAGTTTCAAATGCCTTTTGTCATACTAAATCAAAGGGGATGATGTTCTGAAACATAAAGTGAGAGGGTTAGAAAGACAAACGTGCTTAAATTTATCATCTTGTTTTGACAAAAGCTTTTGAGTGATGAAATATTTTTTATTTTCAAAATACGTCTTTGGGGAGAAAAAGCATGAGGAAGCCCAGCCCTCGATTCTCCTTGGATGATATTTTTTTTTCATGGTTGGATAACATCACTAGGCTGGTTTGGGATACCGCCTCATGCTCTCAAAATATTTTCAACTTTCTTTAATAGGTGGATTTACATTTTGGAAGAGTGTTTTCAAAAGTCAGTTCCTCAAGCGAAACTGATGTTGAAAATAAACAAGCCAGGCTTAAGAAAGATGTACAAGTTCCCACGTAGGGGAATATGAAAGGAAATTAAAAAGGGTTCTACTCGAGTGGGCCTGTACCAATTTCCCCTTACGGTCCTTCATTGATGGTGTCCATGAAAAGGTCTTCAAACATGGTGGTCATGTCATCTGGACCTTCTTACTCTGTTGCTAAGGGTGGCACTTCATTGCTTGAATAATACCCGGCCTTCACCAGCCCTTGATGAATGTCAGCGGTATGTGCTTCGACATTTCTGCTCCGACTGTCTTCGTAACTGAATACCGCATTTACTTTGTCGGTGTGATCAGGAGCGAATTGCTTTGGAATGAGAAAACTTTAGTGTCTAACAGTGTTCGATTCGACTCTGAGGGTGAAGCACTCATCGCCTGAGTGCCCCACTTCTCCCATGTGATGGTCACATTTTTTGGACGGGTCATAGCTAGAGAAGCTTTCGGCGTTTGGTCGCTTTGGCTCAGTCGAGAGGAGGTTCTTATTCCGAAGGATTGCCAAAACCTGTGATGGAGACCCGGGAAGTGATGTGAATTGTCTCCTGTTGTTGTAGTGCTGGGGCGGTTGACGGCTGGTGGTCTGTTGCTGTCTTTCACTTGTCTGAATTATCGGAGAATGATTGTAGGTTGCATTGACATCTACCAGGGGTTCTTTATCTTTCTTCATGCTGAACTTGCCCGTGGATGTAGGTTCAGTGAACCAACCATCCCTCAACCCTATCTCGATTTGCTCCCCTACTGGAATGAGTTAATTAAATGATTCAGCGATCGTGGTTACCATTCGATTGCAGTACTCGTAAGAGAGGGTTTTGATAAACATCTTTCTCAGCTCGAAATCGGTTGGTTCATGACTGATTTGGGCGGCCAGATTCCTCCATCGGATAGTATATTCTTTGAACGATTCATGCTTTTTATTTTCAGTACGCTCAAGATCCTCATGAGAAGGGGTAATGTCCATTATGAATTTATACTGCTTGAGGAATGCCTCACTTACTTCGCTCCATGTTTTGAGGAGATTCATATTCTTTATAATGTACCACTTCAGGGCAGGGCCTATTAGACTTGATTGGAACAATTGGATCATTGATGGTGCATTATTAACGTATTGGGTCATTCAAACCAAGTACATTTGCAAATGAGCCCTAGGGTAAGTTGTGCCATCGTACTTCTCAAACTCGGGCATTTTGAATTTTTCCGGCATTTTGACATTGGAATAAATGGAGAGGTCCATCAAAGTAGGATCTTGGAGGCCTTGTAGTTGTTTTAGCTTCTCCTCAAGCTTTTCGAGGCGTTTGTCATGCTCAGTTTTAGACAAATTGTCTGGCCTAGCTTTCTCTATCATGGTTGGGTGCGGATCATCTTCCAATTCGGGCATGTTATCGTCGGTATCTCCACCTTGATCACCCCTAGTAGATGATTGTGGGAACAATACCGATTGAGGCCGGGCGGGAGTGAGTTTGCCCTGGATGGAGTCTATTTGCTTTGAAAGTTGTTGAAGCACATTGAAGACTTGCTTCATTTCACTTTCCATGACCGCAATACGGCTTGGTACATTTTCTTCGGCCATTCTTGCTCTTGCTTTTGAACGAGTCTGGATCGGCGGACGTTGATGTTCCATGATTACCTAGTCATGAATAAACAAGCGTGTGTGAATACAAGGCGTAATAGGGAGTCAATCCATGATGACAACCTAACCCTACTCATTTCGTTTATTCATGAAAAGGTAGACGATTTCCTAAGCATGGATTGAAAAGGGCATGTGAGATGTTAGCATGGGCTAAAAAGATAATTAATTTGAAAGGTGAAGAAAGCATGAATTGCAACAAATTTTGAAAAAGATTTCTATCCCTTTTTGAGGCAAATGAAAATTCTTGCGAAAAAGAACTCTTTAACATGCTTGAGAATAAAA
The DNA here is from genome assembly GCF_016545825.1 of Eucalyptus grandis. Lineage (NCBI taxonomy): Eukaryota > Viridiplantae > Streptophyta > Magnoliopsida > Myrtales > Myrtaceae > Eucalyptus > Eucalyptus grandis. Next base: position 6,128,868 of record NC_052618.1, read on the forward strand.
ACATTAACTGAAAGTAATTTCTTCTACAAAAGTTTTTTTAGATGACCGTGATATTAAATCCTACACTAATCATGGACTACTCAATGTATACAGGAAGGTAAGTAAATTGCAAAGTACATGAAATAAAAACTTACTTCACATGAGAAAATTGATGGCAATCACATAGACATGCGCATGATATGTGCGGCTCGATTTCTAACTGAGAAGGTGTGTTGAAATTAAAAGGGTATCCGCCCGTCGCAGTCTCGCGTTAGCAGCATACCCCCTTAACCTTGGCTAAGAAATTCGGGAAAAAGAAATGCAACATCTACATCGCAGTCTTGATTCGAAGTCGTATCTTTCTTAACACCATCCTAGAAATCCTATGGCAGCCCAGGTCCGGCGGTCGGGTTGCGTGTGCCATATGTAGTGTTAAAACAATAAAGCATGCATAGCAATTTATAATCACAAGACAATCTATTTTAAGCAAAATTAAAATAAATTTCTAAGCTTTTGACCAGCATAAAGAAAAAAACCTAAGTCAAGAAAGAATTTAAACAAGACAAAAATGGCATAAAGTCTTCAAAGTCCCAGGTGGAGTCGCTAAGCTGTCGCGACCTCTTTTTTCCGGCGCCCGCACCGGGTACGAGCGCCTAAAGAGGCTAATGGCTCAGCTGAAATTAGTTATGCCCGGACTCTCCCAAGTCCACCAATTCACGACTTAATGGTCCAAGTTTTTAACTTGTAAATCAATTTTTAAAATGGAGTCGCCACTAATCGATTTGGGGTGGGTTGATTAGAAACCCAAGCGAAGTATTGGGAGAAATACTCACTCTCGCGTAACCAGAGAAATTAGGATCGGTGACTTGATTACACTAGTTAATCACTAATGCCCTTCGGCACCTAATCTTGTTTAAACCTTGAGGTTTTTTGGATGCTCAAGGGATTTTCCATGCATTTTTGGAGAAAACATCTTTTGTCTTTTCCTAATTTTTTTTGACATAAAAGTAATTTTTTTGGATTTTTTGGTATTTTTGAAAAATACAAGTCTTTTTGGTTTTTTCTGAATTTTTTGGCTTTTTCATGAATTTTTGGCATTTTTTGGAAAATATGGAATATTTTTTATTTTTCTTTTTATTTTTTGGAAAATAAAATATATTTTAATATTTTTTGTTTTTTTTTAAATTAAAATATTTTTTAATATTTTTCGAAACTAAATTATTTTTGATTTTTTAAAAATAAATTATTTATATATGATTTATTTAAAATATTATTTATAATTAAAAAACGGCCCGAGCCTGGTCCGCGGGCCGGATCCAACACGGGCCGGCGACTTGAACACCTGGGAGCGAGCCCAACTCGGATTTTTTTCCTTTTTCCTTTTTTTTTTCTTTTTTGGATGAAACGGCGTCGTGGCCGAGTGTTTGGATACGCCTGGCCCGACCCGACGACCCGCTCCACGACCCGGATCCGACCTGACCGCGACCCAACTTCCGCCGCCCCCTAGAATTTACGGAATCCCTACCCGGTCCCCACTCGGTCCGACCCTACAACCCGGGTCGCGACTTGGAAAATCGGGAACCCTAGGGTTTTCGAATCGCGGCGCCGAGGAGGGAGAGGACCGAGGCGCAGCGCAGCGACGGCAGCGATGACCGGACTAGGGAGAGGGAGATGGCGATGGTGATGGCGACGGCGACATCACGATACCTGTTCGTGGCAACGGCGCGATGGGGGCGGCGACGATGGCGAGACCCACACGAACCTCCTCCCGCCTCTCTCTCTCTCTCTCTCTCTCTCTCTCTCTCTCTCGGGCTTGCCCTTCGAGCTCCCCGAAGTCTCTTGGGGACCCCTCCGAGCTCACCACGCCACGGCCAACCCCGCACTCGAGCTCCCCGAAGTCTCTCGTGGACCCGAGCTTCGGCTGGCCTCTCTCTTTCCTCTTCCTCCCCTCTCGTGTGTCTCCGATAGAATTTCTCCTCTCCGCCGCAAGCCTTCTGGATCCGGGCTTGCTCGTCCTCGACTCCCCTTCGAAGTCTCTTAGTAGGAAGCACGAAGCTTTGCAGCCTTCGATCGTTCTCGGCATGCCCTTTGCCATCGCTTCGGGGAGCCCTATATATAGGCGAGGGGGACAGAGCTTCGACCGCCGGTCCTCGTGTGCCGAACGGCCTTCGTCGGCCGAACTGACGTCCCATCCACCACCTACCCGTCCTTCAGTGCGTCGCCAGCTCCCCCATGTGCGTCGCTGTCCTCTCCTCCTTTCCGGCATCGAGCCCTCCACGCGTGTGGACGATGGAGGAAGATGAAGACCCAGCTAGGCCGGGCTGAGGCAGAAATGGGCCTCACAGCCCATGCGAGGGCTACGCTTCTTTTTCTTTTTGTTTTTTCTGCTTTTCTAAAATGACAAAATAAAATAAAAATAAAAATAAAAGAAACCTAATTAAAAACAAATAATTTAGGTGTCAACAAGACTTTTTGCACAAGAGGATATGATATTCTATAGCCAGTATCCAAGCAAGTTGATTGACTGTTAAGTAGACTATTCAAGAATTTCAACTTCAATCAAAGAACAAAATGATGTAGATATACTAAGGATGTTCATTAACAAATACCATTAAGAAATACGATGACCATGTGGTATAGACACATAGATTGGAAGCTCCACATGGAAAAAGAAAAAGAAGACACCGAGTGGAAAAGTAAATCAGATTTTGGTAGCTACAGAGAACAAGCTTAACAAAAATGAAAAAGAGCAAGTTCCTTGATTTAAATAGGATTTTTAAACCTTTCTTGTATCGTGTTCATAGCCCTGAGACAAAATCTGTATAGCGTGTGGTTGCTACAATAAGGACCACACCTCATGACACTCTTAACGACCAGTTGAACTTGGCTAATGAAAATTCGTCTACGTTCGTATTAACAGAGGGTCTTTCAGTAGAAAAACCGCAAAAGACAGTCCTGCACAGGCTATCAAAGCCACTCACCATACCCCAGGAAAGACCTTCAGAGGACTCGTATCCAGACATTTCTCCTTATTGCCACACCAATGCCATAGCCGTGATCTACGATATATGAGTTAAAAGGTACAAATAGTTAATGACAATATCAGCGGTTCTATTAACTGGAACACAAAAGCAACTAATTTTAAACGACAGATGATTGTAACAATAAAAGCAATGCAACAAGTTTGTCCACATAAACAGACTGTAATCAGTTCGGTTAAGTTGCATTTTCTTCATATCTCCTGTGAATACTAAGGATCAACAGCAATGATGACAAAGCATTCAATTCCAAGAGTAGCCAAACAAGACAACTTAGAATAATTATAACAATATATCGAAATCACGGGCTTTCAAAATTCTCTTCTTTCCTTGGCCTCCGGACGGGCAGAAGTATGCCGCAATTACGCAGTGCACGATCGAAGACAGTTTCGACATTCTTTACAACTATGCCGAGTTGCTGCCTACGAAAGCTCAAAGCTTCGGCCGAGCCGCCTCTATTGATGGCACTTGCTTCCAAGTTCTAACGCTGGCCAAGAGCTCGTCATGCCAATTTCAAAGGCCAGCAGCCAGAAAATCTGACTAACAAAGCCTACTCAAGCAGCTCCGAACTCGGCACAAACGCACGAACAAAATCGACACAGTACAATCCGATGCAACGCACCATTCGACGACGCTGGAGACGTGGACGGCCCAAGTAGGCAAGGACAGCGTTGGCGGGCTCATCGAGCTGGAGGGAAGGACTGACGAGTGCGGCCGACGCGGGGCCCGCCAGCAACAGGGCCAAGCAGCAGCAGCAGCCGCCGGCGGCTGCTCCTCCGAGCAGGCTTGCCTCCGCCGCCTGCGAGACTCGCGCAGTGGCCGCGGAAGGGCCCGGTGAGGGGGCGGTTCCAGCGCGGAGGCAAGGAGGCGAGCTATCCGGCGGAAGGCGGGCGAGAGCAAGAGGAGTAGCGGTTGATTTCGCTATCATTGCTTCGGGAAGATGAAGCAGAGTGCAGGGAAGTTTTCTGGTTCTATTACTTTGGGAAAATATGGATACCTTTTTTATTTTTATTTTTTATAACTACATTGTAAATTTAAAATTTATCAAGAAAATATAATTGAACTAATAAACCTTTTAAAAATTACAAATCCTCAAATTAGTACAATGAAACTTTTATGTTAACTCCATTTAATTTGACTAACAAAAATAGTATAGAGGTAATATAAATAATATTGTTCTGATTCAAATATGGATTTTTACTGCAAATTTTATTTATATTATATTAAAATAAGCAAAATTTAAAGATAATTTATTAAGAAAAAAAGAGTGAAGGAAATGTAGGCAGGGGTTAGCAACTCTCCCCAATGTGTCGCTACCCCACCTCGTTGAGAAGGGTTGATGATAGTGAGGTAGGCCCTCACCTATGATCGTCAAGGGTAGCCAACCCTTGGCTCAGGCTCGGCAAACCCCACAAACCCTTTTCACCCATAGGTGATGGACTGCAGCCTTATTTTTCTTTTTCTTTTTCTTTTTTGTATTTTTTTTTAAGTTTGCTTATTTTAATATAATTTAAATAATTTTTTTATTAAAAAACAAATTTAGACCAAAAGGATCTCATTTTTGTCTTATATTTCATGTTTTGGTCACATTACCATCACATAAGAGAAAGAAAACAATAAAAAAATTAACATTAGCATTCTCTATTAGCTGAATTGGAATGAACTAAGAAAAGAACTTGATGGTAAAAATATTAGGATATGATTGCACTTTCATCACGAGTCTATTTCGACAATTCATCATACATGACGCTTTAGATTATATTTTAAATACGAAGTGGCTTTTCTTGTGAAATTGAAGTCTAATGTGATAAATTCTTCCTCTGACTTGGCAAGGGCGAGCAAAATGAAAGCTTCTGTTTTTTTGGAAGATTCTCTCTCTCTCTCTCTCTCTCTCTCTCTCTCTCTCTCTCTCTCTCGGAAGATTCTCTCTCTCTCTCTCTCTCTCTCTCTCTCTCTCTCTCATAGTTTGACGACTTCGACAACGTTGCTCCTTCTCTATTCATCCGCTTGCTTTGAGAGCTTGAGATTGGCAATGGGACACTTGTTCTTTTGAATACAAACCCTCTCCCTCACTTTAGATCTATAAACAGAGACACATAACTTCTCACTCATTGACTTCATCTTACTAGCGAGTCCCATAAGATATTATATAACAAGGGTGTGTTTGGTAATCATTTTGCTCTCAGGAATAATTTTTAATTAGAAATGATTCTTTTTTATTCTATTTTCGGAATTAATTTCTAAACATTTGAAGGCATTTGGTAACTATCCAAAAAATTTATTATCGAAATGGAATTACGTTTGGTACCGTCCTCAAAATTTCTAATTCAAACCATTTTTCAAAAGTTTTTAAATAATTTTATTGCTTTAAAAAGTTTATTCTTCTCTTCATTTCTCTTCTTCTTCAAGCTTTGGCCGGTGGTCGGCCTTGGGATGACTAGCGGTGGGCTAGACGAGGGCCAATGACCTCGCCGACAGCTAGGCAAGTCTCAACCAAGCCTTGGTTAGGTGAGGAGCCTCACCAAATCCTCACCCAGCTAGGCACTCGTTGGACCTCGTCCAAGCGATCGCTGGCAAAGGGACAACAGCAGCGGTGGTGACCAAGTGGTGGCTACAAGGAAGAAGAGATAAAGAAGAACAAGAAGAAGAGAAGAAGTGAAAAAGAAGAAGAAGAAGAAGAAATTTAGGTTTGCTTGATTCTAGAATTGTTCTCGAGAACAAAGAAGCAATTTTTTTTTTTTACTCCTTGATTATGTTCCAAATCTATTCCCGAGAATAAAAAATTTATCAAACGGATTTTTATTTCAAATCCATTACCGAAAAACAAAAGAATAGGATTTGTTACTGTTTGGTAAATTGTCAAAAGCGCCCTAAATTACTGCCACACCGAATTATTTGACGGGAAAAATTATTCATAAAAAATAAACCATACATTCCTACACCTCCCTGCAGGGTAAAGGTGAGTAAACACTTCCCCTTATACCTCACATTCTGCAAAAACATTTAACACGTTTAATATTAAGGGTGTACCTGGAATCCTCGCTGCAAGATAAAGGTGAGTAAACACTTCCCCTTATACCTCACATTCTGCAAAAACATTTGGCCTAAGTCCTTTAAGGTTTAAAACCAAGTCCCCAAAGGGAGGGGGGAGGGAGGGAGTAGGTTTAGAGGTATTGCCTAAAAGGCGGATCTAAGGCTCATGATTAGGCACGGGCTCTCCCAAGCCCATAGCTCACATGACATTAGGGTATTCTTAAAAATTTCGCAAAAAAGAGAAGCCTATTGGGGTCGATTAGAAACCAAGTGAGGTATGTTAATGTACCTCACTTCCTACGCAACCAAGGGACTTGATTACACTAATTGACCAACTAGTGTCCTTTCAATACCTAATCTTGTTCATTTTAAAGGAAATGATTTTTGTCAGGCAATTTGGATTGATTTTATACTTATCCACTAACTTGTGAAGTGATCATGTAGCTACGCAATTATTAAAATAACAATTAGCAACCAAGATCCTAATTGTAGTAAATTGAGTGCATGCAATTAAATATAATTAAATATGCAAATTAAACATGTGACATAATCAACATACGAGCAAATAAAGGCATAATCACACTAAGAAAGCAATTCATAACAATTCCTAACCAAACCTTACATTTTTTGGATATTTGAAATTTTTTATTATTTTTTAAAAATTAAAATTTTAAAAGAATAATAAAATACTATTTTTTTAAAGAAAAATTATCGGGCCGGACTTTGGTCTAACCCTCGCCGGGTGGGTCGGTTAGACCCACTCGAGTTCGGCCCGGCTCGGGTAGGGCCGATCGGCCCGCCCAAAAGACAAGGCCCGACTAGCCTTGGTCGGGCCTTCGTGCAGCTGGATTGGGCCCAACCGATGGGCCCAATCTCTATTTCACCCCACATAGGCCCGCGATCTAAACTAGCCCACAAGCCTAGACTAAACCGGCCCAAACCCGGTCCGGATTAATCAAGGCCCAGCTCGGCTCCTAAACCACAACCCGATTCCTAAGAAAGCCCTACCCGGATTTGACCCGACTTCTAACCTTCTTCTCTAGGGCTTCTTGGCCGTGGTAGTGTGGATGGCGGTGACTCGACAGTGGTGACACAGTGAGTGACAACTGTGGAGACGGGTGGAGGTGCGACGTCACGGGTCGCAGGCGTCGGGCAAAGGTTGAGGGCTGCAACGACGACGATGTTGTAGCAGTTTGGGTCGGAGGGCGGTGGCTCAGACGACGTAGGGTCAGCAGCAGGCGGGTCGTGGACAGGCGAGCGACAGCACGAGCTGCAGCAACTTCGCGGCTTAAGTGAAGAGGCAAGCGAGAGCGGAGGCGGTGGCTGCGGCAGCGTCACGGCTCCTAGGCAGCAGCAACAACACGGACAGGATCGCAAGCAGCAGTGGCTCGGGGTCAACATTCCAACGCGACAAAGCGGGCGGTGATAGCGGCAGTGTGGCTGGGACAGAGGCGGCAAGCGCAAGGGCTCAGCCACTAGCGGCGAAGCTTTTTCTTTCTCCCCTCTCCTCTTTGCTCTCTTTTTTCTCCTTGCTCGATTCTCTGTCCGCTCCTCTCTCGGTTTCTCTCTCTCTCTCTCTCTCTTTGCGTTCTCTTCTGCTCTCCTCGGTTCCCCCAGTTTTCTCCGTGTTTCTCTTTGTTCCCGCCCCTGTGTTGTTTTGATTGTGACTTAGGTATCTAGACAATTCGTGGCCGGTGCATCTCTTGACATTTGTTATCCAGCAAACATCTCTGGTGGTTGCCCACGTTTATGAGAGAAGCTTGTCTGAACGAAGGTGTTGCCGCGTGTTTGAGCTCATTGATAGGGACAATTTTATGGTCAAAGTCTCCATCTAGATACTGCTAGTAAGAAAATCACTTAGGTCGATTGATGAGCATCGGAAGTGTCATTTGAGGCCATATATTACTAAAGCAATTCATGTCTCCTTTAATCAATGCAGATGAATCAATTGAAGGTGCACTTACTTTTGGATTTGCTTCTCCTTTCTAACCTAATTACAGTCTTATCAGAATTCCTCTTTTCTTTAGTGCAGGTTAGGAAAATAGTCTAATTGTCCAAGAGCCCTCTTGAGCAGCTTTTTAATGGTTCCACGTGCCCGAGGCCTCTCACTGCCCTTGATAAGCTTAGAGAATTCAAATCGGAGGTATCCCTTATTCCAAACGGTGACTAACTTGGTACTTTCTCTGGCTGCCTAGGCTAGGGAAGAAGAGGCGACACAAAATGTCCAGCTTAAGTACTACAACGGGCCTAGGCTTGGGATCACTGAGCTCGCTACAACAGCAAAACAACACCAGTTGGATATTGCTCCCCTGCAACAACTGGCTCACGAGAGCTATTGCAAGCAGGTTCAAGCTTATGATTGGAAATGAAGAAAATGTGGTTCGACTCTAGGCCTTAAAAATTAGTCCAACAACCTCAGTGGTATGAAAAGAAGAAAAGAAGATTTCCTTTTTGCCAGGGTAAAGAATATTACTTGCTTGATTTGTATATGTATCCATCTATGACCCTTAGTGCAGCTTTTCATGTTTGTTCGATGCATATTGCAGTGTAAGATTGGCGACTCGGATATTCACCGGATTCATGCATGTCTCTATATTGATTACATGTGCTTATTAGTCTAAGAGCACAGGATTGTGGTATTTTGTTTTCAGATTGCAAGTTGTGATTAAAGACTTCCTCATTAAGCCATTTAGACTGCTAATATAGACTATGGGAACTAGCAAATACTAGCATAAATGTACATCTTGTTTGCCTTCTCTTTAGTTTATGATTGCATTCCTATGTCTTATCACATATCGGCAGTTCAAATGTCTTCATGGACAGAGCGTTCCTTGTGAATTCATAAAAACATACAGTCAAGAAAACCAGCAAGATTCTGAAGACCTCATGGACCTTGAAGATTCAGAGGGTTCTCGCCAGAAACTAAGGGCTAAATTTGCATTTACCTTCTTATCAGCCTTCCAAGATGTTGAATTCCTTTTCAATTTGTGAGTTTCGTCGTACTCAAATAGCACGCTCACTGATCCGACTTTTCAATTAAGTATACTTGGAACCAAAAAGGACTAAGCTTCGAACATCATAGAGTAATAGAAATTCTGAATTGCTCCCCAAGATAATTTGGAGGTGTGACTTATCCTTTTATACGTTATGTACGTTGGTTGATGGCATTGACATGGATGGCATGATATGAAGATCATGTAAAATTCGGTTTCCACGTTTACACATTGATTCGCAAATCATTCATTTTGTAGTAACTCGAAAAAATTCACGTGTGCCCATGAGAATCCCCTTCTCCTTACTCCATGTGAGACCAAACAGCCTAGATGTAAAGTGAGCCCTTCTGGGCCGGTTTTCGTTATTGTACTCATCAGAGGCTTCTCACTGCCCTTGAAAAAGCTAGAGAATTTGAATTGGAGTGTCCATTTTTTAAAATGGTGATTTGGCAATATCTTGTTATGAAAGGAAAAAAGAAGAAGAAGATGTACAGGCCTTATCTCCATTCATCGCCGGTATATCTCAAATATGAAATGACAAGACATGTTACTTTCGTTTAAAGTGTCTGTGGCTAACCAACCATCCTAATGACCGAGTAATGGAACTTGATAAAATGGCAAGAACGGCAACCGTAATATTACCTTTATATCTACAGATGTCGATTTAAATTATTGATGAGTGCATCTACGTCAAAAATCTACTTCTCTAGTGGGGTCGTCAATTTGTCTTTTGACTACCTTTTTAAAGTGGAAATCATGATGGCGCTTCTTGAAAACGTTCGGCCTGGAACGCAAAAGACTAAAATGTCATTTGAAGTTGCCACCCTTTAAATTGTCCTCCACACATATGCATACACTGAAACACTAATAGAACTGACTTTAATTAATGTCATATGCCACCGTTTAAAATGTCATTATTATTATGTTTCAAATTTAATTTAATTAATTTTTATATGAAAATTTAAATGATACCAAAATGGCGTCGCTTTTGTGTGTGTTTTGCTAAATCAGCTTGCCGGAGAGCCACGTAAGCGAGAAAATTAATAAAAAAAATGCACATAGGATTTTTTGGTGGAGTTCGTCAGATGTGGCACTCAAGTGTCCCATTTTTATTAAAAAGTGGCACTTAAGTGTCTCTTTGTGCCAACTTTTGGTACTTGAAGCGTTATTTTGCCACTGCATCTCTATAGTCTTTTTATGAGAACAATAGTTGTTGCTAAATAGAAGGATGGAAGCTCATTGTTTGATTCAACTTGTTAACTATGTAAAATACAATTTCTTGTTAGAGTAAAGAGAAATCAACATCTTACAAAATATGCTTTCTATATTGAAAAATAGTGGCCATCTAGGCTCCACCTAAGCTAATATTATGCATTCCTGATTAGATAGATTACTCATATAAGATAATATTCTGTTTGCCCCGTATACCTTTCTTTTTTTGGTTGACCATTATTTGGTTCGGTTGATTGATTTTTGTTGATATTACACCAATGAAAAAGAACACGACCAAAATAACATGTTTTTAATTTTAATGATATGAAAATCATTTACATTACTATAGATAAATTTACCAAGTACAAGTAACATTGTTAAGACGAATGTGCGATCTTATCAATAGGTTAGAAATCGATTGCCACGGTTTGCTTTAAATATTATTCAATGGCAAAAGATTGAATTTTACATTTGCGTTGGTTGACAATAGAAGCACATCTTAAATATTAAAAAATAAAGTCCCGAGAGTGCACTGATCGATCATAAAGCGGTCTTGCCTTTTCGAATGCTATAAGAAAATTAAATTCATATGTGCTACTTTGCTAGGTGTTTCCCAAATTTATCCTATATAACATTTCCTAAAGTGATCAAAAAGATAAAATGCTAAAATTCCCTTTCTAATTTAGTTATCTTCCCACATTCCACATTTTTAGCTTGCGGTTACTTTTCTTTTGTATGCTTTATTTTTCCGGTTCCTCCTAAGGTCTGTGTGTAGAAAGGGCTCTGAATTTCATTTTTCTCATCACTGTGGTTGTGGGTGTAAATTTTCCTTTTGAGAAATTGTACCCTATGATGCAAAATTATGCACTAACTCGCAAACAAAATCAATGCGAGAATCTATCTCTATATAATTATATAGTAGTCCCTTTCCATTTTTTATTTCTTTATTTTTTTTAAAAGGGGACAGAACACGTGCTAGAAGTCTTCTAGCCCAAAATTCTGAGCGGAAAATTCTCATTAATCTTTTGCTGGAAGTCTTCTAGAAAATGTATTTGGAATGTAAACAGCACGTGCACGAGGCATGCATAGGGCGTGCATGGATGGCGTTGATGACGAAAACGATGGAGATGGAGCCGGCAACGAAGACGATGGAGGCGGTGGTTGGTCTAGACGCGTCATCAATGATTCGCTGGTGAAGATAGCCAAGGGAAGTATTAAATTTTTAATAAATTTACTAGAAAATACACACCATGTTAGTTAGTGACATGGCATTTATAAACAGTCGAATATTTTCTACATTATTCACCTCTAATTCTTAAAAGCTTTGTAGAGATTCATTACCTATTTTCTTGACAAATCGATCCTTTCCTCCAGCACTTATGGACAGAAACATTCATTAGGAATACATCTATGCTTCACGGCTAAAGGGCAAAAATATTCATTATGTGCTAGTCCTTATTCCTCGTACCAGTCCATGAAATCTAGAAGTAACTCTACAATAAAGCTATTTGTTAGACTAGAAAGTCTGTCATAATTGTTAAGTCAGGCGTAACTCCCAATTTATAGTTCCTAGACTAGAACTTTTAAAGAAATTAAATGTTTTCCGTTCTTTAATAACATTTAAAATTTGTTTACTACAAAATAAATATGGAAAATAATTGCAAGCGCCAACTAACATTGCTACATAATTTCTCATTATTGAAATACTAACGTGAAAAAACATGATCTTGCAAAGAAGTCAATGCGAGAGAATCTGAAAATAAATGAAGAATAATAAAGGACATTAAATATTTATGTGGTTTGCTATCTACATCCATGGAAGAAATAATAGCAAATAATTGATTAATAATTGGAGAATTAGAGTTATAATTGCTCACATGCTTGAATATTTTTCACTCCTAAAAATTTAAGCCCTAAAAAAAAATTCCAAATTAATAACTCGGTTTAGTGTAAACTCATGGCACAAAAATTTATAGTGGCTCACAATTTTTGCTGAAGAAACCCATTTCAAAGATCAACAATTTTACACGTCCCTCAATGGATAATGCCACGATAGCAATTTTAAAAAGGATTCAGTTAATAATCCTAACTTACAATATCCAATTCAAATCTGATTTGGTATGTGAGCTCAAATTCAAAATATAATTTAACACTCATTTTGACCTTAATAATTTTTTTTTTGGTAAAGGTAAGATTTATTCTGACCGTAATTTCCCCTTCTTTTTTCTTTTTTTTTCAAATGCTTCGGTTGGTCCGTAGCCCTTTTACTTCTAGCATTTATTTTCAAATTTTGCAGTTAGTCATAATCTATAAACCTAAGGATTTTATATATTATTTAAAAAAAGAAATTAGGAAAAGCAACACGCAGAAAAGAAAACGGTACTTGAAAAGAGATTCACGTCTTCACGTCCTCAAATCTTTATCGAATCCCTTTCTCTTCGGTAACCACCTCGCAACGCCGTGGCTCACGTCCTCACGTACTTGAAATGGGCGACACCCACGTCAGGAGCCTGAGTAAAGATGAAAAAGAGGAACCGCCTTTAGGAGATCGTGGCTGAGAGCGAGGAGGGAGTCTAGGGTTTCCACGTGGAGATTGGGTATATTGAATTGTGGAGTCGGGCGGGATCATCAGCTTCGAGAGGGAGGCGATCGGAGGTGGTAGTGCGCCTTTGTATGGAGCGACGCGGTGGTGAAGCTCCTTGCTTCCTTCCTTTGCTCGATGTCGCTCCAAAATCTCACGCATGCTTCGGGGACAGTCGAATAGCTTCTGCATATGGTGATGATTGGGAATATGTGGAAGAAGAAGGGCCTGCAGAGATCATCCGGCAAGGGAACAGAGAACAGTAAAGAAAACCATCAGGTTTTCCGAAGAAGGGATCGGACGTGCAACCGTTGAAAGAGGGTAACTCAGAAGATACTGCCTGTTTATGTGTTGAAAACTTGGCATACATTACTTCCTACTTTTCTTTCTTTTGTGTTGGTTTTGGTTTGAATTTTAAATTTGAGGTTCGTAATTCACTGCCAGGATGCTGAAAAGCCAACCTTGAATCCTCTCCCTCCACTGTTCGAAGAATATTTAGAATATAAGAATTGATTGCCAATGTCAGCTCGACAGAAGTTAGAAAATTTCGCTCTCCAAGTGCCTAATTTTGGACTGAGCAGGTAGCTTATTATGATAGTCATACGTCTAGTTATATTTTTCTGGACTGATTTGTTGAACTTTTTTGTAAAATGTTTTATTTTTGCCTGTCGGTTTGCTTAACAGATGAAGCTCATTGCTCTTTCATTCTGAAAATGGAGCTTGTTGGTTTGCTCCACGATGCCTTCATCCAGTTCATATATCCTGAGCATTTTGGAGCACCAATACTGTTTTCAGAATTTTGGACAACTGGTAAGAATAATTAGTGCAATTAAATTTCTATCATAAGATGGCTTTCATTTGCAAACATCTTTCACTGGTTTCATATGAACTACGGATGCAATTTTTTGATCACTGCCGAGACTTAGGGCTTTTTACTGGAGAAGCAAAAGAAAAACATGAAGTTATTTATATTAATACGAAGGAAATTATATCCATATACATACCACATTAGATATCGGTAAATATTGCAAAAAGGAAACCGAATTGATCGAATCAAGGCAAACTGAATAAGTGATCCTTATGGCTCACTAGTTGCGTTGTTTGTTTCAAAGGTTGATTAGCCTAATTGCATAATGTAACTTAAAGGAGGAGGGATGGAAGTTTGGTGGGAAACAGAAATCCATCATTACTGTTTTTTAACATCCCTCGGGAGTTTTAGTTATAAAATTAGATACGGTTGCCTTAGCCCCATCCAGGGCATTAGTTTCAAGGAAAGTCGATACATGAGTAAGGTATTTCGCGGTGGCTAAGGACCATCTCTCCCACTAGCCAGAGATAGGATGATATATTACTGAAGATGGAATGATGCAAATTGGGAGTGCTGTCAGTGGAATAATGATTGAAATTTGGTCTTTTTAGGATGGGGTTTGGAAGTCTTTGCGCTTAGAAGAGTGCATATTCTTGCCATTGACACTACTAGCTCTGGAGAAATTGAAGATCTATACCCCTTTTCTAGGGTCGTTAGTGTTGGGTCAAGTTTGGATTAGAACGAAAATGATTCGACTCATATTGATCTACTTAACCCGTGTTGGCACATTTCCATACGATGTAAATTTGAAAACCAATAGCTAATCCAACTCAACACACATCCGGCTCATATTATTAGAACATATTAATATTTAACCTAACTTAGAAAAACCCAAACGTACCCTTTAACCCACTTTAACCCACTTTAAGCTCTTTGCATGTATTTGTTCTATGAATAAAAACTTCACATCAAATTAAAAATATAAAATTAGTAAATAAAACAAAGAACATAAAAAAGCTATAAATGAGGGTCTTGTCTTCTAAATCTTTCTCATGCAGAACTCCAAATAACCAATCTCTAGTGCACAATTTCATGGGAAAGAGAACTATGATATTTATTTAAAATGTGTCCTTCAATGCTAAAGGCTAACTTATGGCCAACGTAAGTGAGAAGACAACTCAAGATACTGATGTGAATTAGCTTTCAAATAATCAAGAACATTACGAAAAGTTTTTTTTTTTTTAAATATCAAGCCTATTTTCCTTCAAATACAAATCCAATTGTGACATTGTAGATTGCAAGGCATATTGTTTACTTTCGAACGCATTATACTCATCAAGGTTGTCCCCAATGTTCTAAAAAATGTCCTCAATTAAAATGTTACCTCGATTGGTTGAAGATGTAAAGTGATAATCTCTCGACATAGAGGTCACATGTTCATCAAAAGCATATAGAGACTTTCTTGAATAATCAATACAAGTTCCACATGATCATCTATGTCCAACTTCAAATAGCAAAGCTCTAACCAGCATAGCAAGACAACACTATAACCCTTCTAATATTTATCAAACTTCTTTTGCATTGCCATAGGCATAGAATTAATAGCAATGTCCTCACTATCTCTCTCCTTTATCAAACGAAACCGGATTAGCCACACTCAATAGAGATATAAATTCTCCATGGGATATCTAACTCCAAAGAAGAGAGTAAAAATATCATAAAAATGTTGTAACAAGAGTGCAATTTCCTTAGCTATGACTCAATCTTAGGGTAACAGTAAATGCATGAAGAATGGAAGTTCCATATTTTCTTTCTTAGGAGCAACTGGGATGCGATACTTGTATTCAACGAATTGTCAATCATAATTCACATTCTTGTGATATGATTAGCAATTTACATAAACAACATAAAGGCAATTTAGACCAATTCTTCCTTTCCTAGTTTTAGCTTTCTATAGGAGAGCTCTTTATAGAATTTTAACTCTTTAATAGCAGTTGTACACAGATTAAGCATGAACATAAGCCTTTCTTTATCTATCTTTGTGGTGTTCAAGCAACTTCGATACAAATGGCACTTCGCCAGGAAATGCTTAAAAAGGGTATAAATGCATGGTTGTATATCTGTAGCTCACATGTAGACCTGCAATGTCTAGGAAGCTTCTTTAAAAGAGTTTCAACGACTGATTCACTCCCACCTGCCGTGACTAGTTTAATTTTGTGCAAGTTATTACCAAGAAAAGACAAATGGAATAATAATCAAGATCTTCTATACTATTTTGATAAACTTTCACTTGATTGCAAAACCTTTCCTAAAATCACCAAAAAAGCCTGGGAGGAGGAGGGGTAGGGGGTTAAAACAAAGAAGCAACCAAATAAAGTTTTTGGATTTGATATTGCCTCTCTAATTCCAATTTAATCAGTTGAAACAAAATGTTGTCTATTAATTGGTTTTAAGATTATATGAGGATATAAGATATATTCAAACTAGGTAAACAAATGAATAAGCTTATGCAAAAGGAAACTATAAATTCAAGATCGAGTCCAAATCTAACATCCTCCAACTATACCATGACAATATTACCATGAATGCTAGGTTTGCAACTTCTCTCAACTTGATTTACCAATTGTATGCCTAACATGAACATCTATCTCAATTAATTAAAATGAATGGATTCATTCGAACAGAAAAATCATGAGAAAATCAACTTACGATGAACTTCTCACATTGGAACATATTGTATAATATTCTAGTGGCTACACTATGTGTAGAGCTTTTTAATCTAATTTTATGGTTAGCATCAACTTTCTAATAGGACAAAAAAATTGGATTGTTAATTTCTCTACATCCTCACTATTAGATACTATTTCGATGTTAACACAATAGAAAGTCTAACTTAAATGATAGAAAACAAACCTACCTCCATTTGTGTAAATTCTGCACCTCCAACTCAAACTATCATAATTGAGACCCTCATTAATGCATCTATGGTTTCTTGTTGATTGATGAGAACTCCATCCTAAACAAGGAGGGAAAATTACTATCAGCTACATAAAGAAACATAAAAAAGCTAAGAAAGACTGAATGCTTTTTTCTACTTTACATTATTATGAGAAAAACATAGAATTTGCTATGTTATAATAAAGTGATTGACCAACAATTTGAGCAACCCTATTGATCACAAGACCAAATAAAGTGGATCTTACTAGGGGAACATTGTGCTAAGAACCATATCCCAACGAGATATGTGCTAGACAATATAAATAGTACTATGTTATTTTCTCGACATTACTTTATGCATGAAAGAGTTTGAGGCTATTGACTTCTGTTAGCAATACAAAGATTGATTATTAGTAATGAAACCATGTGAAATTAGATTTAAATCATGAGGATCTCTCCTTCACATCGGATTGTATGCCTAGAAGTACGTTAGTTAGATTGAAGGTATCTATTTTTAAAATCGGATCAAATTGGCTAGTTCAACTAGTTGGACTAGTAATGGAGATTGCAAACCAATCCGCTTGATAAGATAGGGAATGGTGGAAGTTCACTCTTTTTGAAAATCATTCTCCGGCTGGTTATATTATGGTTGAAAATGTTTCATTTATTTCCTACCACTCAATATTAAGAAGGTGTCCCATTCATAAATTAGATTTAATTATCACACAACACAGCGTAAAATCATGTTGTGACCCCAAAATTGAGTCGGCTAAAATAAATGGGTATAGATCCTAAATATTATCTATCTCAACTTTTTTAGGACCATTGAAATGGGTATATTCCTTTTGTCTATAATTTTCTTAAACAATAACAGAGAATTACATATTTTTCTGTGCATATTATCTTCAAGAATCCAAACTCAGGATTATCAATTTGGATTATATACAACTAGGGATTGACTTTTTGTTCCTTATTCTTAGCATAATGTTGTTCCTTGTACATCACTAGGAAGGGTAAACAATTAGACGATCACCTACAATTTTTTTACATGTACAAAAAGTTAAAATTTGACCTATTAGGTGATCGACTATATATATCATATTGTCATTGAAAATCTAAACTCATATAAGTTAAATTGAAAACTCATTTACATCTTACCCACTCCACCAAAGATTGTTGATCCTCAGGCTAATCAGCATCCGATGCTTTTCTTCCCATGAGTAGCTCCGCCATGACCACGTTGATTGAGTAGACATCGACCTTTTCCATTAGATTGCCACTCGAGTAATACCAAGGATCCATGTACCTACATTTGACAAACCATTAGTGATACTAGATAAAAACCATTAGCGGTACGACAAACTGAAAATGAACTTACCACAAAGTCTCCATTATGTGCGTGATTCATGCATATCTATACCCAAAGTGAACTTGTTCAGTCCAAAGTCTGCGACCTAAAATCAAAGTGTTAACTTTCATAACAATAACTTGAATTCATTAAATAGCCAATTGATATTATCATGTCATTGTATCTTAGCATCAAAATCGGTATCCAAAAGAATATTGGAGGTCTTGATGCCGCGATGAATTGTCTGAAAAGTTAGATCAACAAAAATGAAAATCGAAAATTATTATAGTAATGATAAGTTTTTTTGAAAAAAAATTCTCACACTCTTCGTGTAAGTAAGCCAAGTCTCGTGCGGAACCTAAAGCCACCTTCATCCTCTTAGGCCTAGGAATGATTGGGCAATTAGTTTTTGCAATGACATCTAGGGCAATTATAATCAATCGGATTTTGAGCTTTGAAATAACTAAGCATACATGATAAAATACTGATCATGCAAATGAAAGTCCAATGTGCTATTTGAGACGAACTCTAGAATTCTAAGAGTGTCAAAAACGCAGTATCCAACCAAAGAGAAGGTGACGATGGTGGATACGGCTGATGATATTGACCTCCGCTCGAAACTCTCTCTCCCCTTGTTGATTTTCAGCTTTTAGTTGCTTGATGGCAACTAATTCCCTGCTCGAGAGTATTCCGTTATGAATGAGGTTGAAACTACCTTCGCCAAGTAGATTGGAATTAGAGAAATCACCCGTTGCCCTTTTTAGCTCTTCGTACTCAAAGGTTTTATGCGAAACACCAAAGGCTATGCTTGGAGATATAAGAGGTTAGACATTAGGACTCGATTCTACTAGCTTAATAATAATGACAAAGCATAATTGGAAGAATTGATGTTACAAATCTTGGTATTATGAACATGTCATTATTGTGATCCAAATGCAAAGCAAATTCTGATTGAGGAATCAACATCGATTGTCCTTTTCATTGTATGTGATTTTGATCCTCAATCAGAATTTGCTCTACATTTGGATCACAATAATTACATGTTCATAATACCAAGATCTTTAACATCAATTCTTCTAGCTATGCTTTTCATTATCATTAAACTGGTAGAATGGGGTCCCAACGTCTAACCTCTTCCATTGCCTTAGGTGTTTCGCATAAGACCTTTATGTACAAGGAGCTGAAAATGACAACGGATGATTTTTCTGATTCTAGTCTACTCAATGAAGGCGATTTTGGGCTCGTTCATAAGAGAGTACTCCCGAGCAAGGAATTAGTTGCCATCAAGCAACTAGAAGCTAGAAGTTGGCAAGGGAAGAGAGTGTTTTGAGCAGAAGTTAATATCATCAACCATATCCACCACCCTTGCCTCATCTTTTTGGTTGGATATTGCGTTTCTAACACTCTCAGAATCATAGTTTATGAATTCGTCCCAAACAACGCTAGACTCTCATTTGCATAGTTAGTATCTATCATGTAACCTTAGTTATTTCAAAGCTCAAAATCCGATTGATTATAACTATCCCAAATGTTATTGCAAGTCTTGATCCCCTATCATGCCTTCACCTAAGAGGATGAAGGTGGCTTTAGGTTTCGCACAAGGTTTGGCTTACTTACATGAGGAGTGTGGGTATTTTTTTTCAACAAAAAAAAAAAACCTTATCATTACTATAATAATTTTCAGGTTTCATTTTTATTGATTTGACCTTTCTGGTAATCCCAAAGTTATTCATCGTGACATCAAATCCTCTAATATTCGTTTGGACTCTAATTTTGACGCTAAGATGAGAAGGCATGATAATATTAATAAGTTGTTTATTGAATTCAAGTTATTGTTATGGAAGCTAACATTTTGATTCTAGATCACAGACTTTGGACTTGCCAAGTTCACTTCTGGTACGAATACGCATGTATCCATGTGCATAATGGGGAATTTCAGGTAACTTCAGTTTTGGTTTATCATACCTCTAATAGTTTTTGTCTAATACCATTGATTGTTTGTCTAATATAGGTATATTGATCCTTAGTATTACTTGAGTGGCAAGCTAATGGGAAAAGCCAATGTCTACTCATAGTATGTTGGTTGCACGAATTATTTACTAGCATGAATATTGCAGAGAAGACAGGGTTATATTTAGCCTACCATGGCCGAGTGGGAGATAATGTGTTTTATTGTTATTAGGCCACCCATGTTGGGCGAACCTAGCCCATAACTCAAAAGACCCATAGCCCACAATTTAAAGGAAATAACCGCCCAAGCTCTATTTTGAGTGTTACTTCTTAAAAAGAGAAAAGAACATGTTTTTTTTTTCTCTTAGTGCGTAGAAGTATTGGATTGTGTATCCTAAAGGAAAAGAAGAAGAATGAAAAAGGCTCTCTTCTTGCGAAGAAAATTATTTTCAGTCGATCTCTCTCGTGACAATGCAATAAGTGCATTTAATTCGTGGAAAATAAGATACGTTCCGTTGCATGATGTACTTTTCAATCAGTGATACAAAGTATTTATGGCCATTTTTTTTAATGCAATTTGATGTTACTTGATAGTTCGAGTTGAAAATTTTAAAATTAGTTTCCTTCAAAAACAAATAACCTATCATCCAACTTCTTGAAGAATAGAGTGTGGCCTTTAACTTGGCAATAGATGTCGCTCATCTCCTCATTTGAGGGTCTGAGATGGGGCTAGAATACGAGATCTCGAAATATAGTGCTCGTAGTCGTACAAAACGCATAGATTAATCTCCATAGTTCATCATTCACCCACACCACTAAAATAAAACATGCAAAACAAGGAATATAAAGTAAGTGAAAGACCTCAATAGCAATCTTAACCGTGGGGAGCTTCAGGCGAAAAAGCCAACTTCTTCGAAAATTAATGGCAATTATATCTACCTACATAGATACTAGAAATAGACTATTATGAAACTTTATATTGAAACATAGGATTCATACGAATCAACAGCTCCTCAAAAGCTCATTACTATTTTTTCGAACCAAACGACATTTTTCCACCAAAAACTAATGAACTAAACAAAATTTTTTGATAAAAAAACAAAAACAAAAAAACAAAAGTCTGGAGCACCATTAAACAGAACCACCTCATCCACTACCACCGCCACTAGATCATTTTATCCCCGCCATTCCTACTCGATAGGGGACCAATATCCCTGCCAATCCTACTCAAGAGGAGACCAATATTAGGGTAGCTACCATTTGAGGGGCTGATTGGGACTCACTTTTCCCCCGAACAAGGGATTGATGTGGGGATAGCGTTCATCGACCTAGTTTTGCGGCCGTCTCCATATATGCGACTTCTGCCATTAAAGGACAAGAAGTCGAAGTTTTAAAGGTAACAATGTGGAATTCCATGAGTGTTATGTTTAATCAGTAACTCATTTTAGTATTTATCCATAATCTAATAATCACAGTAAAAAATTTACTAGATAAATCTTCCTATGTCTAGAATTGTTCTTTAGTATTCATCTTCTCTTGAGGACTCAATTCTAGAAATCCCATGCGCATTTTATTCTTTATAGCAAAGGTCAAGAATCTCATTAGAATTGTTATTATATAAAAGGAGAATACTGCTAATATAAATAGTGAGACAAATAGGTTTCAAGTTAATTAAAACCTTAAATTTGCTACTTAGATTTTTGTACGTCTAATTCGACAGTTGTTGACACCTAAATTTTTGCCCAAAAATATTTCATGTTAAATTCTTGCATATAGATTATTTAGGCATTTAATATAGTGTTTTAAATGGAATATGTTTTTACTTTAAAAGAAAATTGAAAAAAAAAAAAATATTTAAAAAAAAAAAAGTTGGGGCCAATGATCTAAATGTGACTAGCCAAGCCCAAAAGGTCAGATTGGAGTTCAAATGGCAAGTTGGGGCCAAAATGCAATTTCCAAAAGTTGAGGGACCAATTCGCAAATTTTGCAAAATTTGTGCCCAAGCCCGTAAATCATCATCTTGGTCACCAATTAAGTTGAAATTGAATTTGGGCCAACTTGAATCAATCAAATCGAGCCAAAAAAGACCAAATTTGCCTTGAATTGGGTATTTTCGGATAAGAAAATGGCTAAGTTTGAGGGGCTTTCTTGCAAAATTGGGTGGGCACAATTGCAAAATTTGGTTGAGATCTTAAACTACTATACATTTACTTGCTAATTGATCAAAACCCACAGCCAAATTGATGGATTAAAGCACTCAAACTAGTTACCAAAACCCAGCCCACAATTAGGTCTTAATTCGGAGCTGCTAAGTAGGCATATTAGTGGCCCCACCATATCCTCCTCACCTGCCCAACCAGCCTGATCTCTGCACGTGATGGAAGACCATCATTGTTACTGAAATTGGACAAAAATTAGCCAAGGGTAAGCTGCTGAAAACACCGGAAAATCGCAGCAAAACCTGCACACTCAACAGCTGCAGAATTGAAAAAAATGGCTAAGTCAGAAAGTGGGTGAAGTAGCCCTGTTGACAGGCCTGGTAGGTGGACAAAAGGCTAACCAAAAATCCTCTAATTCAGGGTATAAGATCACGGAAGCAAGGTCTTTCGAGATATGAGAGAGAGGAGACGAGAGAGAGAGGATAGAGCTCGGAATCGTTCCCCAAAGACACCTTCAGAAGCAACTCCAGAAAGAAAAAACCCAGAAAATCCATACCGACCTTGAGAGAGAAAAGTGAGACTTTGACATACCTGCGGCTAAAATTAGCCAAAACCTTAAACTAAAGAGTGAAAACCTCCTAAAGCCCCCGAAACAGTGCCCTCCCCGGCAAGCAAAGAAAGTCCGAAATTTTTCTAAGTGTCGAGACCGGTTGGTCACGAGTGAGGAAAGCCAGTGTTTTTGAGAAATTTTAGAGACAAATGAGGAAAATATTGACTTTTAACCCAAACTAAAATACCTATAGTTTGGTGTGGTGTCAAGTTTTCCAACAAAATACGTCTTGAAGTCTAATTTTAGAGGTCAACGAAAACCTTCGTTGTCGGTTCTTTTTTTTGCGATCTCATTTCCAAAGTTGAAGAAGCCAACTTCGACAGGCCCCCGAGGATAATTTGTCAATTTCATCGGCCAATAACCACTTGAAAAGGAAACTAGGAAGAAAGGTAAGCATCCTAGATGTATTTATTTTCGAGTTTGAGCATGTTTTGATCATGAAAATCAAGAGGAAAACCAGTCCGGAAAACTGATTTCTGAGGCTGAAATTTTTCCAAGTGTTTGAAATCTCTTCAAGAGTTTTGCATGTGTGCTTCTTGGAGAGGTCGTTTTGATGTTGTTAGGTGGGTCATTCTCTATGATGTTTGTTGAATTTGAAAGCCCATGTTACCTACTTTCACACGGATTAAGTAGAATTTCCCTTAGATCTCGTATGTGATGAGTGTTGGGGCTTGAATATGGGCATGCAACCTGTTTGCTTGACTTGTGTTCAAACCCAGATTTGCAAAATCAGCTCAAACCCGTGCTTTTGAGGACGATTTTAGCTTGGTTCTAGTGTGTTTTTAGCTATGATTTCTATCTACTATTGTTCTTTGCATGTGGTAGTATAATCTTGATACTTTAGTTCCACATGGGATTGCTTATGAGTAGAGATTGAAGGCTGCAAACATGGCTCGAGGAGACTATTGGGGCTAGTTTAATGCACACCAAGTGTTCGACAAAATGCTCAAACTAAGCTTCGATCTTAAAACGGTCGATTTGAGCTTGATTATTGTGATATTCATGTGCTGTGTTGTTCAATGTTAGCATATATCGGTTTAGGAAATTATTATTTTTATTTAAATAAAAAATCCAAAAAATCCAAAAAATTTCAAAAAAAAAAATATAAAAGTGATAGATGTATCAAATTAAGGAAAAATGGCATCTATGAAATTTTCCTATTTTTAAAAGGTCATTTTCCTAATTTAATGCTATTTTGGTATTTTATGATCATTTTTGTAAAAAATCCATTTTGCATAGATTAAAATGCATCTAGAGTTATTTCATGCATATTTAAATTTCCATTTTTGCTCATGGGAGTCCTGTCCTGGGGCATGATAACAAGGCCATGTAATATTATTTGTCCGACTTGTATCGGGTTTTCCTTTTCCGCATTTATTTTCAAGTCATTTCAATTTCTTGGATGTTTACTTACGCGCTGCTTTTCATTATTTTAAGTGTAAATTTCTCTTCTAAATTATGTTAGGATTAGTCTAGACATTAAAAAAAAAAATACAAAAACATTTGCATGGACACTCAGTGGTTTCATAAAGATTATAATTGGTAATCAAGATTGTATGGCCATTTAGATAAACAACCTTTCAAGTTAGTGGTACCCAAGGGCGCTAATAAAAACATTAGCGTAAACAAGTCCCCGTTCCTAGAAATCTCTGGTTGCGTAGGAATCGAGACAACACTCCGTGTCTCGATTGGTTTCTAGCCGACCCCAATAGGCTAGTGGCGACTCCTAAAAATATTTAGGTTGTTAAGAACTAAAAAACAAAATCAAACGTCGCGCGAGGTATGGGCTTGGGAGAGCCCGTGTCTAATTTAGGGCTATTGATCCACCTCTTTAGGCAAATACCCCTAAACTTTCTTTCTTTTCCCCCGGACGGAAAAAAGGAGGTTGTGACAACAGTGACTAATCCTTTAAAATGCTTTCAGCTTTTGAAATCCTACTCACTTGATACCTCAAAAACGTTCCTTCCATAGGCATATAAATAATTAAAACACATTACATCTTTTTGGATCCTAACAGCCATTTTTTACTGAGTAAGTAATATATTGTTGAAAAATTTAGGAGACTATCATTTAGAATGGATGTGTTGTTCAAGCACTATTACATATTAGTGTTAGTAGTAGTCATCCTGATATAATTCTTGTAAAATATAATTTGAGCTCATATTCTTGATATTTGTAGTCCTAAATTGGTATATCTTAAGATGTATATTTAGAAATCAACATAAGTTGTCCTCAAGTTTGTCCTTTTCATCGTATGTGAAAAAGGACATGTATATTTGAAAGATAAACCACTTGTATTCATGTGGTTTGGCAATTGAATTGGCAAGAGGAGAGGAGAAAATTGTTGATATAAATAGAGCCCAATTCATCATCTAACTTCAGATCTAGATTTTTCATATCCATAATGATTTTATTAAATTCATCTAGATATTCTAGGATAGGAGTACCTTTTTGCATTTTTAGCATGTAAAGAAGCTGCTTCACAAATAATCTTGTCATAAGTAATACGCTCGGCAAATTTTCTTGTCGGGTGCCCCTTTATAATATTTGAATCGGTGAGAAGTGCCCCTCTACTTAACTTTCCTTAAATTTTGCTAAAACTGACATTTACTATATTTTTAATGCTCACTTTAAACTAAATTTATTTATAGAATTGTCACAAGATTTCAATAATTAAGTAAAATTGTCCATTAGTTACTCCACCGTAAAATCTGGAGGATTATTGTGTCTATTTTTCAATCAACAAAAACATGTACCTAATAGAAATCTATTGGAAAAAAATCCCTGTAAATACAATTTTGACCATAAGATTGATCGACAAGGAAAAAGCATCTTGAACCATGGTCTCGCTTTATTTTTTTTTTTTTTTAAAAAAGGAAAATTTTCATAACTCATAATAATAATTTTTATAAAAAAATTATAAATTTTAATACTAGCAATGCAAGAGCTCTTAATACCTATGTGCTAATTAATGAAGATTATTTTTTTAGGGATTAAAAATTAGTCCATGTTTTTTTAATGAAATTAAACCCTAAATGAATTGCCGAGTTTGGTATCAAAAATGTACTTTTTCATTTATCATTTTATGTGGCACAAATAAACATTTTAATGACTTTTTTGGATGGAAACATTAAATGACTCTAAACACGACGATTTACCACTAATAAGTCATAAGGCCGATTAATCAATATTAAGACCTAAACATGCGACTTTGGCATGAACGCTTCTACTAAGATATAAGGGACGCTCCGAGACCGCCAGGAGCTCATTACAAGGCCCAAAGCTCCGCCAAAGGCCCGCTGTGCGACCTTCAAACGTTCTGGACCATGGGGTTCAGCCCCTTTTCGGGCGTGAATTCAACTCCTAAATGGTCGGGCCGACCGAGGCCAGCCTAAAGAGTCTGAACGCTTGTTGTTCGACCGTTGCACGGCTTGGACAACGGGCACTCAAACATCTAAGATGCGATTACCCTGATGAGGCATAAGCTAATCCATCATGGATTCGAGACGACAGACACGTGATATAATGGTGTTATGACCGAAACGATTACTCGAATTACATGAGGATAATGCTATAGACTGAAAATGAGTCCTGAACATCCTAGTTCGAACTGATGTACATGCACTTCAGGGAGACATAAGCTCATCCAAATGATAATGCAACATAGTGTTGACACTGAGCATAAATCTTAGAAATGGATGGACCTCTCTCATTACCTTGGAAATGTCGGACTAAGGTAGGATTTGGCCACGGAGACGAGCATCGTTCAACTCGATTTCAAGTTGAGCATGTACCCATTCATCTTTGTCTCATGTGCCCATTTTTAAAAAAAAAAATCTAAATGATTTTCTTTTTAATGCAAGACAGACTTTGAAAAAAATTAGTTGTCACCATCCATAAACTATAATACTTCTAATTTCTACATGCAAAAGCGATACTTCTTTTTATTTTAATCAATGGTCGAATGATAATTTAATGTTTGAGGCCTTTACTTTTTATTTTTGACATGCATGATTGGTCAATGCAAAATTTAGATGTCGGCATGAATATTTGTGTGTGCCTCATGTAATTTTTCTGTAAGTGTGTAATATTTTGGGGAAGGCTAAATTGAATATAGATTATGCGGCCGAATTTTGATAATTGAGAGGTAAATTACCTCTGATTTTTTTAATGTAGCAAGTAATTTTTTTGAATTATCACTTCTCAAGGCGATGATACCTCTTAAAGTTCGTATCTCTCCAACTATATTGATCAAAAGGCATGTTATAAGATGCCTCAAGACCTTAAAATCACGGGCCAACTTATGGTTTCAGTTGTGGAGTGGGTAGGCTTTTTTGTCTGGGGATTTTTTTTTCATGCCGGACATTCAATCTTTCTTGGTCCCTCCCTAGTTGTCGTATGGAATAGATTGGATATGAATTCATTTGTGGTCACTCAAAATTTGAGAAATACATTCAAGGACCAACGAACTCGTCACATGGTGACCGTCAAGAAGCCTCGTCAGAATATAGAGTAATGACCTTTTTCTAATTGTGTTGCCCATCCATAACAATATAACTAGTCAGAAATTGAAAAGTCGCGCTCGGAGGGAGTATCGTTTCATGCTAAAGTTTGTATGGACTGTCATTAAATTTTGTCGTAATGTATCTTTCTTCTGTTTCCGGTTAAAACAAGCTTCCTTTTCCTAATATTGTATCTCGTATCAGTTGCTCTGGGTTGTGAGAATTGATCCCTCACCCACAAATCTCGATCTAATGAAGCTTCCCAAAAAGACTGCCAAAAAATTAAGTGAGATGAAATGTAAAAAAAAACATAAGACTCAGTTTTATTTTTTTTCGGACAAAAGATAAGACTCAATTCCAATGTCAGCTTTATGCTTGAAATTGTGCATACGAGAAGATTACCGGAAAAATAATGCGTGTCATTTCCTCTAAATAACGAAAACTTGGCTAGCGGCCTATGGCACAAAAGGGCATTTGTTCTGGTAAATATAAATCAACTTTAAAGGAAAAATGTCTTTTAGAAAAAGGAAAAAGGGAATGAAAGAAACAAAGTAAAGAAAATAAGAAGACTAAACTTTTACCGTAGTTAACCCAATTCATCAGGTGCTAAGTGTCCACACCGTACATTTGTAAAAACCTCCTCCATCATCGAGTGCATCATAGCGTTAAGGATTTATGAAAAAAGAAAAAAAAAATTAAAAAGGGGCTGTGGAAGATAATTTAAATTACCGCGTATCCAACAGACAATTGAGGTCAACTTCATTCGCCCAGTTTGACACCTTAGTCTATATACCTTTAGAATAAGGCCAGCATGATTCAACTGAATGCATATGCATTTTGTATAACTCAATTGTCAAAAGTAAAAGGCTTAGGATTAAATTATCAAAAGTGCAATAGATTTAGGACATTTTGGACAATTTTCTCACACAAAATGAAGTGTTTGCTTCTATGTCCATCAAATTTGCATCTTGTGACAGCCAGATTTTCCAATTTTAATTTCAATAAATTTAGACGGGCATTTCGTTGGCACGCATATAGTCCATTTCCTTGAGTCGGCCACTCATGTGAAATCTAGTTTATCCGGTGAAGCCGTTATGAAATTCTAAGGCATAAGACTCGAGAATTTGATTAATAAGCGACCTTTCGACCGAGATAATCTGCAAGGGTCATTACGGCACAAATAAAAACCGATTAGAGATCGGAAATAGGTTGGCTCGACAGAGGCATGTGATCAAGTGTGGGTGATTCCACCGGATCGCACGATTCTCACCGACCGACACTGGGCTGACTTTTCTAACGATTGGGTACCCTGTGCTCGTATCTGAAACCTTGAGATTTCCCCCGACAACCGAAAGTTGTGGCTTGAAATGATCAACCGCAAGTCAAATGCACAAAAATTTGTAAACGTTGCTCGATAGATTAGAATGCGCGAGTATTGTGCCAAAGTGAAATTAACTGTGAATTTGTGATTGAATTCTGAAATTGGAAGTCATGGTACGTCACAAAGCTTATTAGGAACATTGGATTAAATTGTGGACTCAATTGGATGAGGATTGATGGAAATTTAAGTGAGGGAATGTGCAAGAACTTGGACCCCGGCGGAAAATAAAATTGGACCCATTGAAATAAGTTGTAGAGGAAATGAGTTAGTGGAAGATGACATAGGATGATGTCATGCTAGTTGGGCCAAGAGAAGGAGATTTGGACAAGTGGAGGGTGGGGATGAGGCCTTGGAAAGGTGGGATGTCACCTCCCCCTTGTCCCCATCATCTTCTTCCTTTTGAATTTGGAGAAGAGAGAGGGAGAGAGGAGGAAGAAGACCAGCGAAACCGCCGAGCTCCGTCCGCCCCCGTCGCCCGTTCGTCGCTCGCCACCGGAGTCCGCCGTCGTCCCTCGTTCGTGCGCGACTGCTCGCCGTTCCGTGCGCCGAGCCGCCTTGCCTCCGTCTCCGCCGCGAAGCCTCGACTGTCGCAGCTCCAAGCCGCGTGCCGTTCGTTGTCACCGAAGCCCCGTCGCCCCCGTCCGCCGCCGTTCGGAGCCCTAGCTTCCCTCGCCGGTCATTCCTCGCCGTCTCTCCGCCCGTCCAGCCGCCGTCCGCCGCCCTTCGAAGCTCGGTTAGTGCTGGAAAAACCAGCAAGAACCAGCTCTTTCCAAGCTTGTTTTGGCCCCCTATTAGTCCTCATTTGGTGTTGATCCGTGTAGGTTTGTCGTCGGCGCGTCGTGCTCTTCGCCGGAGACTCGTCGGAAAGCGATTCCGGTGAGTTTAACTCACTAAACCCCGATTAGCGGGTTAATCATGTCTTAAGTGCGTTTAGTTTAGGTTGATTGGGATTAGGTTGCTTTATTAGTTCATTTAAATATGGATTAGATTAGGTGGTTTAATTAAAGTAAAGCATGTTTAGTCAAGGGTTAAGTAGGTTTATTTTAAAAATAAACCTAGATGGGACTCAAAGGAATATATTTATAATTTAATAAATGTTTCGAAATTGCTGGATTATTTTAATAATAAATAATATTCCGAAAATCATTAAAATATAATAAATAAATAAAAAAAAACTCGAAAATTTAATTTTGACCCTAATTGCTCAGAATTTCGTGCCGATCGTCGATGTATAGTTAGAATCTGAAATTGATAATCGGTTAATGCAAATTGAGTGCCGATTGAGGAAAATATGAATTTTAGCTAGAAAATCTCACGTGTCGGATTCGATATCAAAATTGGATTGTTTTAAAGGTTAATGTTGTGATTTGAATTATGTAAATTGCGTGTGACGTGCCTTAAGTTGATTATAAATCGTTGCCTGATAATTATGGGAATTGAATTGATCTATTAAGTGGGAATTGCCCCTATATGGGATGCCCACGCGGTGGATGCGGGTCGCAGTTGATTCTGGGCCCATGCTCCTTCAGGAAGGCCGTCGACATACTGACGAAGCCGCGCTCCAAGGTGGGGAGGCGATGCCTGGCTATATGACAGTAGATAGCCAAACTGCGAGTAGGCTATGCCCTTGTGTGGCCCAATGATTGATGATTTGAAATGCTTGCTGTGGATTTGAATTTAAATGAAATTGATTGCATTCCAATGGCTCACGTGTTTATTATAACTTGTACTTGAGTGCGATGAATTGTACTAACTTGCAGGAAGGCAAGAAGGCGAGGTAAGTCTTCCATATTGTGTGGCTAGACCACTCTAGGGCATATTTACTTTCTAATAGGGGTTTAGGAGGGGTGAACTTGCTAAGACAAAGTCTCATCCCGGTTTGGGGAAAAATATTAAAGGAGTATATAAGGAAGACGTTCTTAGTTGTTTAAGAGAGAGTGCGCGATAGAAAAATTCCAAAGTCTGAAGCTCCTATTTGTTTAGATAAATCTCTTGAGCGAATACTTGTATACAAAAGAGAGTCTATATTTGTGAGAGACCTTGAGGAGGTGTGATAGAACATCTACACTGTGGAATCAAGGCAAAGCTGTGTTGTAACTCCTCTTTTGATCATAGTGAAATCCAGCCCGTGGGCTGTTAGTGCGGAAGAGTGGACGTAGGCTTGGAATAAGCCGAACCACTATAAATCCTGTGTTTGATTTTCTCTTCCTTACTCTCTCTACATCGATCGTATTTCAATCTGTTGCATACGTATTTGAGAAAAATAGTTTGTGCGCCTATTCACCCCCCTCTAGGTGTTTACACTAGCAATATCAATTGGTATCAAAGCCTGTGTACTTACTTTATTTGAAGTGTTTTACTTCATAGTAAAAGATCCATGGCTAGTATGCTAGCACCAGGGCTGATGGAAGGGCAAAGCAATACCAGACCACCTTACTTTGATGGAAAGGATTACAACATCTGGAAGAACAAGATGAAAGCTTTCCTACGATCAAAGGATCCTCTGAATGGGACGTTGTAGAAAAAGGAATTACTCCTACCACTGCATCGCCCTCGAAAGAGGAAAAGAAACAAGAATCCAAATGGAATGTCTCAAGAAGAAATAACCAAGAGACAGACACTCGATGCAAAAGCAATTTATTCCTTATATTGTGCTTTATCACCAGCTGAATATAATAGAATATCTTCTTGTGGTACAGCAAAAGAAGTTTGGGACAAATTGCATATCACCTATGAAGGAACAGACGAGTGAAGGAAACAAGAATCAACATTCTTCTCGGTCAATACGAAGCCTTCGAATGAAACCAGGAGAATCAATATCGACATGTTTAGTCGTTTTACGATATTGTGAATGGTCTTGAAAATCAAGGTCAACCAACCTCTGATCCCATGAAGGTAAACAAGCTACTGCGTGGACTCTCCAAGGATTGGAATCACATAAAGACTTCGATAAGAGAGACGCAGAGAATTATGCCACTATCTGTCGATGAGCTGATTGGAACTCTTCAGTCCTATGAAGTGGAAAGGATCAATGAAGATGAAGATCCAAGAGGTAAGAAATCTATTGCATTAAAATCAAATGATGATTCTGATGTTACAGATTCTGAAGAAGATATGGACGATGAGGAGCTTGCTCTCATGATAAGAAGATTCAGAAAACTAAACAAAAGGAAGAAGGTTCAACTCAAAGAAACAAGGCTTTCAAAGACAGCGAGACCAAGTCTCATTGATGATGAGGAACCAAACAAAGATGTAGTCTCGCTTTGAATGCAAGAAAAGGACACATCGTACCCAACTGTCCTCTTTTGAAGAAAAAGAAAGGAAAAGCTGAAAAATTTCGAAAAGCTCTCAAAGCTGAAACCAGTGATACCGAGTGTGAAGAAAGTGATAATGAATATGCCAATCTATGTCGATGGCACAATCGGACTGAACGGAATGCACTCAGGATTAGACTCGGGCTGAATTTGAGGTAAGTAACTTTAAAATTCCTGTCAAAGTTTCTAAATATATTGAGGAATTATGCTTTAGTATTAAGACTTATCTCAAAAGAATTTCCAAACTAAAAAAAGGAAAACTCAGCTCTAAAACTAAAAGAAAATGTTTTAGAAGAAAGAGTTAAAAGTCTAGACGTGTCTGTTTCCAATCTTAAAGAAAATGTAGAAAATCTTTTAAAAGAAAATACTTTTTAAAAACAGACTTATCTAATATATCAAAGAAATTTTCTATGGGATCTGAAAAACTTGAGAAAATTCTTTCAGCACAAAGACCTTACTTCAATAAGTCTGGTCTAGGTATGACAGAAGAAACAATTTCCTTAATTGATTTTCCTAAAGTAAAAGAAAGAATTAAGAAAAGGCTTTCAAGTGAGGTTTACAAAAATCACTTCAAGAAAGTATTTGTTAAACCCGTAGGAAGAAATTCTCTTAAATGTTCAAAGTGCAACAGTCCGGATCACTTTGAAAAAGAGTGTCCTATGGTATGGAAACCTATTAAGAAAGTATGGGCTAATACTGTTTATCTTACTAACACCAAAGGACCCAAGAAAATTTGGGTACCAAAGAAAGCTTGAGACTCTTTGTTAAATGCGAGTCTCCATCAAGAAACAGTAAAGTGGTATCTTGACAGCGGATGCTCAAGACACATGACAGAGACTCAAATTGCTTTATAAAACTTGCTCAAGTAAATGGTGGAAAAGTTTCATTTGGAGGAAACAGCAAAGGAAGTATTGTGGGATTTGGAACCGTGAAAATTGGAACTCTCACAATAAGTAATGTTTCCTTAGTGGAATGACTCAATTACAATCTTCTCATCATTAGTCAATTGTGTGATACTGGTTTCAAGATCTTTTTTCAAGAAGGAACATGTTCTGGAATCAATAAAGACTCTACTCAATCTTTTTTGGGTAGAAGACATGGAAATATCTATCTTCTGGATGTGAAACCAAATGAATCGCAATGTCTTATCTCAATTCAAGACGAAGCAAGCTTATGGCACAAAAAGCTTGGACATGTCAATATGAAGCAATTAGCCAAAATCTCATCAAAGCAGCTTGTTCGAGGTCTACCAAAATTTCCATACCAAAAGACTGATTCATGCACTCCATGTATTTTGGGAAAGCAAGCATTCGCATATGGATCTCTTCGGACCAAACTGAATTCAGAGTATTGGGGGTAAGAAGTATTGCCTAGTAATTGTTGATGATTACTCCCGTTTTACTTGGGTATATTTCCTTTCAAGTAAGTCCAAACCTTTTCGTATTTTGAAAAATTTGCTAAAAAGGTTCAAAATGAAAAGGGATGTGTAATCTCTTGTATAAAAACAGATCATGGAGGTGAATTTGAAAATCAAGATTTTACAAAATTCTGTGATGAATCTGGCTGTAAGCATGTGTTTTCCTCTCCATATACTCCTCAGCAAAATGGAGTTGTGGAAAGAAAGAACAGATCTCTTCAAGAAATGGCTAGAACTCTTTTAATTGAAAGTAAAATTTCTTCTCGATTTTGGGCTGAAGTCAAGCTTCAACAAATTGCTATATCATCAATAGAGTCTTCATAAGATCTATTCTTCGAAAAACCCCTTATGAGTTATTCAAAGAAAAGAAGCCTATTGTTTCATACTTTCATGTATTTGGTTGCAAATGTTTTATATTGAAAATGCAAAAGATCGAGTTGGTAAGTTTGAAGAAAGATCGATGAAGGTATCTTCCTTGGATATTCTACATCAAGCAAAGCTTACGTGAGTCTATAACAAGAAGAGCCAGTCTGTAGAGGAGTCAATGAATGTTAAATTTCAAGACTCAATGCAAGATGAATCAAGACAAACACTCATCAAGAAGAGTCCGAACCTCCGCTCTGCACCCTCCAAAGTCTACAACTCAAGAAGCATCTCGGACTGAAAACCAGCATCGTTTGATAGTGAAGATCCAAATAAAGAAAGAGATCATCTACTGACAAATCAACGAGTAACTGGAAGCATAAGTCCAGTCATCCCAAAGATCTTATAATTGGCGAAATTAATGAAGGAATTCGCACAAGATCCAAAATGCGAGAAGAGTCTAGTCTTTGTGGCACTCGTTTCTGAAATTGAACCAAAGAGCATAGAAGAAGCTTTATCTCGATGAAAGCTGGATTGAAGCTATGCAAGAAGAACTCGACAGTTCAAGCATAAATGATGTTTGGGAATTGACATCCCAACCAAAAGGAAAAACTGTTATTGGAGCCAAATGGGTGTTCAGAAACAAGATGAACGAGAAAGGGAAAGTCGTACGAAATAAAGCAAGACTCGTGGCCAAGGGATATACGCAAGAAGAAGGAATAGACTATGATGAGACTTACGCTCCAAAGGGCAAGGTTAGAAGCTATTCGACTATTACTCGCGTTTGCTTGTTATAATAATTTCAGGTTATTCCAAATGGACGTCAAAAGCGCCTTCCTAAATGGATTTATCCATGAGGAAGTTTATGTGGAACAACCGCCTGTGGTTTGAAGACCCAAAGAAGCGACTCGCCTTCGACCGAAAAGGCTTTGTATGGTTTAAAGCAAGCACCTCGGGCTTGGTACGACAGGTTAAGTAATTTCCTATTACAAAATGGTTTTGTTAAAGGTAAAGTAGATACGACTTTATTTATCAAGAAGGAAAATAAAAGTTTCTTACTTGTTCAAATATATGTGGATGATATTATTTTGGATCCTCTAATGAAAGTCTCAGGCAAGAAATTTTCAAAGTCTATGCAGATGAGTTTGAAATGAGTATGATGGGAGAATTAACATTCTTTCTTGGTCTTCAAATAAAACAATTGAAGGAAGGAACTTTCATTTTTCAAGAAAAATATGTTAATGATCTTGTCAAAAGGTTTGGGACTCGAGAATTGCAAAAAGACCGACATACCAATGTCAAGTTCTTTAAAGATAGACAAAGATGAAGAAGGGAAGAAAGTTGATCAAAAGTCAGTACAGAGCATTATTGGATCACTTCTCTATCTTACCGCCTCTAGACCTCCGATATTTTGTTGAGTGTTTGCATCTCGTGCTAGGTTTCAATCGGATCCTAGAGAATCCCATCTCGCTAAACGCATCATTAAATACGTCGCTTCATCATCAAGCATCGGTCTTTGGTATCCTAAGAAGGAGACTTTAAACTTCGGGATATTCAGACGCGATCTGGCCGGTTGCGAGTTGATAGAAAGAGTACTTCAGAACTTGCCGCTGCTTGCAAACGAGCAGTGTCTTGGTTTTCAAGGAAACAATGTACTCGTGTCTCTTTCAACAACCGAAGGCGTAGTATGTCGCTTTGGAAGCCGCTGTTCGCAAATTCTATGGATAAAACAACAGCTAAGAGATTTTGCAATTGAAGACTCATGCACGGAGATTAATTGCGACAACACCAGCGCTATCAACCTCACCAAAAATCCAATTCTCCACTCAAGAGCGAAGCATATAGAAATTCGACATCACTTTATTAGAGATCATGTTCAAAATGGAGATGTTTCAATTCATTTTGTTGACTCAAAGAATCAGGCTGGCCGATATACTTACGAAGCCTTTGGAGAAAAAATCAATTTGAGTCTATACGGACCGTACTCAATATTTTGAGGTATGATGATATCAAAGTCTAAAGACCTTCGTACTCGGGCTTACAAGACTTTATCAACAGTCTTGTCTCGACCTTCGACCGTAAGTCTTTCTCTCTCCAATCTTATCTTGAAAAGGTACGATCATCGACCGTGTTTAAATTGTTGCCGTATATATTACATCGATTCATTTTCAAAATGGAAGTTATTTTTGAAATAACTATTTTTACGGATAAAATCAATTATTTTGAAAAAGGCATATTTTTATTTCCTTTGTGACGATTCGTTTACTCTTTCTTTTAACCGAACGAGCACTATCGATTACTCTTCACTCGTCTATTCACTTTACTCTCAAAACCCTAGAAAGCATCGATCCTCCACTTCCGTTTGTCTTCATCGCTAAATCTTCAAAAAGTTGTCATCTTTTCTGGGAAAGTCAAGCGAGGAATCTTCCAATCACTGTTAAAGATGTCTTCTTCACGAAAATCGTCAAGAATCGCAAGCAGGGGACCACAGAGAATGAGTAAGGGGCCTACGCACTTCGATCTTACGAAGATGAAGTTTATCCAGATCAGCAACCGAGCCCACAACATTCTCGCAGCGTCACTCTCCATCATCTAGTCCTCAAGACGTTGTTCAACAGAAGAAATCATCGAGAAGCAGACCACTCGTAAGAACTCAAAAGCCTGCTTTTATCTACAAGTTATATCGTGCTTTAAAAGGAATGCGTACTCCTTTGAACTATATTGATAGTTTTGTTAAAGAAAAAGGATATAGGAACGAATATATCTTTCTGAAAAGAATGAAAAGTTTGGGAATCGCTCGTAAAGGGGTGGCTGAGGAAACCCTTGCGAATATCCCAAGTGATCCTCGTGGATCGGGGCCAAATCCTCGTAGATGGAAATGATGATGACAATCTGTTCAGTTTATTTCAACCGAAAATGGGTATTGCGGCTGAAATTCAAGGAAAAAGGGAGATTTGTTCAGATCAAAGGAACAAAAGGACTGTACTCGAAATTGCTGAAGCGTGGGGTAATAAACCCTAGGAGTGTGGACTTTGATTTTCTGGATGTGAAAGTGAACTTGAGGGAAAAGTTCAATTATCTTCAACTTGAAAAGTTCTGTTCTGACTCAACTGAGGCTTATGCTGAATTGACTGCTTACTTCTATTCAAATCTTAGCTTTTTAGATGCGAATAGATTTTCCTTCAGTGTCAAAGAACAAGACTATGTTGTAGATATGGATATCTTTGGCTGATGTGTTAGAAGTTGAGAGAGGCAGATATCAACCGATTAAAGTTTTCAATGCTTGGGCCACACTTGAATTGGTGAAGGACAGGAGAACAGAAGAGAAGATCACCTACTCAAGGATGAATGCATTCAACATTTTGCTTCACAAGACTGTGATTAATTGCCTTCGGCCAAAATCAACTTCCAAAACTGATGTTTCTAGCTCTGAGGCAAAGTTGATGTATGCTATCCTCTGTGGAAAGAAGTTTTCTCTCCCTCACCGTCATGTTTCACATGTATGTAGCGGTGATGAAGGACAGAGGTCAACTCCCTTACCCAAGCCTTATTACCAAGTTATTCAGACATTTGAATATTCAGCCTCCGCAAATCTTTTGTGTTAGATCATGCGATCATATGGTGGTAGGACTGAAAATGGTGACCAAAATGCGTCTGAAGGAACTGAGCAAGGAATTGGAGAAATTCAAGGAGAAGACTCCTGCCAAGTCTCATCAACTCTCTTCTGCTGCTAAGAGAAAAGGGAAGGAGCCCATGGCTGCTCCATCAAAGAAAAGAAGAGCTCTCCTCATTAAGGATGAAGATGATGATGATGACATCACCATCTCTGCAATGGCTTTAAAGAACTTAAGTCGTCCTGTTCCACAGAAAGAATCGGAACAAAAGACGAAAGAAGCAGAGAAAGAGGAAGAAGAAAGAGAAGCAAAGGAGAAGGAGGAAGGAGAAAGAGAAACAGAGCAAGAAGCATAGCAAGAAAGACTCAAGAAGAAGGAAGAGAAGGAGAACTCCGAGGAAATCTCTTCTCCACCCGTAGGCATGAAAACAGGGGAGTTCGGGAGAAAGGAGTGATATCTTCATTTCCAGATGAAAGTGAAGGAGTCGGTCGTTCGCCCGTGCACCCGAAAGATGTTTATGCATCTCAATTTCCAGAGGAATGTCTTGAAGCTTCATCGCCAAACCTGCGAGATTATGCTGATCCACCATTGTCTGCTTTTACTCCATCAGAACGAGCAGAAGCAAGTACTCGGGCCGATAATGGAGCAGATTTTCGCGAGAATCATGGATATTCTCTTGGAGATGAAAGGTCAGATATATGCCTTGGGATGCGAAGTTCAAAGCTTGAAGAATGAAGGTCAAGCTTCTTCCTGTTCATTAAATGAAAAGATGCAAGCCCTCTCTATTCGAATCAGGCCAATGCCAAGAGTGAGGAGGTTGTACAGCTGAAGGAAGACTTTAAGAGGCTGGAAGGCATTGTTCGCCTATGGAAGATTTCCAGCTTGTCCGCGTTCCCAAGCAATCTTGATTTCATCTCATCCTTTTTAAATGATGACAAAAAGGGGGAGAGATGCATGATTTGAAAATCAAAACTTTCAATCTTTTTATTTTGTTGGATTATGTTTAACTGTCTGTTTGTTTTTGACAGACTTTGACTTTGTTTTGTGTCTGGATAAGAACTGCCTAGACTTGGATTTGACTGCATCTATTTATCAATATTGATATCTTATGAATGGCTTAATCATATATTGGACTAACCTATTTTCTGTGGTTGCAGATTCTAGTGTTATTCTATTAGTCATTTATTTTCATAAGATATACATATGTGTTTGAGAAATGTTTTGCAGGTCAAAGTTATCCAAATCTGTAGGAAGGTTTTGTCACCATCAAAAAGGGGAAGATTGTTGGAGAAATCCTCGTGAAGAGTTTTGAAGTTGACAAAATGTTTCCGTCAGTCTAGTATGAAGGTCTGCAGACTCTGCCAGTTAAAGTCTGAAGACTTCCAGATTACAGACTCAAGACTCAAAGTCTATCCTCATTGACAGTCTCGATCACAAGAAAGGTTATGCCGAACTCGGATGTTTTGTTTGGGATTTAACCTTATCATCCGGAGAAGATCTCGTGGCTGGAGAAGACGTATCATAATCCTTTGATTGATCAAGATTGATTCAATGACTGAAGATTCGATGATTGTTTAAATATTATTGGAATGTTTCGCTTATGGAAACCGAGATCCTAATTGTATGGGCGAACAGGATTGATGGGCTATCAACACGTTCCTTTAATAGCTCGAACGATCTTCCTAATTGATTCCGTCCAACGGGTAGATTGGAGGAATTCCTTTGGAAAGTGCCAACGGGTATGATGGCATAAAAGAGTATATAAGGAAGACATTCTTAGTTGTTTAAGAGAGAGTGCGCGATAGAAAAATTCCAAAGTCTGAAGCTCCTATTTGTTTAGATAAATCTCTTGAGCGAATACTTGTATACAAAAGAGAGTCTATATTTGTGAGAGACCTTGAGGAGGTGTGATAGAACATCTACACTTTGTGGAATCAAGGCAAAGCTGTGCTGTAACTCCTCTTTTGATCATAGTGAAATCCAGCCCGTGGGCTGTCAGTACGGAAGAGTGGACGTAGGCTTGGAATAAGCCGAACCACTATAAATCCTGTGTTTGATTTTCTCTTCCTTACTCTCTCTACATCGATCGTATTTCAATCTGTTGCATACGTATTTGAGAAAAATAGTTTGTGCGCCTATTCACCCCCCTCTAGGTGTTTGCACTAGCAATATCATTCTTTATACGTTCCGCTTGCGCATTAATAAATTAAACTGGGGTCAGCGACACCACCGGGAATGTCGCACTTGCAGACCATGGTGGGATGTTGGCGCGCCCGAGGTTCGAGACGTGACATCCCCGTTTACGTGGTATCGGGTTAATTTGGCGGGACCATGGTGGGATGTTGGCGCGCCTGGTTTGGGGCGTGACATCCCCGTTTAATAAATTAACCCGGCTCGCCAACATCCCACCATGGTCCTGCCAAATTAACCCGATACCACGTAAACGGGGATGTCACGCCTCGAACCTCGGGCGCGCCAACATCCCACCATGGTCCTGCAAGTGCGACATTCCCAGGTGGTGTCGCCGACCCCAGTTTAATTTATTAATGCGCAAGCGGAACGTATAAAGAAACCCCTTACCAAAAACATACGGGATAGGACAGCAGGAACATCGAATCAAAATCAACAGCATACTTTCAAACATCAATTACAATTCAGGGCTTACATATACCAACATGATTCGAAGACTATATGCACCAAAAATGGGTCAGAATCTATGTGCATCAAAAGAGGGTTAGCCTACACAACAAGGATCAGCCCACCAAAAAGAAGAACGGTCCTATAACTACTAATTGGACTCGTTCGACGATCTCACATCCTCCACGTCTGACGGCACAGGGTCCGGAGATGGTGGATTGTCCACCCTACCATCGGGAAGGTCAGCCACACCCTCTCCTAGAAGATCATCCATCACAACCAGGGGAATGTCGAAACTATCAAGTGGACCAATCCTAAAACCATTGGCCCCAAAACGGAACCAAACCCTAAACCTATGGGGCACCCTAACATCTTCAGTCTCCTGGATCCACACAGTAGACCTAATCAGCTCATAGACCCAATGGCTCCCAGGATCAGGGGAGTTGCGCACCTCCTCGATGATCTGCACTGGGAGGCCATTATTCTCTAGGGGTCCCGCCATCTACGGTCCTGTAATATTTTTCCCCAAACCGGGATGAGACTTTGTCTTAGCAAGTTCACCCCTCCTAAACCCCTATTAGAAAGTAAATACGCCCTAGAGTGGTCTAGCCACACAATATGGAAGACTTACCTCGCCTCCTTGCCTTCCTGCAGGTTAGTACAATTCATCGCACTCAAGTACAAGTTATAATAAACACGTGAGCCATCGGAATGCAATCAATTTCATTTAAATTCAAATCCACAGCAAGCATTTCAAATCATCAATCATTGGGGCCACACAAGGGCATAGCCTACTCGCGATTCGGCTATCTATCGACATATAGCCAGGCATCGCCTCCTCACCTTGGAGCGAGGCTTCGTCAGTACGTCGACGGCCTTCCCGAAGGAGCATGGGCCCAGAATCAACTGCGACCCACATCCACCGCGTGGGCATCCCATATAGGGGCAATTCCCACTTAATAGATCAATTCAATTCCCATAATTATCAGGCAACGATTTATAATCAACTTAAGGCACGTCACACGCAATTTACATAATTCAAATCACAACATTAACCTTTAAAACAATCCAATTTCAATATCGAATCCGACACGTGAGATTTTCTAGCTAAAATTCATATTTTCCTCAATCGGCACTCAATTTGCATTAACCAATCATCAATTTCAAATTCTAACTATACAGCGACGATCGGCACGAAATTCGAGCAATTAGGGTCAAAAATAAATTTTCGAGTTTTTTATTTATTTATTTATTATATTTTAATGATTTTCGGAATATTATTTATTATTAAAATAATCCAGCAATTTCGAAACATTTATTAAATTATAAATAAATTCCTTTGATTCCCATCAAGGTTTATATTAAAAATAAACCTACTTAACCCTTGAACTAAACATGCTTTACTTTAATTAAACCACCTAATCTAATCCATATTTAAATGAACTAATAAAGCAACCTAATCTCAATCAACCTAAACTAAACGCACTTAAGATATGATTAACCCGCTAATCGGGGTTTAGTGAGTTAAACTCACCGGAATCGCTTTCCGACGAGTCTCCGGCGAAGAGCACGACGACGCCGACGACAAACCTACACGGATCAACACCAAATGAGGACTAATAGGGGGCCAAAACAAGCTTGGAAAGAGCTGGTTCTTGCTGGTTTTTCCAGCACTAACCGAGCTTCGAAGGGCGGCGGACGGCGGCTGGACAGGCGGAGAGACGGCGAGGAATGACCGGCGAGGGAAGCTAGGGCTCCGAACGGCAGCTCACGGCGGCAGACGGCGGCGACGGGGCTTCGGCGACGACGAACGGCATGCGGCTTGTCGAGGCTTCACGGCGGAGACGGAGGCAAGGCGGCTCGGCGCACGGAACGGCGAGCGCCGCGCACGTACGAGCGGCGATGGCGGACTCCGGTGGCGAGCGACGAACGGCGACGAACGGCGACGAACGGGCGACGGGGGCGGACGGAGCTCGGCGGTTTCACTGGTCTTCTTCCTCCTCTCTCCCTCTCTCTCCTCCAAATTCAAAAGGAAGAAGATGATGGGGACAAGGGGGAGGTGACATCCCACCTTTCCAAGGCCTCATCCCCACCCAACACTTGTCCAAATCTCCTTCTCTTGGCCCAACTACCATGACATCATCCTATGTCATCTTCCACTAACTCATTTCCTCTACAACTTATTTCAATGGGTCCAATTTTATTTTCCGCCGGGGTCCAAGTTCTTGCACATTCCCTCACTTAAATTTCCATCAATCCTCATCCAATTGAGTCCAAATTAAAGTCCACAATTTAATCTAATGTTCCTAATAAGCTTTGTGACGTACCATGACTTCCAATTTCAGAATTCAATCACAAATTCACGGTTAATTTCACTTTGGCACAATACTCGCGCATTCTAATCTATCGAGCAACGTTTACAAATTTTTGTGCATTTGACTTGCGGTTGATCATTTCAAGTCACAACTTTCGGTTGTCGGGGGAAATCTCAAGAATTCAAATACGTGCACAGGGTACCCAATCGTTAGAAAAGTCGGCCCAGTGTCGGTTGGTAAGAATTGTGCGATCCGGTGGAATCACCCACACCTGATCACATGCCTCTGTCGAGCCAACCTATTTCCAATCTCTAATCGATTTTTATTTGTGCCGTAATGACCCTTGCAGATTATCTTGGTCGAAAGGTCACTTATTAATCAAATTCTCGAGTCTTATGCCTTAGAATTTCATAACGGCTTCACCGGATAGACTAGATTTCACATGAGTGGCCAACTCAAGGAAATGGACTATATGCGTGCCAACGAAATGCCCGTCTAAATTTATTGAAATTAAAATTGGAAAATCGGGCTGTCACACATCTTGCTTCACATCTATGCTTGGCAGAGGCAACTTGACAAGGCTTTGCCATGCATCTTGCGTTCATTAACAAGTATTGTTTCATTGACCATCAAAAAGAGGATATAACATCTAAACGTACTAAACGTACTTTTAGGGAAAAGTTTCAGAAACATTCTAAAGTTTTTGCATTTATACTAATTTAGTCATAAACTTTTTAATGGTACCAATTAATCCTAAATCTTTTAACTTAGACCCAATTTAGTCATTCTGGCTAATTATGATCGAATATTGATGATGTGGATGTCGGCAGTCTATATGGCATGGTCGGCGCTGATGTGGATGACTTTTGATTGTAACTTAACTTTTATTTGGTTTTTTAATTATGAAAATCTCGACACAATATGAGGGAAAAATACATATGGCAAATCAAAATTTATATGTCTAGAGAAGAAGATGGAATTTTCACCAAGTATGGAATCTTTGATGTGAGCCTCTGTCTTATTTGAAAATGGAAATGAAGCAAGAAGAAGAAGACAAGCCACTAGCCCGCATGAGTGCTTGTGCTCGGTCCTTGTAACAAACTCCAATTCTAATCACAGGTGTCTCAAAATGGTTTGTGCGGCTTCTTCTACACAGGCTATTTGGCTTTACACATATGCCTCGTGATCATCATTTTAGTTCTAGCTTCAAAATGCTTAGCAGGTTGAGTCCATTTCCAAATGCAGATGCTACTGGAAGATTGGCTTAACCTAAATTTCTTTCTTAGGACATGCAATATCTCTATTGAATGGTCACAATCTTATACGGTTACAAAAGTACTACTTTTCGAAGTTTGATCCAAGTGTAGTCGATCAAGTCCTCACATGTAGTGCTCAAGCATGACCCCATTCGGTAAACATGGGGTTCATGAATGGATTAGACTTAGTGAAAATTTGGGTACCTTGGAGGGGAATTTGGTCACTTCATCCACAAGGTTTTATCTCATATGCAAAAGGGCATTTTCGGAAATAAAGGAGGGAAAGTTGCAATGAAATAAAAGGAGAGGATAATATTTTCTCTATTATATCTACAGTTTGGACCTTGAAGTCTAACACGATCGAGGAAAAGTCTTAAAAATAAATAAATTAGATGACCAAAACAGTTATGTCTTTAAATATTGCATCGTGCAAAATATACGGTTTCCA
Source organism: Eucalyptus grandis (assembly GCF_016545825.1). Lineage (NCBI taxonomy): Eukaryota > Viridiplantae > Streptophyta > Magnoliopsida > Myrtales > Myrtaceae > Eucalyptus > Eucalyptus grandis. Next base: position 6,172,763 of record NC_052618.1, read on the forward strand.
TATTTTGAAGCTAGAAGGTGCAAATATATATACGAAGATATATTTAGCATGATTTTGTATTTCCTTAGATTAAAAGTAAGAAAATGAAATATACCAGAATTATCTAGAGGTATTTTCTTAGAAAGATATCACTGTACCCTTACTATTAGGTCGGGAATAGTCAATGATGATTTATTAAAGGAAAATGCCGTACATGAAAGAATTATAAGAGCTGAGATGATTGTCCCCTCCCTCTAGAATAAAGTTTTCACAGTGAATGATATTTTTGTCCCTCGGTCAAATCCATACTATAGCTAGAAAACGTTATATATCAATCATTGAAACATTTCTACCTTAATCAGTTTGTATGTGTTGCATAATATGTGTTCGGTCCATCTATTTCTTTCGATGGTTTTGTACGTTTAGAGCCCATCTTAATTTCCAAAAAATGATTGGTTGGCTGGACATTCAATTGTTTTGTTTCTATGTAAATATGCCCCCATCAATCACATCAGTCGATCAAGAGAGAGAGAGATGATATCATTTAGCCTATCCATCCAAAATACTTAAGAAATCTCATTTTGGTTAATAACAATCTCACCTCACTGAGCATTTTCTCATTGTTCAATATTATCCCTAAAAATAATCCATTTTGTTAACTAATTCACAAAACTATAAGAAATAGGCTTGGTTTATTCTTATAAGTTAAGTGCAGCATCATGCCATGTGCCTTTTTTTTTACATGGATTGCTAGGTGAATATTATGTTGATAGTAGGGGTGAGCATTGAGTCTAGTTCAACTCAAGAATCAAATTGAGTTGACCTAGACCAACCTGATTTTGGCCGATTATAAGAAGAATAGGTTTCATTCTTGGTTTCACGAACCTAGAACTGGTCTAGGACCATTTGGTTCCTAGTTCCAACACCGTGAAACCGTCTCAACTAATATAGTTCTCAGTTTGACATGGTTTTGAAGCCACTATTTAACCCAAAAAAAAACTTTGCACCAAAGAATTGAAATCACGATCTTCAATGAACAAACACCAACATAACTGTTTGACAAACAATTTTTTTTTTTTTTATAGTGAGATTATGCTACTTTTATATTTAACAAGAATTTGTTGTTTTACCCAAAATATATATTTTCCAAACACGACTGGTTCGATTTTTTTTTTTTTTCAGGTTTTTTCCTTTCTAATTCTCGTCCTTCTTCCTCCTTCTACCTTAGCTGCTAGTGCACTCCACCGATCATACCCGCACTACGGCAACCACCTCCCTCCACCCTCCCTTCCTCTATGATGGTAATGTACTCTATTTTTCTCCCTGGGAGAATCAAAGACAATCGAATATTGACAATGAGGGACACAAAGTTATTGCTTCAAGCGAGATAAGTGTATAAATATCAATATATATCAAAAGATGAAAAGATCCCTAAGCAAATACATGTATTTTTTTTAAAATAATAAAACAGCAAAAAACATTGAAATATTAGCAATTGCTTTAAAAAAATGAATCTTTATAGAAGAGTTTGGCTAGAAAGCTCCAATGTATATAAGAACTTAAACAATATAAATCATAAAAGATGCAATGTAATAATTAAAATCGAGCTGATAAATTCAGATGACATAATTTTCATCTAAGAGATCACTATACCCATTCCACAAATTGTTGAAACTTATAACATATGCAACTAGGATTGACGATAAATTTGGATTTGAGCGAAAATGGAAGGACCATCATCAATGTTTCTCTCTGATGATTCCTATACTTATCATTCGGCATTTGAGTTACGAGCAAAAAGAGAATGTTGATAATGTCATCCTAGAAAAAAAGAAAAATGATGAATCTCGATTAGGGTACATATCTCTTAAATTAAAAGCATAAAATAATTATGGATAAAAGAATTAAAATAAAATAAAGGAGAAAATCGTGTCAAAAGAGAAGGTAGTTATTGACATATTGGCATTTCCATGATAACGGTATCGAAGGCTTTGGAAGGGAGAATGCAATTTTTGTTTTGGTTTTTTTTTTTGTCAGTAGGGAGAATGCAATTTAGCGGGCGCCTCTTCATGGGGGTGGGGTGGGGTGGGGCCCGGTGCGACGGCGTGTGCATTCTGGCTCATACGCTGGAGGCTGGAAGCCGTTGCGATCTTGCAACTCCTGGTAAAAAAAAGATCCGACGGTCCCCCGACAACCTCGTACGGAGGAAGTCAACGTGCTGACGTGGAAGCTTCTTGACCCCTGGCGTGGGCCCCACCAGAAGAGACGTGAACTGGCAACAAGTCCCAAAATCGACTGGTCTCGCGGTAGTGCCTGCATTTTCCATACGAGTAGTGCCGACGTGAACTGAACGTACCGACGTGGAAACTCGAGTGCTTCATTAGCAGTTCCTGCATTTTCCATAATCCATTTTAGCTAAGTCATTTATGTGTTGGGGCTTGGCAATTTGGCATGTCATATTTACCAATTTATATATTTTTATCATCTATGGGTATCACATATTTTGCTTAAATGGTGAAATATGAGCTACTTGCACTATTGTGAGTATTTATAGCTTCCAGTAAGTAAAAGGAATTGCACAATTTAGTTGTCCAAGGAGTGACCGTTGCCGGCAATACGCTAGTTCTTCTAACTAGGTTATTTTGTTGCTTGTGGTTATCAATATTTCAATATTTGATTTGCTCTAGAATTATATGTTTTCTAATTTTGTTTTTTTCCTTCATATTTAAGGAATCTTACTTGGTGGACGTACATGAAATCCCACCAAATAAAACATTCCAATTTCAAACTTTTCAAGAAAGTCAGTTAATTTCTCGAAATTAAGTGGTGGAGAAGCCACATTTATTTTTAAAGACTAATGGTTTGTTAGCTCATCATATGAACTTTTGACAAATGGATTGCATTGAGTTCGCTTGATGGTACTTCACTTGCGTAAAAGTGTGTCAAACGAGGTCTAAATGGAGGTGATTTTTAGAAATTTGAGTGTGGTGGAAAGTAATTGCATTAAAAAGAAAATCTAAATTGACTAGAAATGTATAATATTGAATTACATAAAAAGGAAAAGTATAAAGAAATGTAAATGGGCATGGAATTGAAAATTGTAAGGAAAATATAAAATTGAAAGCTCTTACAAAGTGTGTTCCCACTTGTGTGTTCTACACTTCAACTCTTGGGCTTTTTTATGCTATTGTCGCCTAATTCTTTAATTCTATGTATAATTTCAATTCTATCTTGAATTTATTATTATCTAATTTTTTTGCAAACTTTCACTATAATCCCAAATATGCCCAAATATTCAATAGTCTCGATTAGTTTCTTCAAAATTATTAATATCAGGACAAGTTAGAGGGTTATTATTAGAGCAGCATCTTCATCAATACCCCGCCTTCATATAGAACAACAATAGCCTCTTCATATTGGTAATCTTGAAGAAACTAGTGAAGGTGTGAGCACATTTGTGATTAGAATAAAAATTGGGGATCTTTTTTTATAAAAGAAAAAAGTTCAAGGTGTAGTTGGAATTAAATCTAAAGTTGAGGGAGAAAGGACTATGCTAGCATGGACGCACTGTTGCTTCCTATGAGAAATTGTGCAGTTTGGGCCGTCCATTTCATTTTTATATAATGGGTAACCGGATGTAACTTTGCTGTGAAATATCATTAGGACCTCACATCTGAGATTTCTTGATTGAAAATTCTCGTTTATTTCTTTCCAATTTCTCTTCACTTTCTCTCTATATTAATTGTCGCTCTCCATCATTAGGAGTCGTAGCTCTATCTCCAAATGAGAGTCACTGATATTCATATGGTTAGTCTATGGTAATGTCATTAAGTGCCTGAATTTGCCTTGTCAGTTCTTCGTTTTCTACCTATCTTCTGCAATACTGAGGTATCATCGTTGGAAAGGCCTGTGAACGGAGATGGTTTTCTTGTGGAGGTTGAAGATGGAAGGTGGCTGAATAAGAGGCACTTAATCTCATATTTTCCGGGGGAGTTGATGGTTATTTTAATGTTAATTTTTCTGCCTTTTGATATGTTAGATTCTGGGAAGAATGGAACGTTGAAGGAGAGACGAAACACACGGCGTACATTACACGTCTATTAATTGATAACGCCACAGTAATAATTCCAAAAGAGGATTCAGTTGATATTCCTGATTTACATTATCCACTTAAAATCCCGTTTGGTACGGGGGCTCAAATTTGAAATATAATTTGTGGTTTCTCCCTTTTTCTAATTGCTTGGGTTCGTTCGGATCCTTTAGCTTCTAACAATTTTTTTTTTTTTTTTAATTTGCGGTTATCACAAATGGAGAGAACGTGAACGTAGTTCGGTTCTCAAATCCTCCAAGTATCTAATTACGGAAAAGTTTGAGTGACTCGATCAATATTTAGTTTGATTTAAGCAACTACAAAATCCGTTTCGAATTTGATACTAATATATACTCACTTGATTTAGCCCATCCAATCGATCAATGTCTAATTTCAAGTTTAATTGTTATATTATTAATACATATCCTAATTTGATTGGACAATTTGCGTTCGCAAATAACACTGATTAAGTATTAAAACAGCTCGCAGAGTTTAATGTTTTGCTCAAAATTTTCTCCCTTTTAAAATATATTTAAGAAACTACGCTGAAATAAACCGTGTTAGAGTAGAGTATGATTTAAAACACTTTCTCTAGTTTATCCTCTATTAATTTTAAATTCAATAAGAGGATGAATATTCATGAAGTTCCTCTTTATTCATTTGCAGAAATTTAGATCCAGTAAGAATAGGAACCCGATATGCAACAAATCATTAAGTTAAAAGCGAAAGCACTGTAACTATCGTTCTCTCAATTTCGGCTTTAAACGTTATATAGATTAGAGTACCCTTTCTCATAAAGATTTTTTTTTTTTTTTTAAAAACCCTTAATTTCAATTTTTCCATGGCGTGAAAATTTGTGGTTGAACTAATGTGTTTATCTCTCTTTAGATCGGCTCCCACACCTACCGCCCTCTTTAGATCGGCTTCCACACCTACCGCCCGCCAAACAAAAAAGAAAAAGAAGGATTGCATCGAGAAGTCTATCGTCATCATTCCCCGATTGCACCAACTAGCTTATGTTAGATAGCGCTACTTGACCCAAGCCAACATATTTGATTGGATTTGAGAAACTTTACTACAAAGTAGTTGCAAATATCCAATAATCGGATCCCGTAACGTGAATCACGACACTTCATTGCTGCAAATTCTAACCATAAACATTGGCGTGAGAGAGTAGAGTATATTGAAAGATATCCATATTAATATATAATGCCATTGATTGCGATATCACTTTATATTTGCGAAAGACAAGACTATTGTATGATATTAGACAATGCACGACAACTCAAGTACAATTTCATAATCGAATAATAGAAATGTGTTAGGACGATGTACAATGACGTCTTAACCATTACCAGTGATGGTAGGGCTCTGTAGAAGCGATGATACGCAAATGGCTAAGTGTGATCTAGGTAAAAGGGAGATTGGAGAGAAAGACCTTAGTAAAGAGGCTTGATTAGAATCCAAAAGTAAAGTGGCTTGATTAGAACTAAATCTGTAGATTAGGCAAGTGTTAATAATTTGAATAATCTTTTAAGTGTACCGAATAAATATGTAACATATAGGTGATCTTGGGTTTGAACGTTTTGTTTACATTGGATAAGTGGTTTTTTTTTTTTTTTTTTTTTTTTTTTTTTTTTTTTTTTTTTTTTTTTTTTTACGGAGCATTCGTTGTTAATGCTCCTTTGATTTTGAAGAAATGTGACATGCTAATAACGCTTTCCCTACATTCAAATTTTCGATAAAAACAAGTGAAATGAAATTAATGTGCATTCACCTACCCGGCATATGCAGAGCTCATGTGCCTTTTCTAATAGTTAACTTATAATTAAAAAGAAATGATTAGTGTCGATAGTTACGTGTGACTGACTCGGTGGTCCCTCGTGAATCTTTTGATTTTTAAAAATTATTTTGGTCCTATGACCGATTAAAACCTATCCTCACGTCTGTCCATAGATGTTGCACTCGCGTTTCACAACGTGGACAACATGATGAAGCCTGTCCCTAGTGAAAAAGCACGACCGGTTAAGTGATTGATCTCGACCACTTTTGTTGCATCTTTCTCTGAAGGTGTCTTCTTTATAAGGCTCCTCGACCGCCGGAGGCGCCTCTGCGACCGCCACCAGGCCGAGGCCAATTGCAGCAGGGACGATCCAGGCCGCCGGTGGGGAGGGGCAGTGGTAGTGGTCCATGTCGAGGATGCTCTTGGAGTGGCAGGTCCGGCGGCGGGAGTAGACGCGACCGCCATGGCCGTTGTCGTGGAAGTCGATCACCGAAAAACGCTCCTTTACAGCGGGCACACCCCTCTGATCACGTTATATATGAAGACTCCAGCAACCAGTAACTAGTAAGCTCCTGTCTGATGGCAATTTCTTCACTTGATTCACGGCCAGTGGTCTCTGTCTGAGTCAATTTCTTCCTGGTTTTCTCTTAAAAACCGTCACTCGTATGTGTTTGGCTCTGACTTCGTTTTGTCCTGTTTTTGGTTCAGTGTGTGCAAGTGGTTTGATGGGGAACTGGGGTTTGGTGGGTGTTTGATTTAATATGTTAGTTGCTATGTATCTATCATGAACTTGATGAGGTGTGACTCTTTTGGCTCAAGTGGCTCAAGTACTTGTAATATTTGCACGGCTGAATCATGAATCTTGATTTTGAAGCTTCGTCGACTTTTCATTTGCCTGTTGCTGGTAGCAAACTGGCAGTGGCGTTTCTTCTACTTTTGGTCTCCCTACCAGATGCAATCATTTACTCCCATATTTCTGTCGGTATTTCCTAATTTGCACTTCATAACACCCTAGATGTTCTTTTCCATAGTTGCTGTCTGCTAGTTGTTCACTCTGCAATCTTGGATCTTCTCTAGGAAACCATTATTGCAATTGTCTAGAGTAATGTAATTTTCTGATGTGAATTCTTTCTATTCTAGAACTGAATGCACCTGTTGGTCTGTGTATTTCTGCAGGTGTCTTCTTTATAAGGCTCCTTTCTGGGTTCATTTCCGCCTCTAAATTCCTTCCAATAGTGTCCACTTTCCCAGCAATTTCAGATCGAGAGACAGAGATGGCGAAGCCAGGTTTAACGGCAATGGTGGTGGCAGCTGTTGCTCTGGTGGTGGCAGCTGTTGCTCTGGTAGTGGCCATGGTGGCGAAACACGCCCATGCCGAGGCGGATGACCCCGAGAAGGTGGACGCCTGGTTCAATGGGCTTAGCCATGCCGATCGCAAGACCACACGCCTCCACTTCTACTTCCACGACACGCTCTCTGGCAGGAACCCCACGGCAGTGCATTGCCGAGGCGAAGTCCCCGACGGGTTTCGGGGTGGTCAACATGATCGACGACCCGCTGACCAAGGGCCCTGAGCCAGAGTCCCCCCTTGTTGGCCGGGCACAGGGGTTCTATGGCTCAGTTGGGCTTGAGTCGATGGCCCTGCACATGAGCATGAACCTCGTATTCACGACCCCGGAGTACCACGGCAGCACTCTGAGCATATTGGGCCGCAATCCGGCACTCGAGACCTATCGGGAGATGCCTATCGTTGGTGGGACCGGTGTTTTCCGGCTGGCAAGTGGGGTCGTGACGGCGAAGACGTACTTTCTCAACCTCACCACCGGCGATGCTGTAGTTGAATATAAGGTCATAGCTTTGCATTACTAGATATATCGTGGCTTGTGTTGTAGTCCAGTCCGAAGGTTATGGTAGGAAATTACATCATTCTAGTTGTGTGCGGATGCTCTGTCGTTTCCAATTTTGTTATGCTTTACGTGCTTCATGATTTTTCATTGATTTTGGTGGTCTGGAATCTTCCTGTGTGGGCTCTAGATGAACTATAAATTGGACTCGGTTTATCACTGAGTAGGTAATGTTACAATGTTCGCCGCCATGTGAAATCAATCTTGCTGAAAACGTCAATGATTTTACCTACCTAATAATTATGAAAGTTGATGCAGTCGACGTTAACTTTTTTATTATATTTTGGAGTTCCCATTTTAAAGTTACTGAAACCTAAGATTGTGTCTTGATTTGGTTTCGATTCGAAAACTGTCACTCGACAAGCTCAGTCAACCACCAACTAATAATAATATTCAGGGCTACACATCTTGTTCAACTTAATAATTGGAATTGGTGCGTTTGAACAGGCTTTTACAATATATTAGGCAATGCATGAAAACTTAAGTAAAATTATATTACCGAATTATATTTGGATTTACATCTTGGTCTAGTAAAGATGTGGTAGGAGGGCTTACTATAAGCATAGCGTTCTAGTAGTGACTAGTAATAGATGGGTTCATTAGACATGCCTATATAGATATGGCTAAGGTCTTCTCTCTATTTTCTAATGTACATATTTTATCATTCTATCCATCAAGAGCTGTCAAGGTAAAAGGAAGATTGGAGACGAAGACTTAAGTAAAGAAGTTTGACTACAATCAAATTTGTTGATTCCGCATATTGTTCATTTGATTAATTAGGGGTCAATTTCTTGGGAATCTATGTAATGTATAGTGATCTTGAGTTGAATGTTTTATTTATATTGGCTTGACTTGCTTACGGAGCATTTTTCCTTAATAATCCTTCTATTTTGACCAAAAAAATGTAATACGTTAAATATAAATCATCCTCTACATTCAAAATTTCCGTTAAATAAAGTGAAATGAAATTCCTATACCTTTATGTACCCTATACAAGTAGAACCTGTAGAAATTATGTCATAAGTGCTATAACTTTCATACGGCACTCACTTTGGTACCCATAATATTTCCATCGATCACTTGAATATTATAACTTATAAAAAATAAAAATGAAAAAATCTCACTTGGGTCATGGTAGTGATTTTTTTGCTAAAAGAGTCCTACATGGTATTAAAACTTGTCACACTTGTGGTGATTATTTTAAATTATGAAAATCAATTTGTCAAAAAATATGGCACTTGCGATAAATATTTTCTAATAATAATGGCACTCTAGATATCAATTGAAAAGTTATGACAACAAAGTAAGCGACACATAAAAGTTTTAGCAATTTTGATGTCTTTTTTTTTTTTTTTTTTAACCTTGAAACAATGTGCCTTTTCGGTTGAAATATTTAATTATCATGAAAAGAAGTGGTCATGGACATGAAAAAAGGTGACTGTTAGAAATGAAAAGAAATTATTGTTGATAGGAAGAAAATTGACGGTTGATCATGAAAAGTGAGGATAAGTTACTTATTTCCAAGTGATATCTTGGTTGGTTATCTGTAAATATAACCAAATCATATATTGTTTAACACGACGGTTAAAAAAACAATAGCTTTCTCTTCTTCACAATATCCTTTCTTATTCTTTTTTCACACACAAGTTTGACAACATATTCAAAATGAAAATCCAAATGAGAAATTGAGTAATTACAGAACTCGTTTCTTTGTAACTTTATTATATATTAAGATAATATTTGTTATTAACTCAACAACAATAATAGTAGGGGTAAATAGTACCTTTACTTGTCATCAAGCATCAAAATCAAAGAACTGTAAACTAATGTTCTATCTTCATCAGCAATCAAATATCTCCAAATATCATTAATATGTCCTCTCGTACAAAGCATGGCACGTTTATTAGCTAGAACGTGCAAAGACATGCCATGTATATCCACTAAAAAATTGATTTCATTAGTGTCAATTTCCAAATCGCTAACCAAAAAGTCAATGACTTAATAAGATCAGCAAAATAATGGATTCGGTCACTAATTAAAAAACACAACTAGTGAATGATTTCCCCAACATCTGTTGCTTCTGTCGGGAGTTTCCCATCGCCAGCGGGACCAGCATTTTCCGGTTGGTGAGCGGAACAGCGACAACGAAGACGTACTTTCTCAACCTCACCACCGGCGGTGGGTGGTTGAATATATTGTAATAGCTATGCATTACTAGACACTTTGGGCATTGTTATAGTCCACTTCTTCTTTCATTTGGACCTTCGGTTCTTTGCGGGCCAAAGGCTATGGCGTAATTTTATGGTTGCAGCTTGTGTGTGGATGAGGTGATGTCCTTTATCTGGTAATGCTCTCTACGTGTTTTCCATTTTCATTGATTTATGGTGGAGAACGAAATTGGACATTATGGTATCTTTGTGTGAGGCTTTAGGTGATCTAAATTGGACACGGTTTATCATCAGGAGAAATTAGTGTCGAAATTTCATCAAATAGACTCAGAGAAGAAGACACACAAGAGAGTTGTTGCTGTAACTCTCATCACAATATTCAACAGAACATAAGACTATTAAATAGGCAGAACATCCAAATCACTTTGCAAGAAAATAGCTACACAACAACAACAACAACCACTTTGCATTTCGAAGGTCATTTTATATGGTCGTCGCTTATCATCTTCTCATCAAGATATGATCAATAACTTCAAACAAGTGCCATATAGATAATCTCATTTTAGCTTTTTTTTTTTATAAAAAATATTTATTTAATTACAAACTACAATTAGTGCATTCTTTTTCCTTTTTTTAATACTCTTATTCATTTTCAGATAAAATATAATTTTTAATTTAGCATTTCAAAGATGGTGAAATCTGGCATCGGATTCTTCAGTCCATTGAACAGGGATAGATGTTAATAGTTCAGAAACATTGTTTGACCGAATCCCTAAGCTAAGATCATGGGGAACTAACTAAGTAATTAATTTTCTGAAGGCGAGCAGAACATCATAATTAGCACGAAATGACATGGTTGACTCATTAAAGAGGAAAGGTTGACTAGAGTTCATATGGAAGATTCAAAGAACATGTTCATACGTCATTTCTTTAATATGGTTTGGTTTGATTCTGAACAAATTAATAATTTGAAAAATTTTCTTCATACGAAAGATTATCTACGAATCATAAACACTCTTTCAAAGCCTTCTCATCGTGGCAGGCACTCTCTAACATGCTTGAATATTTTTCACTCCTAAAAATTTATGCCCTACCAAAAAAAAAAAATTCAAATTAATAACTCGGTTTAGTGTAAACTCATGGCGCAAAAAATTTATAGTGGCTCACAATTTTTGCCGAAGAAACCCTGTTATATGTGTGCCATTTCAAAGATCAACAAATTTACACGCCCATCTATGGATAATGCCACGATAACAATTTTAAAAGAGGATTCAGTTAATAATCCTAACTTACAATATCCAATTCAAATCTGATTTGGTATGTGAGCTCAAATTCAAAATATAATTTCCCCTTCTTTTTTCTTTTTTCTTTTTGCAAATGCTTGGGTTGGTCCGTAGCCCTTTTACTTCTAGCATTTATTTTTCAAATTTTGCAGTTAGTCATAATTTATAAACCTAAAACTTATATATATATATATATATATATATATATATATATATATATAAATTAGGAAGAGCAACACGCAGAAAAGAAAACGGTACTTTTGAAATGAGATTCACGTCTTCACGTCTTCACGTCCTCAAATCTTTATCGAATCCCTTTCTCTTCGGTAACCACCTCGCAACGCCGTGCCTCACGTACTCACGTACTTGAAATGGGCGACACGCATTTAGGAGATCGTGGCTGAGAGCGAGGAGGAGATCTCTCTCTCTCTCTCTCTCTCTCTCTCTCTCCGTGGCGGCACCAAGGCGGCGAAGAAGAGGGGGCGACGTTCGTGATCATCAGCTTCGAAGGATTTCGACCAAATTCTTCAAATGGGCGACACCCACGTCAGGAGCCTGAGTAAAGACGAAAAGAGGAACCGCCTTTAGGAGATCGTGGCTGAGAGCGAGGAGGGAGTCTAGGGTTTCCCACGTGGAGATTGGGTATATTGAATTGTGGAGTCGGGCGGGATCATCAGCTTCGAGAGGGAGGCGATCGGAGGTGGTAGTGCGCCTTTGTATGGAGCGACGCGGTGGTGAAGCTCCTTGCTTCCTTCCTTTGCCCGATGTCGCTCCAAAATCTCACGCATGCTTCGGGGACAGTCGAATAGCTTCTGCATATGGTCATGATTGGGAATATGTGGAAGAAGAAGGGCCTGCAGAGATCATCCGGCAAGGGAACAAAAGAACGAAAGAAAACCATCAGGTTTTCCGAAGAAGGGATCGGACGTGCAACCGTTGAAAGAGGGTAACTCAGAAGATACTACCTGTTTATGTGTTGAAAACTTGGCATACATTACTTCCTAGTTTTTCTTTCTCTTTGTGTTGGTTTTGGTTTGAATTTTAAATTTGAGGTTCGTAATTCACTGCCAGGATGCTGAAAAGCCGACCTTGAATCCTCTCCCTCCACTGTTCGAAGAATATTTAGAATATAAGAATTGATCGCCAATGTCAGCTCAACAGAAGTTAGAAAATTTCGCTCTCCAAGTGCCTAATTTTGGACTGAGCAGGTAGCTTATTATGATGGTCATACGTCTAGTTATATTTTCTGGACTGATTTGTTGAACTTTTTTGTAAAATGTTTTATTTTTGCCTGTCCTGTTTGCTTAACAGGATGAAGCTCATTGCTCTTTCATTCTGAAAAATGGAGCTTGTTGGTTTCGGGGAGAGCTTGTTGGTTTGCTCCCCGATGCCTCCATCCAGTTCATATATCCTGAGCATTTTGGAGCACCAATACTGTTTTCAGAATGATGGGCAACTGGTAAGAATAATTCGTGCAATTAAATTTTTATCATAAGATGGCTTTCGTTTGCAAACATCTTTCTCTAGTTTCATATGAACTACAGATGCAATTTTTTTATCACTGCCGAGACTTAGGGGTTTTTACTGGAGAAGCAAAAGAAAACCATGAAGTTATATTAATACGAAGGAAATTACATCCATATTTATACCACATTAGATATCGGTTAATATTGCAAAAAGGAAACAGAATTGATCGTAATCAAGGCAAAACTGAATAAGTGATCCTTATGGCTCACTAGTTGCGTTGTTTGTTTCCAAAGGTTGATTAGCCTAATTGCATAATGTAACTTAAAGGAGGAGGGATGGAAGTTTGGTGGGAAACAGAAATCCATCCTTACTGTTTTTTACCATCCCTTGGGAGTTTTAGTTATAAAAATAGATACGGTTTCCTTAGCCCCATCCATGGCATTCGTTTCAAGGAAAGTTGATACATGAGTAAGGCGTTTCACGGTGGCTAATGACCATCTCTCCCACTAGCCAGAGATAGGGTGGTATAAAGGAGGCCTTTGTGCCAAAAGTTGTTAAAGGATAAAATATGCTGGACAAAGCTGGAGCTGTTCTTTTTTTATGCATTGGTTTGGAAAGCTAGTTATATTACTGAAGATGGAATGATGCAAATTGGGAGTGCTGTCAGTGGAATAATGATTGAAATTTGGTCTTTTTAGGATGGGGTTTGGAAGTCTTTGCGCTTAGAAGAGTGCATATTCTTGCCATTGACACTACTAGCTCCGGAGAAATTGAAGATCTATACCCCTTTTCTAGGGTCGTTAGTGTTGGGTCAAGTTTGGATTAGAACAAAAATGATTCGATTCATATTGATCTATCTAACCCGTGTTGGCACATTTCCATACGATGTAAATTTGAAAACCAATACCTAATCCAACTCAACACACATCCGACTCATATTATTAGAACATTATTAATATTTAACCTAACTTAGAAAAACCCTTACTTACCATTTTAACCCACTTTAAGCTCTTTGCGTGTATTTATTATATGAATAAAAACTTCACATCAAATTAAAAATATAAAATTAGTAAATAAAACAAAGAACGTAAAAAACCTATAAATGAGGGTCTTGTCTTCTAAATCTTTCTCATGTGGAACTCAAATAACCAATCTCTACTGCACAATTTCATGGGAAAGAGAACTATGATATTTATTTAAAATGTGCCCTTCAATGCTAAAGGCTGACTTACGGGCAACGTAAGTGAGAAGACAACTCAAGATAACGATGTGAATTAGCTTTCAAATAATCAAGAACATTACGATAAGGTTTTTTTTTAAAAATAAATATCAAGCCTATTTTCCTTCAAATACAAATCCAATTGCGACATTCTAGATTGCAAGGCATAGTGTTTACTTTCGAACGCATTATACTGATCAAGGTTGTCCCCAATGTTCTAAAACATGTCCTCAATTAAAATGTTACCTCGATTGGCTGAAGATGTAAAGTGATAATCTCTCCACATAGAGGTCACATGTTCATCAAAAGCATATAGAGACTTTCTTGAGTAATCCGTACAAGTTCCACATGATCATCTATGTCCAACTTCAAATAGCAAAGCTCTAACAAGCATAGCAAGACAACAATATAACCCTTCTAATATTTATCAAACTTCTTTTGCATTGCCATAGGCATAAAATAAATAGCAATGTCCTCACTATCTCTCTCCTTTATCAAACGGAACCGGATTAGCCATACTCAATAGAGATATAAATTCTCCATGGGATATCTAACTCCAAAGAAGAGAGTAAAAATATAATAAAAATGTTGTAACAAGAATGCAATTTCCTTAGCTATGACTCAATCTTAGGGTAACAGTAAATGCACAAACAATGGAAGTTCCATATTTTCTTTCTTAGGAGCAACTAGGATGCGATACTTGTATTCAACAAATTGTCAATCATAATTCACATTCTTGCGATATGATTAGCAATTTACATAAACAACATAAAGGCAATTTAGACCAATTCTACCCTTCCTAGTTTTAGCTTTCTATAGGAGAGCTCTTTATAGAATTTTAACCCTTCAATAGCAGTTGTACGCAAATTGAGCATGAACATAAGCCTTTCATTATTTATCTTTGTGGTGTTTAAGCAACTTCGATACAAATGGCACTTCGCCAGGAAATGCTTAAAAATGGTATAAATGCATGGTTGTATATCTGTAGCTCACATGTAGACCTGCAATGTCTATGAAGCTTCTTTAAAAGAGCTTGAACGACTGATACACTTCCACTTGCCATGAGTAGTTTAATTTTGTGCAAGTTATTACTAAGAAAAGACAAATGGAAGAATTATCAAGATCTTCTATACTATTTTGATAAACTTTCACTTGATTGCAAAACCTTTCCTAAAATCACCAAAAAAAGCCTAGGAGGAGGAGAGGTAGGGGGTTAAAACAAAGAAGTAACCAAATAAAGTTTTCGGATTTGATATTGCCTCTCTAATCCCAATTTAATCATTTGTTTACCCGATAAACTGGGTAAACAAATGAATAAGCTTATGCAAAAGGAAACTATAAGTTCAAGATCGAGTCCAACACTAACATCCTTCAACTACACCATGACAATATTACCATGAATGCTAGGTTTACAATTTCTCTCAACTTGATTTACCAATTGTATGCCTAACATGAACATCTATCTCAATTAATTAAGATGAATGGATTCATTCAACAAAATCATGAGAAAATCAACTTATGAACTTCTCACATTGGAACATATTGTATAATGTCTCTAGTGGCTACACGATGTGTAGAGCTTTTTAATCTAATTTTATGGTTAGCATCAACTTTCTAATAGGACAAAAAAATTGGATTGTTAAGTTCTCTACATCCTCACTATTAGTACTATTTCGATGTTAACACAATAGAAAGTCTAACTTAAATGACAGAAAACAAACCTACCTCCATTTGTGTAAATTTTGCACCTCCAACTCAAACTATCATAATGAGACCCTCACTAATGCATCTACGGTTTCTTGTTGATTGGTGAAAACTCCCATCCTAAACAAGGAGGGAAAATTACTATTAGCTGCATAAAGAAACATTAAAAAGCTAAGAAATATTGAATGCTTTTTTCTACTTTACATTATTATGAGAAAAACATAGAATTTGCTATGTTATAAGAAAGTGATTGACCAGCAATTTGAGCAACCCTATTGATCACAAGACCAAATAAAGTGGATCCTACTAGGGGAACATTGTGCGAAGAACCATATCCCAACAAGATATGTGCTAGACAATATAAATAGTACTATTTTATTTTCTTGACATTACTTTATACATGAAAAGAGTTTGAGGCTATTGACTTCTATTAGCAATACAAAGATTGATTATTAGTAATGAAACCATGTGAAATTAGATTTAAATCATGAGGATCTCCCCTTCACATCAGATTGTATGCCTAGAAGTACGTTAGTTAGATTGAAGGTATCTATTTTTGAAATCGGATCAAATTGGTTGGTTCAACTGGTTGGACTAGTAATGGAGATTGCAAACCAATCCGCTTGATGAGATAGGGAAAGGTGGAATTTCACTCTTTTCGAAAATCATTCTCCGACTGGCTATATTATGGTTGAAAATGTTTCATTTATTTCCTACCACTCAATATTAAGAAGGTGTCCCATTCATAAATTATATTTAATTATCACACAACACGGCATAAATCATGTTGTGACCCCAAAATTGAGTCGGCTAAAATAAATGGGTATAGACCCTAAATATTATCTATCTCAACTTTTCTAAGGTCGTTGAAATGGGTATATTCCATTTGTCTATATTTTATTTAAACAAGAACAGAGGATTACATATTTTTCTGTGCATATTATCTTCAAGAATCCAAACTCATGATTATCAATTTTAATTATATACAACAAGGGATTGACTTTTTGTTCCTTATTCTTAGCATAATGTTGTTCCTTGTACATCACTAGGAAGGGTAAACAATTAGACGATCATTGGAAATTTATTTACATTTTACTCACTCCACCAAAGATTGTTGGTCCTCAGGTTGATCAGCATTCGATGCTTTTCTTCCCATGAGTAGCTCCGCCATGACCACGTTGAATGAGTAGACATCGACCTTTTCCATTAGCTTGCCACTCGAGTAATACCAAGGATACATGTACCTACATTTGACAAACCAGTACTAGATGAAAACCATTAATGGTACGACAAACCGAAAATGAACTTACCACAAAGTCTCCATTATGTGCGTGATTCATGCGTATCTACACCCAAAGTGAACTTGGTGAGTCCAAAGTTTGCGACCTTAAATCAAAATGTTAACTTTCATAACAATAATTTCAATTCATTAAACAACTGATTGATATTATCATGTCATCGTATCTTAGCATCAAAATCGGAGTCCAAAAGAATATTGGAGGTCTTGTCGCGATGAATTGTCTGAAAGGTTAGATCAACAAAAATAAAACTTGAAAATTATTATAGTAATGATAATTTTTTTTTTTTTTTTTGTAAAAAAAAAATACTCACAGTCTTTGTGTAAGTAGGCCAAGCCTCGTGCGGAGCCTAAAGCCACCTTCATCCTCTTAGGCTAAGGAATGATTGGGCAATTAGATTTTGCAATGACATCTAGGGCAATTATAATCAATTGGATTTTGAGCTTTAAAATAACTAAGTGTACAGGATAAATACTGACCGTGCAAATGAAAGTCCAGTGTGTTGTTTGAGACGAACTCTAGAATTCTAAGAGTGTCAGAAATGCAATATCCAACCAAAGAGATGGTGACGATGGTGGATACAGTTGATGATTACCTCCGCTCGAAACTCTCTCTCCCCTTGTCGACTTTCAGCTTTTAGTTGCTTGATGGCAACTAATTCCCTGCTCGAGAGTATTCCGTTATGAACGAGGCTGAAACTGCCTTCGCCAAGTAGATTGGAATTAGAGAAATCACCCGTTGCCATTTTCAGGTCTTTGTACTCAAAGGTCTTATGCGGAACACCAAACCTATGCTTGGAGATATAAGAGGTCAGACATTAGTACTCGATTCTACAAGCTTAATGGAAAAATTGATGTTACAAATCTTGGTATTATGAACATGTCATTATTGTGATCCAAATGCAGAGCAAATTCTGATTAAGGAATCAACATCGATTGTCCTCAAGCTTGTCCTTTTCATTGTATGTGATTTTGATCCTCAATCAGAATTTGCTCTACATTTGGATTACAATAATTACATGTTCATAATACCAAGATCTCTAACATCAATTCTTCTAGCTATGCTTTTCATTATCATTAAGCTGGTAGAATGGGGTCCCAACGTCTAACCTCTTCCATCGCCTTAGTTGTTTCGCATAAGACCTTTATGTACAAGGAGATGAAAATGACAACGGATGATTTTTCTGATTCTAGTTTTCTCAATGAAGGGGATTTTGGGCTCATTCATAAGAGAGTACTCCCGAAAGAAGGAATTAGTTGCTATCAAGCAACTAGAAGCTATAAGTTGGCAAGAGAAGAGGGTGTTTTGAGCGGAAGTCAATAACATCGACCATATCCACCACCCTCGCCTCATCTTTTTGTTTGGATATTGCATTTCTAACACTCTCAGAATAATAGTTTATGAATTCATCCCAAACAACATGCTAGACTCTCATTTGCACAGTTAGTATTGTAACCTTAGTTATTTCAAAGCTCAAGATCCGATTAATTATAACTACCCCAAATGTTATTGCAAATCTTGATCGCCCTATCATGCCTTGGCCTAAGAGGTCGAAGGTGGCTTTAGGTTTCGCACAAGATTTGGCTTACTTACATGAAGAGTGTGAGTATTTTTTCAACTAAAAAAAAAAAAAAAAAAATTTATCATTACTATAATAATTTTTGAGTTTCATTTTTATTGATTTGACCTTTATGGTAATCCTAGAGTTATTCATCGTGACATCAAGTCCTCTAATATTCTTTTGGACTCCGATTTTGACGCTAAGGTGCGAAGGCATGATAATATCAATAAGTTGTTTATTGAATTCAAGTTATTGTTATGAAAGTTAACATTTTGATTCTAGATCACAGACTTTGGACTTGCCAAGTTCACTTTTGATTTAAGCAACTACAAAATCCGTTTCGAATTTGATACTAATATATACTCACTTGATTTAAGCCCATCCAATCGATCAATGTCTAATTTCAAGTTTAATTGTTATATTATGAATACATATCCTAATTTGATTGGACATTTTGCTTTCGCAAATAACACTGATTAAGTATTAAAACAGTTCGCAGCGTTTAATGTTTGGCTCAAAATTTTCACCCTTTAAAATATATTTAAGAAACTACGCTGAAATAAGCCGTGTTAGAGTAGAGTAGGATTTAAAACGCTTTCTCTAGTTTATCCTCTATTAATTTTAAATTCAATAAGAGGATGAATATTCATGTAGTTCCTCTTTATTCATTTACAGAAATTTAGATCCAGTAAGAATGGGAACCCGATATGCAACAAATCGTTAAGCTAAAAAGCGAAAGCACTGTAACTATCGTTCTCTCAATTTCGGCTTTAAACGTTATATAGATTAGAGTGCCCTTTCTAATAAAGATTTTAAATAAATAAAAAAACTTAATTTCAATTTTTCCATGGGTGAAAATTTGTGGTTGAACTAATGTGTTTATCTCTCTTTTTAGATCGGCTCCCACACCTACCCCTTACTTTAGATCGGCTTCCACACCTACCGCCCCCAAACGAAAAAGAAAAAGAAGGATTTAATCGAATAATGTATCGTCATCATTCCCCGATTGCACCAACTAGCTTATGCTAGATAGCGCTAATTGACCCAAGCCAACATATTTGATTGGGTTTGATTAACTTTACTACAAAATAATTGAAAATATCCAATAATCGGGTCCCGTAATGTGAATCACGACACTTCATTGCTGCAAATTCTAATCATAAATGTTGGCATGAGAGAGTAGAGCATATTGAAAGATATCCATATTAATATACAATGCCATTGATTGCGATATCACTTTATATTTGTGAAAGATAGGACTAATGTTCGCTGCCATGTGAAATCAATCTTGCTGAAAACGTCAATGATTTTACCCACCTAATAATTATGAAAGTTGATGCAGTCGACATTAAATTTTTTATTAAATTTTGGAGTTCCCATTTTAAAGTTACTGAAACCTAAGATTATGTCTTGATTTGGTTTCAATTCGAAACTGTCACGCGGCAAGCTCAGTCAACCACCACCTAACAATAATATTCAGGGCTACGCGTCTTGTTCAACTTAATAATTGGATTTGGTGCGTTTGAACAGGCTTTTACAATATATTAGGCAATGCATGAAAAATTAAGTAAAATTATATTACCGAATTATATTTGGATTTACACATCTTGGTCTAGTAAAGATGTGGTAGGAGGGCTTACTATAAGCATAGTGTTCTAGTAGTGACCAGTGATAGATGAGTTCATTAGACATGCCTATATAGATATGGCTAAGGTCTTCTCTCTATTTTCTAATGTACATATTTTATCGTTCTATCCATCAAGAGCCGTCAAGGTAAAAGGAAGATTGGAGACGAAGATTTAATTAAAGAAGTTTGACTACAATCAAATTCGTTGATTCCGCATATTGTTCATTTGATTAATTTGGGGTCAATTTTTTGGGAATCTATGTAATGATAGTGATCTTGAGTTGAATGTTTTATTTATATTGGCTTGACTTGCTTACGGAGCGTTCTTCATTAATAATCCTTCTATTTTGACCCCAAAAAAATGTAATATGTTAAATATAAATCATCCTATACATTCAAAATTTCCGTTAAATAAAGTGAGATGAAATTCCTATACCTTTATGTACCCTATACAAGTAGAACTTGTAGAAATGATGTCATAAGTGCTATAACTTTTATACGACACTCACTTTGGTACCCATAATATTTCAATCGATTACTTAAATACCATAACTTATAAATAAATAAAAATCTCACTTGGGTCATGGTAGTGATTTTCTTTGCTAAAAAAATCCTACATGGTATTAAAACTTGTCACACTTGTGGTGATTATTTTAAATTATGAAAATCAATTGGTCAAAAGTTATGGCACTTGTGATAAATATTTTTATAATAATAATGGCACTTTAGATATCAATTGAAAAGTTATGACAACAAAGTAAGCGACATAGAAAAGTTTTAGCACTTTTGATGTCTTTTTTTTTTTTTTTTTTTTTCATCTTGAAACAATGTGCCTTTTCGATTGAAATATTTAATTATCATGAAAAGAAGTGGTCGTGGACATGAAAAAAAAGGTGACTGTTAGATAGGAAAATAAAATTATTGTTGATAGGAAGAAAATTGATGGTTGATCATGAAACGTGAGGATAGGTTACTTATTTCCAAGTGATATCTTGGTTGGTTATCTGTAAATATAACCAAATCATATATTGTTTAACACAATGGTTAAAAAACAATAACTTTCTCTTCTTCACAGTATCCTTTCTTCTTCTTTTTTCACACACAAGTTTGACAACATATTCAAAATGAAAATCCAAATGAGAAATTGAGTAATTACAGAACTCGTTTCTCTATAACTTTAGTATATACTCTGATATATATATTTGTTATTAACTCAACAACAATAATAGTAGGGGTAAATAGTACCTTTAATTGTCATCAAGCATCAAAATCAAAGAACTGTAAACTAATTGTTCTATCTTCATCAGCAATCAAATATCTTTAAATATCTTTAATATGTCCTCTCGTACAAAGCATGGCACGTTTATTAGCTAGAACGTGCAAAGACATGCCATGTATATCCGCTAAAAAATTTATTTCATTTGTGTTAATTTCCAAATCGCTAACCGAAAAGTCAATGACTTAATAAGATCAGCAAAATAATGGATTCGGTCACTAATTGAAAAGCACAACTAAAGAATGATTTCCCCAACATCTGTTGCTTCTGTCGGGAGTTGCGCATCGCCAGCGGGACCAGCATTTTCCGGTTGGTGAGCGGAACAGCGACAACGAAGACGTACTTTCTCAACCTCACCACCGGCGGTGGGTGGTTGAATATAATGTAATAGCTATGCATTACTAGACACTTTGGGCATTGTTATAGTCCACTTCTTCTTTCATTTGGACCTTCGGTTCTTTGCGGGCCAAAGGCTATGGCGTAATTATATGGTTGCAGCTTGTGTGGGATGAGGTGATGTCCTTTATTTGGTAATGCTCTCTACGTGTTTTCCATTTTCATTGATTTATGGTGGAGAATGAAATTGGACATTATGGTATCTTTGTGTGAGGCTTTAGGTGACCTAAATTGGACACCGTTTATCACCAGGAGAAATTAGTGTTGAAATTTAATCAAATAGACTCAAAGAAGAAGACACACAAGAGAGTTGTTGCTGTAACTCTCGTCACAATATTCGTCACAATATTCAATAGAACACAGGACATCCAAACCACTTTGCAAGAAATAGCTACAGAAAAACAACGACAAAGACCCACTAACATACCCCACTAACCATAACATGTGCAGAAACTAACACCTAAAAACAAGCCACTTCCTATTGATTAGGACTCCACTATTACATTATTGAAGAAATGTAAAAACTGAGAGTTAACTACTTCAACAAGTAGGTGATATGCATGTTTTGCCATCTTGAAAAATAGAACTTGCTGAGTACGTCAATGATATTACCCACCTAATAATTCTGAAATTTTGAAGTAATCGACATGAAAACTAACTTTTGTTTTGGGAATTTCGTATTATAGGAAACCCAAAATTACTAACGGATTTGGTTTTTTCATCGAATAAAATGCGGAGGGGGCACGTGGAAACGTAGTTCAAAACAATTGTGACGATAAGATTTAATAGATTTTGGCCTCTTTGTTCAGTTGGGGACAGTGCGAGATATATCCTCTTCCGCTCTCCTCGGCCGCCAACATCCTCCGCCACCTCTCCCTCCCTCCCTCCCTCCCTCCTCTCTCTCTCTCTCTCTCTCTCTGTGGCGGCACCAAGGCGGCGAAGAAGAAGGGGGCGACGTTCGTGATCGACTGCACCAAGCGGGTGGAGGACAAGATCATAGACATCGCCTCCCTCGAGAAGTTCCTCCAGGAGCACATCAAGGTCGACGGCAAGGCCGGCGCCCACAGCGACTCCGTCACCACCTCTCGCGACAGGTCCAAGATCACCGTCACCTCCACCTCTGGACTTCTCCAAGCGTTATAACCAGAATCATGCTCCCTCCCTCCCTCCCCCTCCCTCCCTCTCTCTCTCTCTCTCTCTCTCTCTCTCTCTCTCTCTCTCTCTCTCTCTCTCTCTCTCATCTTCTCCCCAGGGCAGTCAAGCTTATCGAGCTAGTTCTTGTGCTTGCGGTGATGCTGCTGCTGCTTCATGTGCACAATGTTGCGGTTTTAGAGTATGCCTAGGATGCCTGTTGAATCGCAGTGCTTTTCTTCGAAATGAAAATAACTGTAGGTTTATAATATGCTCGATCGCGTCGTTTTATGTGCAGATGCTGCATGTTTTCGCTTTCGTTAGCTGCGATTTTGGCAGAAGATTGCTTTTTGAGTTGATTTGTAGATAGGACTAGCCTCCTAGGCGGCGCACTCATGCCTTCCATCTGCGAGCGGGTGGTTAATTATGTCGTCTGCTTCGCGGCGAGACTGGTGTTGTGGTGGGATTTCTGCACCTCATGTTGGTAAACTTTTGCATATTTGCACTGCTGCGAATCTTTGTGCAAAATGGTCTAGCTTACAGCATGTGTTTAAATTCAAGATTGATTCATTTCCACTTCATTAATTGTTGGAACTAAATCTGACTCTGTGTTTTTACTCTTTGTTTTATGCCACGCTTTTGCAAATCTTCGGCGCGGGCTGTCCATGGGCCCACATGTTTGGAGTCGATGTTCTCAACCTCCATCACCGGCAATGGGCGTGGCTTGATGCTGCCAAGTCAGTTCATTCTCCACTGTTTTAGTATACCTTTGTGCGTTTTCCATGCTTCTTTGTGAAACTTTCGAGCTGGAAATTTCTTTATCGGAATAGCTCGGTCATGGCCGGAGTAGTGGCTGAGGGAGAATATTTAGTGACGGTCAGCGACTTCAGGTATCGACGTCAGATTGATAAGGATTGCGGTGTGAATCTGTGTAGTTGAGTCTTCGTCGAGCTCGTCATTGATGGTTTTCTAGAGAAGGACTTCGTTCGGAGGGGAAGACGTCTTTCGGTGAAGACGCTCTCCAGAAAGTCCCGAAGAAGAAGATGCAGGGAAGAGAAAGAAATAAAAAACTGAAAATTGAAAAGGAAAGTGAAAAAAATCAAAATCTGATTATAATAAGGAGTCGGGTGTAGTTATAACTTTGGGTTGAAGTAGAGGTGTCAAAATCGGTCTTAAGCCTATATATGACCCATTTATAATTTAAATCAGTCATGTATAGACCACTTACATTTTGAAAAAACTAGTTAAATGGGTCTTAAATGGGTTGGATTTAAAAATCTATTTTTAACCCAAGCCTCACATTTTATCTTACCCCCCCTTTTTATTTGTAAAAATTGAAATTAAAGTTAGTTTTTATATTTCATTTTTCCTTTTCTTTCATTTTTTCTTCCTCCTTCCTTAGTTGATGGCTGACACGACAATAGCAAGCGACTGGCCAAGCAAGGCTCAAGCTCACTAGATTTAGCGAGGTTCAAGCTCACTAGATATGGTGAGGCTGAGGCCTCAATAACAACCGGTAAGGATCAAGCCTTGCCAATTTGGCAAGACTAGAGCTCACTAGTGTCAAGCAAGCTCGAGATAGCTCGACACAAGCAAGCTCAATCTCGCCAATCTGGCAAGGCCAAGGCATTGTCGATGATTGACAAGGCTCAAGCTTGGTTGCGGCCAGTTGCTAATCATTGTTGTGGCCGGTGGCTAGTTGAAGAAGGAAACATAAAAAGAAGAAAAAATAAAATAAAGAAAATTTAAAAATAGATTATTTAAAAATAAAAAATAAAAAATATATTTTTAAAAATAATTTTTATAATAATTATAAAAATTGTCCATTAACTTTGTATTGCATTAAAGTGTTTTAGCAATACCACTAAAAAAAATATTATAAGAAATATGCTTTAAAGGTTTTTCACATTTTTTATTTTATTTACTAATTTTTTATTCTCTAGTTTACTTTTTAAATTTGATTTGAATTTTTATTCAAGAGCTTAAAGTGACTTAAATGGGTGATATTTGATTAACATAAATTGAGTTAAATAGTAATGTGTTTCGATAATATGGGTTGAGTTAGGTATAAGTCAAACATGGGTCATCAAATTTACACTACATGAAAATTGATCAAAATGAGTTAAATGGGTCAATATGGGTCGGACATTTTTGCTCGACCCAAACCCGATCCGATCCATCCATTTGATAGTCCTAGACTAAAGTAAGGGTGTTGTGGGCTGGAAACTGAGTCGAGTTAAAAATCAATAGATTTAAATGTTTGGGCCATACTCGAGTCGAGCTCGAGTTTGACTTGAGAAGGGAACCTGGTCTAAAGTCTGCTTTTGGTAATAATTTTTTTTTAAAATAATAATGACAAGGAGGAGAAAAATATCAGTAATCATATCCTAAATCTTGTCAAGACAATAACATTTTTACAAAGAAAAAAATGCAGCTTTGCTCTTAACTTATCATTCAACCCTTGTTTCAAAAGACGATGTAATTGCCTTATTATCACATCATTAGCATGATACGCACCAAGCGTTGTTGAAGTCAAAGGAACCGACCCTTCGAATGGGAACATAATTGAGGACGTTGCAATAGAATTTGATACTCTTTGACGGACCAGCACCACGTCAATATGTGATTCAAGCACTTCAAATGCTGAGGGTTCTTAGGGTTCTTCTTGCTGATCCTTTTTTTAAACATCTCTCCCTTCCCCCTCTTTGTGATAGCGACAATGCAAATTAAAAAAACAGCAAGAAATCAAAAACTCGAAATGTGAAAAAAGCTTCAATAGCTTAATTTTGTGATGAATTTAGGAATGCAAAGAGAGATTGTAAGCTAGAGAGAACATATCAACATTCAGGCCATGGTTGGAGGGTGTCGCGACCTCCTTTTTTTCGGCGCCCGCAATCGGGTACGGGCGCCTAAGGAGGCTAATGGCTCGGCTGAAATTAGTTAAGCCTGGACTCTCCCAAGTCCACCAATTCACGACTTTAATAGTTTGAGTTTTTAACCTATAAATCAATTTTTAAAATGGAGTCGCCACTAATCGGTTTGGGGTGGGTCGATTAGAAACCCAAGCGAAGTATCGGGAGAAATACTTGCTCCTGCGCAACTAGAGAAATTAGGATCGGGGACTTGATTACACTGGTTAATCACTAATGCCCTTTCGGTACCTAATCTTGTTTAAACCTAAGGCTTTTGGATTTTTGAGGGATTTTCCATGCATTTTTTGGAGGAAAAACATTTTTTGAGTATTTTTCTCATTTTTTGGACATAAAAAGGATTTTTTGGATTTTTTTTTGAAAAATACAAGTCTTTTTGGCTTTTTCTGAATTTTTTTGGCTTTTTCATGAATTTTTGGCTTTTTTGGATTTTGGCATTTTTGGAAAATATGAAATATTTTTATTTTTTTGATTTTTCGGAAAATAAAATATTTTTTAATAATTTTTTTGAAAATAAAACACTTTTTGATTTTTCTTTTTCTTTTTTGAAAATAAAATATTTTTTATTTTATATTAAAATAATAAAATAAAAACCGACCCGGGTCGGATCCGCGGGTTGGGTCCGACCGGGCCGGCGACCCAATCGTGAACGGGCCTCGCAACGCGGGCCCGACTGGATTTTTCATCTTTCTTTTTTTTTTTTTTTTTTTTTTTTTATAAAACGACGCCGTGGCCCAAAAGCCCGCTTTGAAAAGATCCGGGCCGACCCATTGACCCGGTTCGGCGAAACCCTACCCGATTCGCCGAACCGGATTTCCGCCGCCCAAAAATCACGAAACCCTACCCGACTCGCCGACCCGGATCCGACTCGGCGATCCGGCTTCCAACCTCCCTTGGCCTCGCGAAAGCCTACCCGACTTGCCGACCCGGCTCCGATTCGGCGACCCGGAAAATCGCAAACCCTAGGGTTTGCAAATCCGCGCGCCGAGGGAGGAAAACCGAGGCATTACGGCGGCGACGACGGCGGCGACGGTGACAAACCGCCACGGGGACGGCGAGGACGAGCAACAACACGGTGGCGCTGGTGCGGTTGGTGGCGACGTAGTCCGAGAGGGGGAATGCGACGGCGATAACGCGATCGACGGCGGTGACGGTTATCGTTACCCGTCCGTGACAGCAGCTTGAACGGCGAACGGTGGCGACGGCGGCGGCTACGACGGTGGCAACTCAGCTTCCCGATCCGGCGCGGCTTTGGCGGATCAATCACGGCAATAGCTCGCGGGGAAACACGACAACAAACCCTTCGAGGCAACGACGTCGGGACTTGAACGGCCGTTCAACGGCAACAACAACGGCAGCAAAAAAAAACAGATCTGCTGCGTAGATCTCGGCCGGACCTTCCTCGGCCTTGATTTCTCCTCACTCGGGCCAGGTCCGAGCCTCCACCGGCGGATCCCGACCTCCTCGGTCGCTCGCCGCCCGCCTTCCCGAAGTCTCTTGGTGGAAGGTGGGCTGAGCTCGCGACTCGAGCTCCCTCCTGCGCTCGCCCTTCAACCCTTCCTGATGTCTCTCAGTGAAGGATCTCCGAGTTCGCCACACCCTCCGACGATGCTTGCGGCCACCTATTTATAGGCGAAGGAACTCCGGTTGACGGAGGGGTTCGGTCCGCCGGCCTTCGGCTTGCCCACCGGTTTCGCTCGGCCGAACCGGTGTCCCATCGAGCTTTCAGCGGCTCGCTCAGCATTGATGGCGCCTGCGATCTTATCCCCTCCGGCCGACGTCGCCCTACACTCCTCGGCCGTAGGCCGTCCTTCGCGCGCGTCGCCGGCCATCGCGCGTGAGATGCAAGCGACTGAGGAAGAAGAAGATAGGAGGAAGAAGAAGAAGAAAGAAAAGGGGCCGGGCCAAGGGTGAAGGAAAATGGGCCACATGGGCCACGCGGAGGGGGAAGAGAAAGGGAAAAGAAAAAAGGGCTGGGCTTTTGTTGTTTTTTTTTGTTTGTTTATTAATTATCTTATTTATCCGAAATAAAATAAAAACTTAATAAAATAAAATTAACCTAAGTAAAATTGAGGTGTCAACAGAGGGTATAAATTGTTGGAATTTTGTTTGTTAAAACAAAATAAGTGCTTTTTACTTTGTCCCACATAGAAAAGGTGGGAGCAGGAGGATTAGTTTATTAATGAGGAATTTCCTTTTGTAGTTAAAGGAGTGATTAGGTGGGGCTAGACCCACCATACCCGCTTGCGGGTGCGCGGATAATTGCGCGATTTTGGCTCGATTATTTGGCGCACTTAGCACGCCCGCGGTTTTAATTAGCATTAATCCCTTGCTTTTTATTTATTTATTTTATTTTATTTTATTTTATATTTTAGTTCAAAGGTTGCCTTTTAATTTGAGAATTTCGGAAATGAAAATTCTAAATTCTATTTAAAAATAATAATAATTATTCCGAATTTTATTTGTGTCTTTTCAAGACAACCTTTGGAAAATTACTTATTCAGTTTTAATTTTTCCGAAGGATTGCAATTGTTCGGTTTTCGACTTCTTCCGAAGAGTCGCATTTGTTTATCCGAACAATTTTCTAAAGACGTGTTTGTTCGCAATTTTCACGAAGAGTTGCAAGACCGTTTCATATAAATACTTGTCATTTTCCGGAAAGAACAATGTCATTTTCGAGTCCTCTTTCTGAAAAAACAGCAGCCAATTTTTCGATTGTTTCTTAGAGAGACCCTGGAGAAATATTAGAATTGCTATCTAGTATTCTCATCCGAGACTTTGTTGTATCCTGGAGGAAATTTGCCGGTGACCATTAGCAACGTAGTGGGGCAAATAAATCCTTAAAGAAAGTGATATCACGCCTCAAAGTCCGAGTTGTTTTTACTCGATCCGATTAACAACATAAATATGGGCATGGAGATGCAAAACGGAGGAGAGAAAAAGTTCACGTGTGCAATTCAAACACTCATGTGGGAATTAGGGGCACACATGATAAAATTTCTACTTCTTTATTTCTCCGTTTCTCTGTTCCCTAGAACAGGTTTGGAACAGAAATCCGTTTGGTAACATAATTTGATTTTTCATTTTCTGGAACAGATTTCTATTCCAAAAATAGATTTGAAGAAGAAATCAAAAGCTAAAATTTTAACTTCTTAATTTCTGAAATAGGAATTGAGAAATCAATCTTTTGGCTAGAAATCAATTTCTGTTCTAGAAATTTTGTCATTCGCACCTCAGATATCTCTATTGAGTATGGTAGATCCGATATCATTTGATAAAATAGAGGAATAGTGAGGACATAGCTATTAGTTCTATGCCTATGGTAATGTGAAAGAAGTTTGAAAAATATTAGAAGTGTTATAGTGTTGTCGTGTCTATATTAGATCCTCATTATTAGTCACACCCATTAGAGCTTTGCTATATGATCAGGTGGAATTTGTACAAAACATTCGAGAAATACTCTATGTTTTTTTTTTTCCTGATGAATATATGACCTTTATGTCAAGAGATGGTTGCTTTACATCTTCAACCAATCAAGGTAACATTTCCACTTCGATGGCCACAACTCCTTTGTCTTCCCTCTCCAAGAAGTTAAGCAAGTCGTATGTTCTTCTCATGATCTTTAGCTATTTGTTCCAGCTATCCAAGGCTACAAACATTCTCGTGCGTGGTTAGAACTTGAGGGACAACAATACTTTAGTCTTATCGAATGAAGTGTTTGAGCTAGGAATATTCAAGATTGGTAGGTCTTCCTCAAGCAACTACTACCTGGGCATTTGGTTCAGGGATGATCCTTAAAAGAAACCAGTCTGGGTCGCAAATCGAGATTACCCGCTTCTTGATTCTTCTTTTGTACTCTCCATCAGGTATAATGGGAACTTGGTGATATCCGATAGAAAGCAGATTCCGTATTTAGTCAATGCCGAGATGTTATCTACTTGTAATAGCACAAGTGTGATATTGCTGGATTTTGGCAATTTTGTTCTAATAGAAGGCAATAGCACGGTTTGGGAAAGTCTTTTTTATCCATCAGACACATTCTCATCTGGCATGAAACTTGGGAATTTCAATTTAGGCACTAGTAAGGTAAGGCATGAAACTTGGGTATTTCACGAAACAAGGAACTGGTCCCTCACCTTACCAGTGCCTAAATCGAAATAGCCAAGTTTCATATTAAACTATTTTTAAAATAAATTAGCCAATCATATACTTGATGAAGAAGACCTCATCGATTATAGTTGATAATTTTCGGCAAATTGGAGTTGTACCAATTTTGAAAATGCTAATTGGTTTTCCTCTTTTTGCTATTTTCTTAACAAAACCTTGAATCCCATCCTCTTTTTCTTTTGTACAATTCATTCGTTTTCATTTTTTTTCCTTTTTTTATCTGCCATCCTAACCGTAATCATTTTAATTGTTGGCGTTTCCACAACAGCAACATGGTAAGCTTTAAAGAAGAAGAGATAAATTTTGAAAAAAATAAATAATAATAATTGAAAAGTTATTGTTCTTGTTTCTCGACTTTAAGCCAATCGTTCCCTTTTCTTATGCTTGTGAAGGAGGACTCTTGTTCTATCCCCGGTCGTTGCAGCTTTCCATTAAAGCTCAAGGTTTTTGCGCTTTTCATGGACTCGAGTGTTGTTGTCAACTCATACCCCCATCACCATCTTCTTCAGCTCGAGGATTCTGAATTTGGAGTGATATCCTCGTTCGTGGATTAAAAAATGTTGCAGTTGAGACGGTAAGTGTTGGCTAGAGGAAAAGCGCTTGTCCCTGCCGATCTAAGCATCGGAATACCCAAAGGAAACATAATGCTCGGATATGTGATGTGACTTCTTTACCTCGAAACATTCTCTCGGTACCTTGTTTTGAATTAGTCGACGAGAGCTGAATCAAATTGCTTGGACATTTGTTATTCCCAAAAAAAAAAAAAAAAAAAAATGTACAAGCGATTCGATTTAGCTCTCGTTGATTATCCGAAACAAGGTACCAAGAGAATGTTTCGAGGTAAACAAGTCACACATCACGTATTCAAGGATTATGTTTCCTTTGGGTATTGCAATGCTCAGATCGGCAGGGACATGCACTTTTCCTCTAGCCGGCACTTACTGTCTCAACTGCAACGTTTTTTAATCCACGAACGAGTAAATCACTCCACATTCAGAATCCTCGAGTTGAAGAAGATGGTGATGGGGGTATGCGTTGACGACAACCCTCCAGTCCATGAAATGGCACAAAAACCTCAAGCTTTAACGGAAAGTTGCAACAACCGAGGATAGAACAAGAGTCCTCTTCACGAGCATAAGAAAGGGGAACGATTGGCTTAAAGTTGAGAAACAAGAATGATAACTTTTCAATTATTATTATTTATTTTTTCAAAATTTATCTCTTTCTTCTTTAAAGCTTACCACATTGCCGTTGTCAAAACGCCCACGATTAAAATGATTATAGGTAGGATGGTAGATAAAAAAAAAAGGAAAAAAAATTGAAAACGAAAGAATTGTACAAAAGAAAAAGAAGATGGGATTCAAGCTTCAGTTAAGAAAATAGCAAAAAGAGGAAAATCGATTGGCGTTTTCAAAATTGGTACAACTCCAATTTGCCAAAAATTGTCAACTATAATCGATGAGGTCCCTCGCCTTACCAGGTCTTCTCCAGGGTGGACTCGTGTAGCGCGAGTCCAATGCAGGATTTCTTGTAAAAAGCAACGACAGCCAATGGGGACCACATTTTTTTTCCGCCAGACGCGAGTCCGACGTAGGATTTCTCAAGTTTCCAATTTAGAATAGTTCTGGGCTGAAAAAATAAATAAATAAATTGTTAAAAGGATTAAGAAGGCTAGTGTAGCAACATCAGCAATAATAGAATCAACTCTTGAAGGAACATGTAAACCAACCACTGACTTGCTTAGCAATAGAGGCACATTGATGGAATTTGCAAAATAGGCTGCTCCACTTCTTGAGATATGTTAAGACATATCCATTGCAGGAAGATGAGATTAAAACACCAATCTTATGTCACACAACTAATTAAATTTTAGTGCTATCAACAATGGACAAGTGACTACTCCAAGTGACCACATTCACATTATCTCAAGCAAAGAAACAATTTAATAAGGATAAGCAATCTCAATAGGCGTCAACTGTAAGAAAAAATAATCGTAGGTTACATAAATCTCAAGAACTAGAGGAAGAATTCTTCATGCTACAAGTTTTGAAACATGTGTGCATGATGCACAATACTACTAGTTTTGATTTCACAAGAAATATGCTAAGATATTCATAATCTATTAAACAGATTGAAAAATCAACAAGTGAAAAATCCCTGAAAGATAAACCTCAAGGGTATGCCTCTAAGGGAACTTCATTAATAAAATCAGGCATGCCAAATGCAGTTATTCCAGAAACAAGAGCATCCTGGCCATTGCAATCCTCACTTACTAGTATTTAGTAGGGGTGAGAGGTTCCCAATTCATACAGATTCCACTTAGAACCTAGAACCTACCCTCGAGTATAGGTTTTTCATTCTTTGGAACCTGAAACCTACTGGTCAAAACCAAGAACTGGAACCTATCCTGTCACAAGTTCCGGGTCGATTCCAGGTTCCAACAGGTTCTTTTTTTTTTTTTTTTTCATTTTTAGTTAAAAAAATGAAAATGAATGTAGCAATAATAAACAAACTTGTCATTCATCAAAGATAATATAACACAAACAGCAAATAGCATTTTAGAAGCAATAAACAAACTGTTTTTACACTCATGAACAATCCAGTAGTTTGAGCACATGATGGATGAAATGTGCTCTGACAATGACCATAATTGCACTGCATGCATAAGAGCCAGACTTAGCTTCATCTACTTATAATGAACACAGAGTTCATAAAATCATAGAGGTAAGTTCACCTGCACATTTCTATCAAATGATGTCTTGGAAAAATTGTGCATTCCCTGCTATCCTACTAACTTCATGTAGGTGGCATACCTGGGAAAACTTGTTTAAATCAGCAAAAGACTCATAGCTCATGCTTTGATGCAGCTTCTGATAAAGTGTCTTCAAGTTCCCAAAGATTTTTGCCAAAGTCAGCACTCCTCTGCTGGAGTGGTTGGATGATCCCTCCACTGAGAACGAAGAGGAGGTGCTACTACTAAAGGTGGAATACCTACCATTTCTGGGCGTAGTCTGTTTATGGCTATGCTTCCATTTTTCAAGACATCACTAGTCAAGAAGTCCAACACTAAAAGCTTTCTTCGGAACATTTTTCCCCCTCTCAAGAAAAGCTGGCAACTTCGACATATACTTAACTAGTTCATCATCCTCAGTTGTATTTCTTCTGGTTCTGGCATTCTGTTTATCCTCCAAAGGATAAGTTGGTTCATCTTCTATAGCATTCGTGATTTCATGATCGAAATCGACATATGACAAATTAGCATCTACTTGGAGAAGAGTCGTACCTTTCGCTTTTTGCAAAGCGTTTCGCAAAGAACCATTAACCATGTACTGCTATTCTTGTTGCCCACAGAACCTCTAGGACCATCAAGCACAACACCGTAAAAGGCCACCACATTTGGATGATGCAAGTCAGCAAGGTTGATTGCCTCATTACGAAATCATATCTCTGTCTCAGCATAGCAACAAAGCCAAGGATTCAGAAAGAATACTATTAAATATCAAAAACAACAAAAAGCAAGAAGATCCATACCATTCGCTCTTACTCGAGGGCTTCCCGGAAAAGCACCTATCAATATATTGATTCTTTTGATGGCTACATCGCACCCCTCCATTTTCCATGATAAACAGTCTCATAAGTGCCAGAACCTAATTCTCGCAACTCTTCAAGATCATCGTTCTTAATTATCTGCAAAATGGAAATCCAAGCAAATTAAGAGTTGAGTCCCAGGAAAACCAAACATGTATCATAGTGAAGCAAATCTCTCACTTGCAAGCGACCAATGCCATCGATACTAGAAACCCGAAATTTATCCTCTCTCGCCACCGTAGAATTAGCATCCTATATGAAAATGTCGATGTACATGATCATCAAAATGAATGCACTTGAAGGATAAAGCAACCTCATGTATACAAACACTTTATGAGCACAAAAGCTCAATCACCTCGGTCGCTTCTTGCTGCACATTTTTATCCTGGTATGCTTCATGAGTGGACTCATTTCCTTCATAAACTGTTAAATCAGGATTAGAAGGAAGAGCGGGAGAACATAAGTAGCTACACCCTAAGCAACATTTTGAAGATCTTGCTTGATGAGATCCTCTGCTGAACCTTCAGAAGAGAAATTAAACCACTATAAAAACAATAAAAAAATAAAAAGACAGTCACTTTGGCGTGTGTTCCACTGTGCAAATGTGAAATCGATAAAGTAACGAGTGCATAATGTTGCTAGACGGGCAAATCTCCACCTACTCAAAAATCAAGCGACGGTGTCCTGAGCAACAGTGGCGTCGAGGGCGATCGGCGAGCCAGAGGTTAGCAGTGTTGCTGTTGAGGGCGAGAGGAGGTGGCCTCGAGCAGGGGTTAGCGAGCGATGGCATCGAGGGCGAGCGATGGTGGCGTCAAGGGAGATCGGCGAGCCAGAGGTCAGCGGCAGTGCTGTCGAGGGCGAGAGGAGGTGGCCTCGAGCAGGGGTTAGCGAGCGGTGGCGTCAAGGGCAAGTGATGGTGGTGTCGAGGGCGAGCGACGGTGGTGTCGAGGCCAATCGGCGAGCGAGGTCGGCGGTGGTGCCGTCGAAGGCGAGAGGAGGTGGCCTCAAGTAGGGGTCGGCGAGCGATGGCGTCAGGGCGAGCGACGGTGGCGTCGAGGGCAAACAGCGAGCCGGGGTCAGCCGCGGTGCCGTCAAGGGCGAGCAGAGGTGGCCTCAACCTCGAGCAAAGATCAACGGCAGTGGCGTCAAGGGCGAGCAGCGGTGGCATCGAGTAGAGGTGAAGAACGGACGGGCGGAGAGAGAGAACTGTGAGTGAAAAAAAGTGTCGTGTGGAAGAAGTGAGTGAATTTTTCTTTTGGGGTTTCTTTAGCCCTAACCTAACTCAACTGATTTTGGGGTTTTTTAGCCCTAACCGGACCGGTTCCGGTTCCCAGTGCCAGTTATGGTTCCAGTTCCCAAAAAAAGGAACTAGGAACCAGAATTGGCCTCTTCAGAACCGGGAATCGAAGCGGACCCTCCTCCGATTCAGTTCCGATTCCCGGTTCTACCCGGAACCACGCACACCCCTAGTATTTAGAACACAAGGGAATAAGATGTTAATGACATGCACTAAAACTAACGAGTGACACATGCTGTGAAGAAAGAATCTTTGTACCTTGCAAAACTTGCTTTGTCAATAGTCCAAGTGTCACATAAGCATTTGTAGCATGAGTTGTATGCTGATATTCTTTTTTCTACACAATCAAAACAAGACTTAGCACTCACCAAGAGAGTTTGAACATTTGACTAGCAGATGTATATATCAAGGAAGCTCTTTACAAGAAAGAAAAAAAAACGGAACTTTAGAATGAGGAAATCACACAGGTGTAACATCTTATTTACATTTCTAAAAAGATTTAGGAAAAAATTAAAATTCAGTTATGTCTTCACCCATGTGAAAATTAACCACATCAAAAGACCGTTATTTGGCAAGAGTGATTAAGAATTTCTCTTGCATCCACCATAGACGCAGATCCAAGTACTCATTCTCATCCCAGAAAAACTAACAATAACACAGCAAAAAAATAACAAAAATAATTAAAAAGGTCAGGAGAATCTAAGTTCTTACCAACACTCGATCCAATATCAATTGTATCACCATTTGCTCTAATTGCTCTTTTTAAGATCAGAACCTGGAGAAGATACACAGCAGAAAAGATAACATGAAAGAAAAATTAAAGCTGGAAGAAGGGACAATCATAAAAGGAAGCTACAGACTCCTAGAGTGGCATTATCAAAATAAATGGATAGCATCTCATAAGAGGAGATTTATCAGCATTAGAACAAAAGGAAAACTGATTTACAGAAACCTATTCGTTTGTAACTGATTACCGAAACTGTTTGATTGATACCAAATAACATTGTCTCTAGAAAAGACCCAAGACAAACTTAATTGATTTGTCCCATGCACATGTAACTTTATTTATAATAACTAAGATTTAACCCGATCCTTCAAGTATCTTTACATATATCTTATGTCATCTATCAATTTGACATGAGTCTCCCTGTTGCAATCTATATAAGACCGCCGCAAATTTGGAGACAATAGGGTAATAACATAGCTGGACTAATCTGCTTGGGCATTTCACTTGATGTGCATTCGATTAAACGGCACAAGGAAACAACAAGATAGTGAGAATCGCAACCCAATCAGTACAAGATCATCAAGATGATTGAATCGAAAGTTACTAATATAATCTCAAGCATGATGGATTTTCATGCTAACAACAACAAAGCTCTCGGTTTCTCTTCCACATGCGTAATGGAAGAATGTACTGAACTTTCACGCTCAATGAAAACTGAAAGCTCCAAGGCTCCAAGTTGTCGAAGGTTTGAAAGAATTTATTGGTTCAATAAACTTGAGTCCATTGATGGAGCACACGGATTCAAAGCTCAAGTGCATGAGAACATCGCGATCTGAAGAGCACTGGATGTGGCAAGGCAAGCGGCGGATTTTGGCGCCGCTCAACGGGGCAGAAGCTTAAAGAGTTTGAATGCCCGTTGTCCAAGAGCATTGCATAGCTTGGACAACGGGCATTCAGACATCTAAGACGCTATTACCCTGATGAGGCATAGGCTAATCCACCATGGATTCGAGACGACAGGTAGGTGATATAACAGTATTATGACCAAAACTGTTACTTGAATTATATGAGGACAATGCTACGGACTAAAAATGAGTCATAAACATTCCAATTTGAGCTGATGTATGTGCACTTTGGGGAGACATAAGCTCATCCAAACGGTAATGCAACATAGTGTCCACACTATGATAAATCTTAAACAAGGATGGACCGCTCTCATTACCTTGGAAACGCCGGACTCCGAGCGTCGTTTAACTCAAACTCAAGCCAAGCACGTGCCCATTCATCTTTGTCTTATGCGCCCTTTAAAAAAAAAAATTCATAATGATTTTCTTTTTATGTGAGACAGACTTTGGAAAAAATTAGGTTTCACTATCCGTAAGCTATAATATTTCTAATTTCTATATGTGAAAGCGATACCATTTGTTTTTGTTTTATTTTATTTTATCAATGGTCGAATGATAATTTAATCTTTGAGGCCTTTCCTTTTTATTTTTGAAATGCATGATGGTTGGTGCTAAAACTTAGATGTTGGCATGAATATTTGGTGTGTGCCTTTTGTAATTTTTCTATAATTGTGTAATAGATTATGCGGCCGAATTTTGATATTTTAGAGAGTTAAATTATCCTCTGATTTTATTTTTTTTAATGTAGCAACTAATTTCTTTGAATTCTCGCATTCCAAGGTGATAATACCTCTTAAACTTTGTATCTCTCTCCAACTATACTAACCAAAAGGCACGTTATAAGATGCCTCGAGACCTTAGAATCACAGGACAACTTAGGGTTTTATCTGTGGAGCGGGTAGGCTTTTTGTCTGCAGAGTTTCTTTTCATGCCAAACATTCACTCTTTCTTGCTCCCTCTTTGGTTGTTGTACGAAATAGATTGGACATTAATTCAATTGCGTTCACTCAAAATTTAAATAATAGATTCAGGGACCGATGAGTACTCGTCACATGGCAATCGTGGAGAAGCCTCGCCAGAATATAGAGTAATAATCTTGTAGAATCGTGTCCCCTAACAATACAATATAACTGGTTGAAATTGAAAACTCATGTTCTGACGCAAGTATGGTTTTCATGTTAAAGTTTTTAGGATACTCACTAAATCTTGTCATAATGATCAACTCAACACATACTTTCATAAACTTTTCTAACATTCTTTCCTCTGTTTCCAATTATATCAAGTTTGTTTTTTTTTTTTTCCTTTATTGTATCTTGTATTAAGTTCTCTGGGTCGCGAGGATTGATCCGTCACCCGCAAATCTTGATCATATGGAGCTTTCTAAAATGATCACCAAACAATTAAATGAGATGAAAAGTTAAAAAGAAAAGGTCAGCTTTATGCTTGAAATTGTGCATGTAAGAAAACTACTGAAGAATTAACGCATGTCATTTCCTCTAAATAACAAAAACTTGGCTAGCGGCTATAGCACAAAAGGGCATTGTTCTGGCAAATATAAATCGATTTGAAAAGGTCGAATGTCTATTAAAAAAAGGAAAACAAGAATGAAAGAAACAAAGTAAAGAGCATAAGAAAATTAACCTTTTACTGTGGCTAATCCAATTCATTGGGTGCCAAGTGTCGACACCATACATTTGTAAAACCCTTCATTAGCAGGTGCATCGTACCGTTAAGAATTTATCAAATAAAAAAGGCCGTGGAAGATAAATTCTTTAATTTGTAGCGGATCCAAAGAAGCATTGAGAAAACTTCATTTGCGTAGTCTGACATACGAGTGTTATACCTTGTAGGATAAGGCCAGCATGATTTGACTAAGTGCATATGCATTTTCCATCATTTAGAACTTAATTGACAAAGTTAAAAACATTTAAGACTAAATTGGTAAAAGTATAATAGATTTATGAATTTTTGAACTATTTTATTGCACAAAATGGATAGTGTTTACTTCTATGCCCGCCACGTCTACATCTTGCTCACCTCTATGCTTGGTAGAGGCAACCCGACAAGGCTTTGCCATGTGTCTCATGTTCATCAATAACTATTGTTTCGTTGACTATCAAAAAGAAGATGTAACATCTCAATGTACCTTTAGGAAAAAGCTTTAGAAAAGTGTTAAACTTATTGCACTTATACCAATTTGGTCATAAGCTTTGTGACCTAGAGTCAATTTAGTGATTCAGGCCAATTTTGGCCAAATATTATTAACGTGAATGTTGGTGGCTTATGTGGTACGAATGGGACTACCATGGATAACTTTTAATTGTAATTTAACTTTTAATCGGTTATTTAACTGCAAAAATCCTAACACAATATGGGAAAAACCCATATGACAAATCAAAATTCATATGTCTAGAGAAGAAGATGGAATTTTCACAGTAAGCTTATTTTTCTACTGAGTATGGAATTTTGATGTGAGTCTCTATTTGATCCGCAAGTGGAAATGAAGCAAAAAGGAAGAAGATAGGCCCCAAGCCCATAGAAGAGTGCCTGTGCTCGGTTCTTGTAACAAGCTCCAATTCCAGTCACAGGTGTCTCAAAATGGTTTGTGCGGCTTTTTCTACACAAGCTATTTGCTTTGCACATATGCCTCGTGATAATCATTTTATTTCTAGCTTCAAAATGTTTAGGAGGTAGAGTCCATTTCCATGTGCAGATGCTGCTGGAAGATTGGCCTAACTAAATTCTTTCTCAGGAAATGCAATATCTCTATATTGCACTTCAAATACATGAGGTTATATTAAATAATTCATAAATACACACATGCTCCTAAAATGACCACAATCTTGTTTGGTTACTCAAGAGTGCAACTTTCGAAAGTTTGATCCAAGTGAGGCCGATCAAGTCCTCACATGTAGTGCTTGAGCATGACCCCATTCGGTAAACACAGGGTTCGTGAATGGATTAGGCCTAGTGAACATTTGGGTACTAAGTGTGGTTGGTTTTGAGTAGGACTTGCTTAGAGGGCAATTTAGTCACTTTATCCACAAGGTTTTATCTCTAATACATAATGGCATTTTTAGAACTGAAGGAGGGAAAGTTGCGATGAACTAAAAAGGGAGGATTATATATAATGTTTTCTCTATTAAAAACCAATAGTTCAGGCCTTGAAGTTTAAAACGATCAAAGTAAAATGTCCAAAACAATTAGAAAACCAGAGCAATTATGCCTTTAGATATCACATTGTGCAAAATATACAATTCTTATTTATTTTTTTATTTTTTTTGTAGCTAGAAGGTGCATATATATGTATAAAGATATATTAGCGTGATTTTGTATTTCCTTTGATTAAAAGTAAGAAATGAAATATAGTAGAATTATTATAACTAGAAAACGGTACATCAATCATTGAAATATTTCTCTTAATCAATTTATATGTGCTGCATACTATGTGTTCGGTCCATCTATTTTTTTAGAGAGTTTTGTACGTTTGGAGCCCATCTTAGTTTCCAAAAAATGATTGGTTGGCTGGATATTCCATTGTTTTGTGTCTATGTAAATATGCCCCATCAATCACAGAAGTTGAGCAAGAGAGAAAGGTGATATCATCTAGCATATCCATCTAAATGAAGTAATATATGTCGAACATAAGAAACTTTTTTTTTTTTTTTGGTTAATAACAATCTCTAATCACTGGAAATTCTCTCATCGTTCAATATCATCCTCCATTTTGTTTGAAACTTTAAGAAATTGGCTCGGTGTGTTCTTATATGTTAAGTGCAGCATCATGTCACATGCTTTTTTTTTTTCTTTTTACATGGATTGCGGTGTAAGTGTTGGCTGAGTAAAAAAAATGTTATGCTGATGATAGGGGTGAGAACCAAGTCTGGTACAAGAACTGGATTCAACCGATCTAAGACCAATCAGTTTAAGGTTGGTTTAAGGTTGATTTTAAGAAGAACATGTTCGATTCTTGGTTTCGTGAACCTAGAACTGGCCTAGAACCATTTAGTTCCTAGTTCCAACACTGAAATCATTTCAACTAATCCGGTTCCCAAATTGAACCGGTTCTGAAGCCTTATATATATATTGCCCTTATAGAGAATCGAAATCATGGTCTTCAACATGAACAAATGCCAACATAACCGTTTGACAAACATATTTTTTCGTAGTGAGATTATACAACTTTTATTTTTTTATTAGAATTTGCTGTTTTACCTAAGAATAAAATTTTCCAAACTCGACCAGTTTGATTCACTATTTCAATCTTTTGAAACCGACACACCTTAAAATCAATCTTCAAAGCTGGTAGAGTTTTTATTTTTATTTTTTCAAGTTAGTGAAATCAACTTTTTTCTCCTTTTTTTTTTTTTGTTTTCCATTTTATTTCTCGTCCTTTTCCTCATTCCTCGGCTGCTAGTGCACTCCGTCGATCATCACCATCAATACCCGCACTACAGCGATCACCTCCCTCCACTCTTCCACCCTCTCCGTTTGTAATGTACTCTATTTTTTCCTCCCCAAGAGAATCAAAGACAATCGAATATTGACAATGAGGGACCCAAAGTTATTGCTTCAAAGAAGATAAGTATATAAATATCAATACGTTCCAAAAGTTGAAAAGGTCTCTAAGAACCAAATACATGTATTTTTTTTTAAGTTAATATAATAGCGGAAATCATTGGAATATTAGCAATAGCTTTCAAAAATGAATATGTATAGAAGAGTTCGGCTAAAATGCTCTAATGTAAATAAGATCTTAAACAATATAAATCATAAAAGATGCAATGTAATAATTAAAAACAAGTTGATAATAAAGATGATTTAATTTGCATTTACTATACCCAACTCCACAAATTATTGAAACTCATAATATATGTAATTATGATTGAAGATAATTTTGGATTTGGGTGAAAATGGAAGGACCATCACTAGTGTTTCTCTCTAGTGATTGCCACACCTATCATTTGGTGCTTGTGTTGCGAGTAAAAAAAAAAGGTAGTTAATGCCATTTTAGGAAAAGAAATATAGAATTTCGGGTAACGTACATATGTCCTAAATAAAAGCCAAAAAGAATATGGCTAAAATAATTAAAGAATTTAAAAAATTTAAAAAACCGAAGCTGAAAAATCGTGTCAGAAGAGAAGGTAAGTTATTGCCATTTTTTATGATAACGATATCGAAGGCCTTGGTTGGAAGGGAGAATACAGTTTAGGCGGCGCCTCTTCGTGGAGCGGGGTGGGGCCCGGTGCAGCGGCGGTTGCGATCTTGAAACTCCTATAAATAAGAAGATCCGACGTGGTACTCAACGTGCCGACGTGGAGGTTTCTTGACCCCTGACGTGGGCCCCACTAGAAGAGACGTGAACTCGTGAAAGTCTCAAAATCGAATGACAGTGCCTGCATTTTCCCATAATCCATTTTACCTAGTCAATTATGTGTGGGGGATTGGCAATTTGGCACGTCATATTTAGCAACGTATTGTTTTATCATCTATGGATATCACATATTTTGTTTAATAGTGAAATATGAGCTACTTGCTACTATTGAGAATATTTATTACTTCCAAAAGTAAAAGGAATTGCACAATTTAGTTGTCCAAAAGTGACCATCACACACTTGTTTATGAAAGAATGCATTGAGTTAAGGAATCTTACTTTGTGGGAGTACGAGACGAGTATATCCC
The DNA here is from genome assembly GCF_016545825.1 of Eucalyptus grandis. Lineage (NCBI taxonomy): Eukaryota > Viridiplantae > Streptophyta > Magnoliopsida > Myrtales > Myrtaceae > Eucalyptus > Eucalyptus grandis. Next base: position 6,214,945 of record NC_052618.1, read on the forward strand.
ACCAAATAAAACTTCAATTTCAAAATTTTCAAGAAAGCCTGTTGATTTCTTGAATTCAAGTGTGGTGAAGGAGCCACGTTTGTTTTTTAAAGACTAACGGTTTGTTAGCTCATCATTTTCCTAATAAAGAGGATGGATACCTATATATTATTGGAAAATACCATTTGTAGGAGTACCAAAAGAAATATTGACGAAATATGGCGTGTGGTTAGGCAATCTGAACTTTTGATAAATGAACTGCATTGAGATTGCTTGGTGGTACTTTACTTGCATAAAAAGTGTGTGGAACAGGGTCTAGATGGTGGTGAATTTTAAAAAGTTGAGTGCAGTGGAAAGTAATTGCTTTAAAAAAAATTAAATTGGCTAGAAATGTGTGGAATTGAATTACATGATAAGGAAAGTACAAAGAAATGTAAATGGGCAAGGAATTGAAAAATGTAAGGTAAATATAAAATAGAAAGCTCTTACAAAGTGTGTTCCCACGTGTGTTTTCTCTACTTCAAGTCTTTGGTTTTTTTCTATGCTATTCTCAGCTAATTCTTCTCTTAAAAGATCTTTAGCTTTTGGCATAATTTGAATTCTATCTTGAATTGAAATATTTTTTATCTCAAATTTTTTTAAGATTTTAATATAGTCCCAAATATGCCACCAGATTTAAAAAATCTCCACTAATTTCTTCGAAATCATCGGTATCGGGACCAATTAGAGGTTCATTATTAGAGCAGGCATCTTCATCAATACCCCCACATTCATATAGAACAACAATAGCCTCTTAATATTAGTAATCTTGAAGAAACTAGTGAAGGCATGAGGAGATTTGAGACTAGTATAAAAGTTGGGGATTTTTTTTTATAAGAAAACTTTGAATCTTAATTGGAATTAAATCTAAAGTTGAGGGAGAAAGGACTGCACTAGCACGACCACATTGTTGCTTCCTATGAGTAATTGTGCAATTTGGGCCATACATTTCGTTTTTTGTATAATGGGCAACTGGACATAAATTTGCTGTGGGAAACCATCAAGAGCTCACACTAAGATTCCTTGATTAAAAATTTTATATTATTTCTTCTCAATTTCTCTTCACTTTCTATGTAGATTAATTGACGCTGAAAATCATCTCCATCTCAGGAGTTCTAGCTCTATTTCCGAATATAGCTATTGGAGATTTGGAGTTGCAGTTGTCACTATTTTTCTTGCTGAAGAGTTTGTGTCGGCGTTTTAGATAGTTTTAATTGCCTTTCCAACATCCTTAGTTATTACGACCACCATTTCTTGATTCGCAAAGAGATTCGCAAAGACTATGACGTTCTGAGTGATATTGATTTGGAAATTTTCTATCATTAAACTAAGTTGATAATTTAAGTTCACTTTAACATCATTGTGATAGTTTGAAAGGAATTTTAGCTTCAAAACTTGCTTGTAGACTCAGTGACCGAACCACACACAAGATGTTTGATGAAATGTAAAATTCAGATTTGCATCAACTTCTCTTCAATTTTTTATTACCTTGAGAGTGTTTCCGCATGTATTATCTCCATTGTTCCTTTTTGCTCCGTGTCCTTATATTTTTCGCATGATTATCTCTGGTAATTTCATTAAGTACCTAAATTTGCCTTGTTAGTTCTTTGCATCCTGCTTATCTTCTGCAATATTGAGGCATCATTGTTGGAAAGACCAATGAACGGAGATGGTTGTCTTGTGGAGGTTGAAGATGGATGGTGGCTAGTGGCCGGATAAGAGGCACTTAATCTCGTATTTTCCAAGGAAGCCTGTGGTTAGCTAAATGTTAATTTTTCTAGCTTTTGCTTAGAATTTATGATTGAGTTTGATATGTTAGATTCTGGGAACAATGAAACGTTGAAGAAGACAAACACAAGGCGTCCAGAGGAAAGAAATGAAAATAAGAAAGATATGTAAAACCAATAATAAAAGAGAGGGAAACTAATAAAGATGTGTTCAGTAAAGATAATAGAAAATGGGCTTAGTGTAGACTTGAGCACATTTATATTTGTTTCTTGGGCTTGTTAAGTTTACATCTTATTCCACACGTGGATCAGGCCCAAAAGCCTTACCTGCGTCCTTGTGAGTTCCCTGTTTGATCACGCAACCGTGGGCAGCCTGTGTCCCCTTTTATCAGAATAAATAAAATAAAATAAAAAATAGCAAAAACAGAAATAAAGGATAAATTATAATTTGATCATGTCGACAGCGTCTGAGCATAGAAGGAGAAATAATAACAAATAAAAATAATAATAAAAGGATGAAAAATAAAAAAATGGAAAAATAGTTAGAAAAATTGTTCTTCATTAGATTGTTCGATCTAGTATTAGATTTATTTTATATTCGTTTAATTCGTACACATATGGTTTAGGGAAGTTCATTTTTTCCTCTAAGTTTTAGTTTAGGTTTATGAAAATTCATAAAAACAGACAGTGGGTTTAGAGATAATGATAAAGCTGGACCAACGGTTCCCACATGGATTGGGTTCTCTAAACCTTATCTCGCACAACGTTAAAGTGTACATATGAAATTCAATTAATCATAAAAGATTTTTGTGTGAAGGAGCTATTACTAGCCTATTAGGGCCAACTAAGAGCCAAGTGAGATACGAGCGAATATTCCACTTCCTATGCAATCAAAGATCTAAGAACAGGACTTGATTATGCTAATTGCCAAAATAGTGCTAGTCTAATACCCTAGCTTGATTGATTTGTGTATCTAATATATTTAGGCAATCTTTAACTATGTTAGTTTTCCTATGCCACTAACATTGCTACATAATTTCTCATTGTTGAAATACTAATGTGAGAACAACATGATCTTGCAAAGAAGTCAATGCAAAAGAATCTAAAAATAAATGAAGAATAATAAAGGACATTAAATATTTATGTGGTTTGCTATCTACATCCATGGAAGAGATAATAGCAAATAATCCATTAATAATTGGAGAATTAGAGATATAATTGCTCACATGCTTGAATATTTTTCACTCCTAAAAATTTAAGCCCTAACCAAAAAAAAAAAAAAAAAAAGATTCCAAATTAATAACTTGGTTTAGTGTAAACTCATGGCACAAAAATTTATAGTGGCTCACAATTTTTGCCGAAGAAACCCTATTATATGTGTGCCATTTCAATGATCAACAACTTTACACGTCCATCAATGGATAATGCCACAGTAACAATTTTAAAAGAGGATTCAGTTAATAATCCTAATTTACATTATCCAATTCAAATCTGATTTGGTATGTGAGCTCAAATTTGAAATATAATTTAACGCTCATTCTGACCGTAATTTCCTCTTCTTCTTTTTTTTCTCCAAATGCTTGGGTTGGTCCGTAGCCCGTTTACTTCTAGCATATATTTTTCAAATTTTGCAGTTAGTCATAATTTATAAACCTAAATTTATATTTTTAAATTTTTTTTTTAGGAAAAGCAACACGCAGAAAAGAAAACGGTACTTGAAATGAGATTCACGTCTTCACGTCCTCAAATCTTTATCGAGTCCCTTTCTCTTCGGTAACCACCTCGCAACGCCGTGGCTCACGTCCTCACGTACTTGAAATGGGGGACACCCACGTCAGGAGCCTGAGTAACCTTGCGAGGAGCCACGTAAAGACGAAAAAGAGGAACCGCCTTTAGGAGATCGTGGCTGAGAGCGAGGAGGGAGTCTAGGGTTCCCACGTGGAGACTGGGTATATTGAATTGTGGAGTCGGGCGGGACCATCAGCTTCGAAGGATTTCGACCAAGATGGGACGGGGAGGGGAGGTGAAATGAGAGAACGTTCTCGGAGTTGGATCTCGAAGAAAGAAGGAGGAGGATATACCCGGTAGAGATCTGCTCCTGGAGGCGTTTCTACAGAGAAGTGGTGGACATGGAGGCCTGCACCGGAAGTGACACCACCCAGTATCGACTCGCCATTGTCTAGTTATATTTTTCTGGACTGATTTGTTGAACTTTTTTTTTTAAATTTTTTATTTTTGCCTGTCGGTTTGCTTAACAGGATGAAGCTCAGTGCTCTTTCATTCTGAAAAATGGAGCTTGCTGGTTTGCTCCACGATGCCTTCATCCAGTTCGTATATCCTGAGCATTTTGGAGCATCAATACTGTTTTCAGAATGATGGGCAACTGGTAAGAATAATTCGTGCAATTAAATTTCTATCATAACCACCTCGCAACGCCGTGGCTCACGTCCTCACGTACTTGAAATGGGCGACACCCATTTAGGAGGAGATCTCTCTCTCTCTCTCTCTCTCTCTCTCTCTCTCTGTGGCGGCACCAAGGCAGCGAAGAAGGATGGGGCGACGTTCGCGATCGACTGCACCAAGCGGGTGGAGGACAAGATCATGGACATCGCCTCCCTCGAGAAGTTCCTTCAGGAGCGCATCAAGGTCAACGGCAAAGCCGGCGCCCACAACGACTCCGTCATCACCCTCTCGCGACAGGTCCAAGATCACCGTCACCTCACCTCCGGCTAGTTCTTGTGCTTGTGGTGATGCTGCTGCTGCTGCTTCATGTGCACAATGTTGCGGTTTTAGAGTATGCCTAGGATGCCTGTTGAATCGCAGTGCTTTTCTTCGAAATGGGAATAGCTGAAGGTTTATAATATGCTCGATCGCGTCGCTATTTGTGCAGATGCTGCATATTCTCGCTTTCGTTAGCTGCGATTTTGGCAAAAGATTGCCTTTTGAGTTGATTTGTAGATAGGACTAGCCTCCTAGGCGGCGCACTCATGCCGTCCATCTGCGAGCGGGTGGTTAATTATGTCGTGTGCTTCGCGACGAGAGTCTGGTGTTGTGGTGGGATTTCTGCACCTCATGTTGATAAAATTTTGCATATTTGCACTGCTGCGAATCTTTGTGCAAAATGGTTTAGCTTACAGCATGTGTTTAAATTTAAGATTGATTCATGTCCACTTCATTAATTGTTGGAACTAAATCTGACTCTGTGTTTTTACTCTTTGTCTTATGCCACGCTTTTGCAAATCTTCGGCGCAGGCTGTCCATGGACCCACATGTTTGGAGACGACGTTCTCAACCTCCGTCGCCGTCAATGGCCGTGGCTTGATGCCGCCAAGTCAGTTCATTCTCCATTGTTTTAGTACCTTTGTGATTTTTCTATGCTGCTTTGTGCAATTTTCGAGCTGGAAATTTCTTTATCGGAAGAGCTCGGTCATGGCCGGAGTAGTGGCTGAGGGAGAATATTTGGTGATGGTCAGCGACTTTAGGTATCGACGTCAGACTGATAAGGATTGCGGTGTGAATCTTTGTAGTGGAGTCTTCGTCGAGCTCGTCATTGATGGTTCTGTAGAGAAGGACTTCGTTCGATGAAGACGCTCTCCAAAAAGTCCCGAAGAAGAAGATACAGGGAAGAGAAAGAAATTAAAAAAAAAAAAAAAACTGAAATTTGAGAAGGAAAATGAAAAAAATTAGGAAATGAATCAAGATCTGATTATAGAATGAGTCAGGTCTAGTTTTAAGTTGGGTTGAAGTAGAGGTGTCAAAATTGGTCTTAAGCTCATATATGACCCATTTATGATTTAAATGGGTCATGTATAGATCACCTACATTTTGAAAAAACTAGTTAAATGGGTCTTAAATGGGTTGGATTTAAAAATCTATTTTTAACCCAAGCCTCACGTAACCACTGGGTTTACCCCAGTGGCCACCTTTCCAACTTGAAAGGGGGAGGTGGGGGGTTCAAATCTCCACCTTCTCAGAGGTGGTTGAGGTGGGGACGTTCGACTTCCACGCCTTGCAATAAGGCATAACAAAAGTCTATGAGTGAGGGTTAGAATAGGAGTAGAGTATGATCGACTAAAAAAAAAACCCAAGCCTCACATTTTCATAAGAGTAGAGTATGACCGACTAAAAAAAAAAAAAAAAAAAAAACCCAAGCCGCACATTTTCTCTTACCCTTTTTTTTTTTTTTGTAAAAATCGAAATTAAAGTTAGTTTTTATATTTCATTTTTTCCTCCTTCCTTAGTCGATGGCTGGCACGACAACGGTAGGTGACTAGCCAATCAAGGCTCAAGATCGCTAGATCTAGGGAGGCTCGAGCTCGCTAGATCTAGCAAGGCTAAGGTTCATTAGCAATTAGCAAGGATCGAGCCTTGCCAATTTGGCAAGACTAGAGGTCATTGGTGTCGAGCAAGCTTGATCTTGCCCAATGTAGATGAGCTCGATCTTGCCCATCATGGACGATGCCTTGGCCTCGCCGGATCGGAAAGATCGAACTCATCAACGTTGGGCAAGATCAAGCTTGCTCGACACCAATGAGCTCTAGTCTTGCCAAATCAGCAAGGCTCGATCCTTGCTAATTGCTGATGAGGCCTTAGCCTCGCTAGATTTAGCGAGCTCGAGCCTCACTAGCGATCTTGAGCCTTGATTGGCTAGTCACCTACCGTTGTCGTGCCAGCCATCAACTAAGGAAGGAGGAAGAAAAAATGAAATATAAAAACTAACTTTAATTTCGATTTTTACAAAAAAAGGGTAAGAGAAAATGTGAGGCTTGGGTTTTTTTTTTTTGGTCGGTCATACTCTACTCCTATTCTAACCCTCACTCTTAGACTTTTGCTATGCCTCATTGCCAAGGCATCGTCCATGATTAGCAAGGCTCGAGCTCGCCTGCGATTGGTCACCAATCATTGTTGTGGCCAATGGCCAGATTGAAGAAGGAAACATAAAAAGAAGAAAAAAAATTAAAAAATTATTAACAAATAAATAAAATAAAGACAATTAAAAATAGATTATTTAAAAAAATAGATTTTTAAAAATATTTTTTATAAAAATTGTCCATTAAATTTGTATTGCATTAAAGTGTTTTAGAGATACCATTTTTCTAAAAAAAATATTATAAGAAATAAGCTTTAAAGGTTTTTCACATTTTTTTTTATTTACTAGTTTTTATTCTTTAGTTTACTTTTTAAATTTGATTTGAATTTTTATTCAAGTAACATACATGTGAAGAGCTTAAAGTGAATTAAATGGGTGAAAGTTGATTAACTTAAATTGAGTTAAATAGTAATGTGTTTCAATAATATGGATTGAGTAAGGTATAAGTCGAATATAGATCAGGTCAAGTATGGGTCATCAAATTTACATTACATGAAAATGGGTCAAAATGAGTTAAATGGGTCAATATGGGTCGGACCATTTTCAACTTGACCCAAACCTGATCCGATCCACCCATTTGATGGTCCTATCCTGAAGTAAGGATGTTGTGGGCTGGAGAGTGAGCCGAGTCAAAAATCAATAGATTTAAATGTTTGGGCCATACTCAAGCCGAGCTCTGAGTCTGACTTGAGAAGGGAACTCGGTCTAAAGTCCACTTTTGTTATTATTATTTTTTTAAAATAATAACGATAAGGAGGAGAAAAATATCAGTAATCATATCCTAAATCTTGTCAAGACAATAACATTTTTACAAAGAAAAAATTTAGCTTTGCTCTTCACTTCTTATTCAACCCTTATTTCAAAAGACAGTGCAATTGCCTTATTATCACATCAATAGCATGATACACACCAAGCACCGTTGAAGTCAAAGGAACCAAGCCTACGAATGGGAACAAAATTGATGACGTTGCAATAGAAGTTGATAGACTCTTAGACGGACCAGCACCACATAGATATGTGATTCAAGTACTTCAAATGCAGAGGGTTCTTAGGGTTCTTCTTGTTGATCCTTTCTTTAAACATCTCTCCCTTGCCCCTCTCTGTGATGGCGACAATGCAAATTAAAAAACTGCAAGAAATCACAAACTCAAAATGAGAAGAAGCTTCAATAGCTTAATTCCGTGATGAATTTAGGAATGCAAAGAGAGATTGTAAGCTAGAGAGAACATATCAACATTCAGGCCATGGTTGGAGGGTATAAATATGGGCATGGAGATACAAAACGGAGGAGAGAAAAAGTTCACGTGTGCAATTCAAACACCCATGTGGGAACTAGATATCTCTATTGAGTATGGCAGATTCGATTTCATTTGATAAAATAGGGAATAGTGAGGACATAGCTATTAGTTCTATGCCTATGGCAATGTGAAAGAAGTTTGAAAAATATTGAAAGTGTTATAGTGTTGTGGTGTCTATATTAGATCCTCATTATTTGCCACACCTATTAGAGCTTTGTTATATGATTGAGTGGAATTTGAACAGAACATTCGAGAAATGCTCTATGTTTTTTTGTTATGATGTTAATATGATCTTTATGTCAAGAGATGGTTGATTTACATCTTCAACCAATCAAGGTAACATTTCCACTTCGATGGCCACAACTCCTTTGTCTTCCCTCTCCAAGAAGTTAAGCAAGTCGTATGTTCTTCTGATGATCTTTAACTGTTTGTTCCAGCTAATCCGAGGCTACGAACATTCTCGTGCTTGGTCAAAACTTGAGGGACAACAATACTTTAGTCTCATCGAATGAAGTATTTGAGCTAGGAATCTTCAAGACCGGTGGGTCTTCCTCAAGCAACTACTACGTGGGCATTTGGTTCAGGGATGATCCTTACAGGAAATCATTTTGGGTCGCAAATCGAGATTACCCGCTTCTTGATATTCTTTTTGTACTCTCCATCAGGTACGATGGAAACTTGGTGATATCCGATAGAAAGCAGATTCCGTATCTACTCAATGTTGAGATGTTATTATATGTAATATCACAAGTGCGATATTGCTTGATTCTGGCAATTTTGTTCTAATACAAGGCAATAGCACGGTATGGGAAAGCTTTTTATCCATCAGACACGTTCTCACCTAGCATTGGCTTTTTCGATTTAGGCATGGGTATGGTGAGGGACCTGTTTCTTGTTTCATGAAATACCCAAGTTTCATGCCTTACCTTACCAGTGCTTAAATTGAAATACCCAAGTTTCATGCTAGGTGAGAACGTTTCTGATGGATTGAAAAGCTTTCCCAAACCATGCTATTGCCTTCTATTAGAACAAAATTGCCAGAATCAAGCAATTTCGCACTTGTGCTATTACTAGTAAATAACATCTCAACATTGACTACATACGAAATCTGCTTTCTATCGGATATCACCAAGTTTCCATCGTACCTGATGGAGAGTACAAAAAGAATATCAAGAAGTGGGTAATCTCGATTTGCGACCCAAAATGATTTCCTGTAAGGACCATCCCTGAACCAAATGCCCACATAGTAGCTTGAGGAAGACCCACCGGTCTTGAAGATTCCTAGCTCAAATACTTCATTCGATGAGACTAAAGTATTGTTGTCCCTCAAGTTTTGACCAGGCACGAGAATGTTCGTAGCCTCGGATTAGCTGGAACAAACAGTTAAAGATCATTATAAGAACATATGACTTGCTTAACTTCTTGGAGAGGGAAGACAAAGGAGTTGTGGCCATTGAAGACATCTTTGAGAACATTTGGTCAATCTTGATGAGTATTGTCGCAACCTATCCTTAGGGAGGTGTAGAGGTACTTGCTTATAAGACGAGTCAAATTGTGTGCAGAAATGATGATCTTGGATGGACCAATATTTGCTAACACTACAAATGACTCATCAATCACAAATGTGAACCCTCCTAAGTCTGTACCTTAGGCGATATTGGTTTTCGTAATCTATTTGATCAGAAGGAATCACCACTAGCCATAATTGAGGGTTGGCTAGAGCCCTAAACAAGACATGGAGTGTTGTCTTGATGCATACATACATAACGGGGGATTGCAGGTTTGAGAACTTGATTATACTAGTTCTGCAACTTATGCCCTTTCGGCACCTAAGCTTGATTAAGAGCTAGCCAAAGTGTCAAGCAGCCTATCAAAGAAATTGAGGTTCATCTTAACCATTCTAAAACTGAAAGTAATAATCATTGTACAAAGGAGATGCAATCAAGCATAATACAAATAAATAGTGCAAACGAAAACTAGCATCGTCTCTAAAAAGAAAAAAATGGCATCTAAAAAATCCTATCCTAAAACTTTAAAGGCTTATTCAATTTTGGATACGATATTTCTAAATCTAAAATTTTTATCAAAAGACCTAAACTAAGTGAATTCTAATTTTTTAGCTTTTTCAAAAGATTTCTAGTATTTCTTAATTTGCTCAATTTTTTTTACCTCTTATTATTATTATTTTAAAATTTTTTAATTACCAAAAGTAGACTTCAGATCGGGTTCCCTTCTCGGGTCAGACTTAGAGCTCGGCTCGAGTATGGCCCAAACATTGAAATCACATGGGCTGAAGACCATGATTCATTTTGTCAATGAAATCGCCTCACGAGTGATTCTAAAGCAACATATTTTGTGTCCGCACCTCTACCATCATACTACAAAGTTGTCTCCCCCTAAGCCCGTCAATAGAAATCCGCCAATGTGTAACCTACGTGTTATGGATAATATTCTCACGTGGGTGTTTGAATTGCACAAGTGAACTTTTTCTCTTCTCCATTTTGCATCTTCGTGCCCATATTTATACTCTCCAATTTGGCCTGAATGCTTATATGTTCTCTCTAGCTTACAATCTCTCTCCGAACTCCTAAATTCATCACGAAATTAAGCTGTTGGAGCTCTCTCGCATTTTGGATTTTTTATTTGTTGCATTTTTTAGTTTGCATTGTCACTGTTGCAGAGAGGGGAAAGGGAGAGATATTTAAGGAAAAGATCGGCAAGAAAAGCCCTCTACATTTGAAGTGCTCGAATCACATATCGATGTAGTGCTGGTACATCGAAGAGTCTGTCAACTTCTATTGCAACATCCTCAGTTTGTTACCATTCGAAGGCTTGGTTCCTTTGACTTCGACAGCGCTTGGTGCTTATTATGCTATTGATGCGATAAGAACGTAGTTGAATTGTCTTTTGAAACAAGAGAATGAGAAGTGAAGAGCAAGCGCTGCATTTTCTTTGTAAAAATGTTGTTGTTTTGACAAAATTTAGGATATAATAACTGATATTTTCTTCTCCTTTTCACCTTGTAAATGCAGGTTATTCAATTCTCCAACATGGGATTTCTTTAATACAATTCACCCACACATGCATTATTGTTGGGGCACATGTATAAGTGAGCTATGTTAAAGAAGTCCTATATTGAAGACTTCATGTGGTACGGAATAGCTAACATATTATAGTTAGGATATAACTCATTGACTTAAACTTTTAAGTGAATGTGGGTTTAACTGAATATGTTGACAGGCTCGGACTTTGGCTCACTCTTTGCAATCTTAGACTTTTGTTGTGCATTCTTAACAAATGGTATCAAAGCCTATAGTTGATATTTCTGGGCAAGTGGACATTGGGGTGTAACAATGTGAACCTGTTGAAAATTTGATATAGAAGGATACCTAAATTAAGGGGAGTAGCCTAACATTAAGCTCACATGTGTAGGGGGGATTGTTTAGATACATGTGTGGGTGTGTTATGTTAGAGAAATCCAGCATTAGAGAATTGATATGATGTATACCATTTAGTATATCCTAATTAGCAGATAACTCATTGACTTAATATTTTGAGTGAAGATGGGTCCAACTGCATATATTAACGAGCTCGGACTTAGGCTCTTTTTTGGCAATCTCCTTAAACGAAGATATTGGACTTCTGCTATTGGCTCCCAACAAGGCATAAGGGATGCTCAAAGACCACCAAGAGCTCATTACAAGGCCCAAAGCTCGGCTGAAGGCCTGCTATATGACATTCAAATGATCTAGACTATGGGGTTCAGCATATTTTTTAGCGCGAATTCAACTCCGAAATGGCTAGACCAACCGAGGCTGGCCTAAAGAGATTGAATGCTCACTGTCCGAGCATTGCATAGCTTGGACAATGGGCATTCAGACATCTAAGATGCGATTACCCTCATGAGGCATAGGCTAATCCACCATGGATTCGAGACAACAGGCAAGTGATATAACAGTATTATGACCAAAATTGTTACTTGAATTATGAGGACAATGCTATGGACTAAAAATGAGTCATGAACATCCCAATTCGAGCTGATGTATGTGCACTTTGGGGAGACATAAGCTCATCCAAACGGTAATGCAACATAGTGTCGACACTGAGCATAAATCTTAAACAAGGATGGACCGCTCTCATTACCTTGGAAACGCCGGACTCTGAGCATCATATAACTCAAACTCAAGCCAAGCACGTGCCCATTCATCTTTGTCTCATGCGCCCATTTTTTTTCTTTTAAATTTTTCATGATGATTTTCTTTTAAATGGGAGACAGACTTTGGAAAAAAAAAAAATAGGTTTCACTATCTGTAAGCTATAATATTTCTGTTGGGAATAACGAATCCCCGAAAAGTGAATTCGACACTAAATCGAACCCCTAAAGTAATGCGGAAGACAAGCCAGGGAAAATCACGTATCACCGATCCTAAAGCACACCACGGATTTGAGCGTACCTTGTTAGCCACATATTAGACACCAAAGCCGATAAGAGGAAGAGAATCTGGCCCTGTTCGATCCGACGACGCCTTGAAGGGAAGAAAAACGCTTACTGTTTTTCTTTTCTTTTTGGAGAGAGAGAGAGCGGGAGAAAGGAAGATGTACGTACATTCTATTTCCAAAAGGGTGTCTTCTCTGTCTCTCTCTCTCTCATCCCTTTTATATGTCCCTCCATCCACGGGCCATATTCCTAAGGGCTGGGCTTTTAGGCCCAACATGGGCGGACGGGCCTTAAGCCCATCACTAATAAAACCATCATCTCCCACTCGCACATGGTGGGTCAAACAGGATTCTCTTTACCTCTCTTCAACATTCATACCGGTGAATAATCCGTGCGACCAGCATACTTTGAGAGCTCGTTGCTATACATCTGTTAGGAATATATAGCAGCTCATAAATGAGCGTCTCACTATGAGTAGATTTAGTATGCAGTACCCTAGATCGATCAATCACATTTATATCTCTCTTAATCTCTTTTAAACATGATATATATTGTATTCACAATTACAGTTATCACAAAGACAATCATAATTGGTCGACCAGTGAATACAAAACTACAGTGTGATTCTCCAAAATTGATCTTCTTCTTTCCTTCAAACTCTCAATTTCAGTTCAGCTTGCTTTTCTAGAAATGTCCCATTAGATCAAATCAAACTCATGACCATTAGCAACATCCTAAGATAACAAACACCAAATAGAAATCTTGAGAATAAGTAAGAGTCATGAGGGGACTAAAAAATTGAGGAACTCTTGTCCTCAAGAGTCTCACACAACATAAAAGTTGAGATCAAACTTTTTTCACTCTTATTGGTCGTCTCATGCATACGTAGTATGAAATACGTATTACGGTATTAACTCCTTTCCCGTGGTGTGTATGTCTACACCTTTCAATACCGTACAGATGATAGTTCAGACATACCCAATGTCTAACTTGAGTTCACATATCTACTCATTCACAAAATTCATCAGAACTCACATCTAGCATCATAGACAGATAAAGTAAAATACGTGGGATATTTTACTTTCGGACATAGTAATTATTATGTTCTCATCTTAACACTTAGTTAAGGCGACATACGTATTTTAAGCTTGAGCTCTCGATTATCACCTAGATAATAAGCTTAAAACAATCTCATATCTATTTATCACACAGTAAATAGAGGCGATTACCCGTGTGAATGGGCTAATCTTATATCTGTCCGACATACTTTCTCAACTTAAAGTAATGCACTAAGCATTAAGATGCATAAAGATCAAATAAAGATACATAGGCATTAACAATGAAACAACACTAGTTCATAAATGTGAACAAATCAAGGAAATTACAATCCAGTACATCAGACTCTACGCAATCCTAGAGATTTTACATGACCACAAAACACATCTCTAGGTATTGGCTTTGTCATAGGATCTGCTACCATTTTATGCGTAGATATGTACTGTAAGTTCACATCTTTTCGTGCAACCATATCCTTGACAAAGTTATACTTGGTATATATATGTTTGGTCTTGCCATGATATTTTGGATCTTTGGTGTACGCTATAGCTACTTAGTATTCTCTTAACGGCTTTCCAATGTGTTGGACCTGGGTTGGATTGGTATCTACTCACCATTCCAACTGCAAAACATATGTCGGGTTTTGTACACATCATAGCGTACATCAAGCTCCCAACAACACTAGCGTAAGGAACATGTTTCATTTGTTCCTTCTCTTATGGAGTCTCTAGACACAGTCTATGGCTCAATCCTTCACCTTTTGCAATAGGAGTGTGTATGGGTTTACAATCTTGCATATGAAATCGTTCAAGAACCTTATTTATATAGGTTTCTTGAGAAAGAGACAACGATATCTTCGAACGATCTCTTGAAATCTTAACTCCAAGAATGTATGCAGCCTCACCCATATCCTTCATCTCAAAGTTGGAAGACAACCAACTCTTGACAGTGTTAACAAACTCCATATTGCTTCCGGCAATCAGTATATCATCAACATATAATGATATGATCACAAATTGATCCTTGGATCTTTTGATATATACACAATGATCTTCATCAATCATTGTAAAATCATATGCCATTATGGCATTATGAAAACGTATATACCATTGTCTTGATGATTGCTTAAGGCCATATATCGACCTCAAAAGTCGACATACATTTTCTTCTTGGCCTTTCACTATGAAACCAGCAGGTTGTTCCATATATATTTCTTCCTCTAATTCTCCATTGAGGAAAGTAGTATTTACATCCATTTGATGTAACTCAAGATCCATACTAGCTACTATTGCCAGAATAATGCGAATCGAGGTAAATCTCACTACAGGAGAAAATATATCTTCATAATAAAATCCTTCTTGTTGATTATACCCCTTCGCCACAAGGCGAGCCTTATGCCTTTCTATCGAGCCATCAGCCTTTCACTTTATTTTGAGAACCCACTTGTTCCCGATAGCTCTGTGTCCTTTTGGAAGATCAACCAGTTCCCAGACTTGGTTTGATTTCATTGACTCAATTTCCTCTTCCATTGCATGAATCCATTTTTCCTTACTAGGGCAATTTAGAGCCTCATTAATATTTCTTGGCTCATCCTCATCTTGTGGAGCAACCATAAAAGTTTCCCCTTCAATGCCAAAACGTCGACGGGGAATACTTTGGCGACTTGTTCGCCGTATGGGAGATTGTACACTTTGCACATCATTTCCCATTATGCTCCCACTAGGATTAGATAATGATGATGTCGTCTCAGCATGTGGTTGCAATTGAGAATGAGTTGAATTCAATTCATCACTTCTCATATTACTCCCACTTGGGCGAACTCCACTAATATCATTATCTTGATCCAAGGTCTCAAATAGGGAACAATCTTCCCATATTTCGCCCTTCTTAGGAAACTCATCCTCTAAAAATGTGACATCCCGTGATTCAAATTCAGTTATACTCCCACTTTCCTGCTCACCTATGAACACATACCCTTTCGAGTGTTCTGAGTACCTTATGAAAATACTCTTCTTTCCTCTAGGACCTAATTTCTCAAACTTGTGAGATGACTCATATGTATAGGCAGCACAACCTCATGGCTTAAGAAAACTTAAGTCCGGTTTTCTACCTGTCCATAACTCATATGGAGTGGAAGTAACTGATTTGGAAGGCACCCGGTTAAGTATATAGGCAGCAGTTAACAACGCATCACTCCAAAAAGTGATAGGTAAGTTAGCATGAGCCATCATGGACCTAACCATTTCCAGTAGGATTCTGTTTCTTCTCTTCGCAACACCATTTTGTTGAGAAGTATATGGAATAGACAACTGTCTTTCTATTCCTTTTTCATCACATAATTTTCTGAACTCATCAGATAAATATTCTCGACCTCGATCGAATCTCAATACTTTTATTTTCTTGTCTAATTGATTCTCTACCAGGTTCATAAACCTTTTGAAACAACTTATTGTTTCAGATTTATGAGAAATCAAATAGACATATCCGAATCGAGTATAATCATCTATGAAAGTGATGAAATAAACAGCCCCATGCCTTCCTCTCACATTCATTGGACCATAGACATCAGAATGGATTAAATGCAGAGGAAATTCAGCTGTTTTACCTTTTCCAAATGGTTTCCTTGTCGTTTTTCCTTCTAGGCAATGCTTACATATGTGCAAATTGACTTTTTCAATATTGCCCAACAAACCCCCTTTGGCTAGTCTATTCATACGTTGTTGGCCAATGTGACCAAGTCTAGCATGCCATACATTCACATCATTATCATATGTATTAGGAGACGTGAGAAGGGAATAACAAACATTTGCATTAACATAGTCAATATCTAATACAATGAAACCATCCAGAAAATAACCACAACCATAGTAATTTGTATCCAAAAACAAATCCACACCTCTATTATGGAAGTTTATATTAAAACCTAGTTTAACCAACACTAAAACAGACACTAAATTCCGACGAATCTTCGGAGCATATAATACATCATGTAGGAACAAAGTGCGTCCACCACGCATGTTCAGTTGGCAGGTGCCAATTCCTTTCACTTCAGCTTTGGAGTTGTTTCCCACATAGACCCACTTAGTTTCAGTTGGTACTCGTCGGAATTCCACGAAGGATCCTCTATCCTTCGCTACATGGTCTGTCGCTCCTGAATCTACAGTCCACAAAGGATTAGACTCAGTTAAGAATACAGAACTCGACATAAAAGTAAAGTTCTGAAAAGTACAAGGGGTGTTTACCTGTTTTGGCTCACGACAGTCGCAAGCATAGTGACCCTTCTGGTCACAGTTGTAACACTTCACCCTTGACATTTTCTTCACTTGAGGACGTTTTCCTCTCTTGTGTTGGTTAACTCTTGATTTTCTGCAATAAGGACTTGATCCTTTGCATTCCCACATATTGAACGAATAAATACGCTTGCACTTAGAGCTCAAACCCCTTTCTGAGCTAGAACCAACATTGCAAGTGTCTATTTTTGACTCAAATGCCGTTAGGCGGTCTTCTACTAGCTCAAGGTGGGGCACGACATCCTCAAGATCTTTCATAATATGGTCAAGAGCTTCTAGTGCTTCTTGTTTTTCCAGCACATATTGAATCTTCATATTCAATATTTTACAATTATTGCCATTCATATCAGCAATTACGTTCTTAGTTGCTGAAACCATCGATCTGAACACATCAGACATATATGCACGATTAATTAATGCATATCATTTACGCATCCCTATTTGCATAGACCCATCATATTAATGAATAATTTCAAGTAAGGCTTCAGAATCAAAAGGTCACTATGTTTCCAATCATCCTCCAAAATCCTAACTTAAAACTATCATTAATATAATTGTCTTATGCAAAATAAATTCTATGAAGTTACAAAAACTTCTATAACTACCCACAGCAACTAGCAATAACAGAAAGCAACAGATAATTGACATACAATATAATAATAATGCTTTCACATAATACAACTAACATATAGGTTACTACATCAACAAGAATCAGGTAGTAAACATTACATAAGATGTCCACAAAGCACACTTAACAAAAAAACAGCCAATACATCTAACACCAAGCCAGCACACGAACTGGGAAAGATCCTCTTTTGTTCAATTTCTTGATCTTTTCCCTTGTAATAATGCCGTAATATTCATTTACAAAATCCATCACAATTTTCTTATATGAAGCGGCTCCGTTGACATCCCATATGCGATTCAACACATCTTGCCATTCAGGTGGAAGAGTGTTTATGAAAAATCGCACCATCTCTGACTGTGGCATAGGATGACCATTCCATATGACCTTTTGAATTTTCCCGTTGACTTCAAGGACATGATCAATTAAGTCATCAATCTCCCATCGATGATCAATCAGCTCAGCTATCAACTTAGACAGCATTTCCTTTTGTTCATCGGTAATTGCGCGAATAGATGTGCGCAACCTCAAGGGAGGCATTGTTCCTGCAACAAATGCAGAACAAATAAGAGATTAGATATAATCCTCATAGACGTAATTGAAAAAGAAACACATTCTTTTCCTCTATTTTTGTTTTTTTTGTCAACGGTCAACGGTCAACGGCCGTCGGTCAACGGTCAAGTCGCCGGACGTCGGACCGGTTGGACCGCACGTGCCGCGCTCGTGCGTGGGCTGACGTCACGCAGACGTCATTCGGCACGTGCCGCGCGCGTGCCATGCGTCCGCGGGTCGGGTCGGGTCGGGTCGGGTCGCCGGCCGGTGACCACCCGGCCAACCGACGTCAGCGCTGACGTCATCGATGACGTCATCCCGGTGGTTACCGATCGTTGGGTGACGTCATGCTGACATCAGCACGCGTCGGTTCGTTGACCGGTGCGTGCCGGTTCGCTGGCCAGCGGCGCGCACGTGCCGGTTCGCCGACCGGCGCGTGTGCCGCATGCGCTGGGCAAGCCAGCGCTTCCGGGCGCGTCGCTCCCACGCGCAGCGGCTTTTGGCCGCGCGTGTGGGTGCGTGCGGCGTCTCCCGGCGGCGTTCGACATATCACCAGACTTGTTCTGACGACCCTTTTCTCCCTTTGCCATCAAAATTCGATTTCGACTTACGAAAACTCGGAAAAATGGGCGAACAGCACTCGGGTGTTGGGATTTCTCGCCCCGATCCGTACGGCCTAATTACTTTCATGAAAAATCAATCAAAAAACATCAAACAGGTCGGGAAAACGTGAACTAGGGTTATGATACCAATGTTGGGAATAATGGATCCCCGAAAAGTGAATTCGACACTAAATCGAACCCCTAAAGCAATGCGAAAGACAAGCCCGGGAAAATCACGTATCACCAATCCTAAAGCACACCACGGATTCGAGCATATCTTGTTAGCCACATATTAGACACCAACGCCGATAAGAGGAAGAGAATCTTGCCCTGTTCGATCCGACGACACCTTGAAGGGAAGAAAAACGCTTACTGTTTTTCTTTTCTTTTTAGAGAGAGAGAGCGCGGGAGAAGGGAAGACGTACGTACGTTCTATTTCCAAAAGGGTATCTTCTCTCTCTCTCTCTCATCCATTTTATACGTCCCTCCATCCACGGGCCCTATTCCTAAGGGCCGGGCTTTTAGGCCCAACATGGGCGAACGGGCCTTAAGCCCATCACTAATAAAACCATCAATTTCTAATTTCTATATGTGAAAGCGATACCATTTTTTTTTTTTTATCAATCGTCAAATGATAATTTAATCTTTGAGGCCTTTCCTTTTATTTTTGAAATGCATGATGGTTGGTGCTAAAATTTAGATGTTGACATGAATATTTGGTGTGTGCCTTTTGTAATTTTTCTATAATTGTGTCATAGATTATGTGGCCGAATTTTTATATTCTAGAGAGTTAATTTTTTTCTGATTTTTTTAAATGTAGCAACTAATTTTTTTGAATTCCCGCTTTCCAAGGTGATAATACCTCTTAAACTTTGTATCTCTCCAACTATACTAACCAAAAGGCACGTTATAAGATGCCTCGAGACCTTAGAATCACATGACAACTTAGGCTGCATTTAGCAGTCAGGATAAAATTCAGGATTATGTTTGGTGATTGCTCAAGATAGGATAAAGTCGGATATAAGGGAATATAGGCCGGATAAAATTATCCTATGGGGAGGTAGGATAAATGTGGATAAGATTTATATATTCGATAGAATGAAAGTTATTTTTCTTGAATAACAAACTTATTAAACTAACAAAATTGAAATTATATTTCATTATAAATAATATTTGAATTCTAATTTAAGAAATTAAAAATTAATTTTTTTAAATTTAATCTTATTTTAATTTATATATTCAACTTTAAATCTATCTTATAATAAACATTCAATCTATAAATTATATATTTATATTTATTATATATTTTAGGTATTTTTGTATTTTAGGTATGTTAGTACAGTTTACTATTTGATAAAATTTTATTAAAGAATGATGAAAGGTAAAAAAAGAAATAATAAAGAAAAAAATTTAAAAAGAGGAAAAATAAAATAAAAATAAATTAGTGTCACGAGAGATTTTCACTACCTCCATTTATGAACTTTTAGATTCATTTACAATGATATGACATTTATATTTTTAAAAAAATGTACATTATGTGATGTGACTATATCAGACTCTAATACTGTAATTCACCAAACAATGAATAGGATATAGAAAAATCCCAGGATTTCATATCCTATCATATCAAGTCTTATGCTGATTAGAAATCCAGATGACTAAACGTAACCTTAAGGTTTTATCTGTGGAGCGAGTAGGCTTTTTGTCTACACAGTTTCTTTTCATGCCAAACATCCACTCTCTTTGCTCCCATTTTGGTTGCTGTACAAAATAGATTGGATATGAATTCAATTGCGTTCACTCAAAATTTAAATAATAGATTCAGGGACCGATGAGCACTTGTCACATGGCAATCGCGGAGAAGCCTCGCTAGAATGTAGAGTAATAATCTTGTAGAATCATGTCCCCTATCAATACAATATAATTAGTTGAAATTGAAAACTCATGTTCTAACGCGAGTATGGTTTTCATGTTAAAGTTTTTAGGATACTCACTAAATCTTGTCATAATGATCAACTCAACGCATCCTTTCATAAAATTTTCTAACATATCCTCTGTTTCCGATTAAATCAAGTCTTTATTTTCCTTTATTGTATCTTGTATTAAGTGCTCTGGGTCGTGAGGATTGATCTGTCACCCGCAAATCTTGATCCTATGGAGCTTTCTAAAAAGATCACCAGACAATAAATGAGATGAAAAGTTAAAAAGAAAAGGTAAGCTAAGTGCTTGAAATTGTGCATGTAAGAAAACTACTGAAGAAGTAACGCATGTCATTTCCTCTTAATAACGAAAACTTGGCTAGCGGCTATAGCACAAAAGGGCATTGTTCTGGCAAATATAAATCGATTTGAAAAGGACGAATGTCTATTAAAAAACAGGAAAAAAAGAATGAAAGAAACAAAGTAAAGAGCATAAGAAAATTAAACTTTTACTGTGGCTAATCCAATTCATTAGGTGCCAAGTGTCGACACCATACATTTGTAAAACCCTTCACTAGCAGGTGCATCGTACCGTTAAGAATTTATCAAATAAAAAAGGCCGTGGAAGATAAATCTTTAATTTGTAGCGGATCCAACCAAGATTGAGAAAAACTTAATTTGCGTAGTCTAACATACGAGTGTTATACCTTTTAAAACAAGGCCAGCATGATTCGACTAAGTGCATATGCATTTTCATCATTTAGAACTTAATTGACAAAATTTAAAAAAATTAAGACTAAATTGGTAAAAATATAATAGATTTATGAATTTTTGAACTATTTTTTTGCACAAAATGGATAGTGTATACTTCTATGCCCGCCACGTGTGCATCTTGCTTCACATCTATGCTTGGTAGAGGCAACCTGACAGGGCTTTGCCATGTGTCTCATGTTCATCAATAATTATTGTTTCGTTGACTATCAAAAAGAAGATGTAACATCTCAATATACCTTTACGAAAAAGCTTTAGAAAAGCGTTAAACTTATTACACTTGTACCAATTTGGTCAAAAGCCATGTGACCTAGAGTCAATTTAGTCATTCAAGCTAATTTTGGCCAAATATTATTAACGTGGATGTTGATGGCCTATGTGGTACAAACGGTACTAACATGGATAACTTTTAATTGTAATTTAACTTTTAATCGGTTATTTAACTGCAAAAATCCTAACACAATATGGGAAAAACCCATATGGCAAATCAAAATTCATATGTCTAGAGAAGAAGATTGAAGTTTCACAGAAAACTTATTTTTCTACTGAGTATGGAATCTTGATGTGAGTCTCTGTTTGATCCGCAAATGGAAATGAAGCAAAAGGAAGAAGATAAGCCCCAAGCCCATAGAAGTGTGCCTGTGCTCGGTCCTTGTAACAAGCTCCAATTCCAGTCACAAGTGTCTCAAAATGGTTTGGGCGGCTTCTTCTACACAAGCTATTTGCTTTGCACATATGCCTCGTAATAATCATTTTAGTTCTAGCTTCAAAATGTTTAGGAGGTTGAGTCCATTTCCATGTGCAGATGCTGCTGGAAGATTGGCCTAACTAAATTCTTTCTCAAGACATGCAATATCTCTATTTTGCACTTCAAATACATGAGGTTATATTGAATGATTCATAAATACACACATGCTCCTAAAATGACCACAATCTTGTTTGGTTACTGAAGAGTGCTACTTTCGAAAGTCTGATCCAAGTGAGGCTGATCAAGTCCTCACATGTAGTGCTTAAGCATGACCCCATACGGCAAACACAGGGTTCGTGAATGGATTAGGCCTATTGAACATTTGGGTATCAAGTGTGGTTGGTTTTGAGAGTTAGGACGTGCTTGGAGGGCAATATAGTCACTTTAGCCACAAGGTTTTATCTCTGATACATAGTGCCAATTTTAGAACTGAAGGAGGGAAAGTAGCGATGAACTAAAAAGGGGAGGATTATATATAGTGTTTTCTCTATTAAAAACCTATGGTTTGGGCCTTAAAGTTTAAAATGATCAAAGTAAAATGTCCAAAACAATTAGAAAACCAGAACAATTATGCCTTTAAATATCACATTGTGCAAAATATACAATTCTTATTTTTTTGTAGCTAGAAGGTGCATATATATGTATAAAGATATATTTAGCGTGACTTTGTATTTGCTTTGATTAAAAGTAAGAAATGAAATATAGTAGAATTATTATAACTAGAAAACGGTACATCAGTCATTGAAATATATCTCTTAATCAATTTATATGTGTTGCATACTATGTGTTCGGTCCATCTAGTTTTTTTAGAGAGTTTTGTACATTTGGAGTCCATCTTAGTTTCCAAAAAATGATTGGTTGGCTGGATATTCCATTGTTTTATGTCTATGTAAATATTCCTCATCAATCACAGAAGTTGAGCAAGAGAGAAAGGTGATATCATCTAGCATATCCATCTAAATGAAGTAATATATGTCGAACATAAGAAAAAAAAATTTCTGGTTAATAACAATCTCTAATCACTGGAAATTCTCTCATCGTTCAATATCATCCTCTATTTTGTTTGAAACTTTAAGAAATTGGCTCGGTGTGTTCTTAGATGTTAAGTGCAGCATCACGTCACGTGCTTTTTTTCTTTTCTTTTCTTTTTACATGGATTGTGGGGGTGAGTGTTGGCTGAGGAAAAAAAAATGTTATGCTGATGGTAGGGGTGAGCACCAAGTCTGGTACAAGAACCGGATTCAGCCGATCTAGACCAATCGGTTTAAGGTCGATTCTAAGAAGAACATGTTCGAATCTTGGTTTTGTGAACCTAGAACTGGCCTAGGACCATTTAGTTCCTAGTTCCAACACTGAATTCATTTCAACTAATCCAGTTCCCAAATTGAACCGGTTCTCAAGCCTTTTAAATATATATATTGCCCTTATAGAGAATCAAAATCATGGTCTTCAACATGAACAAATGCCAACATAACCGTTCGACAAACATATTTTTCATAGTGAGATTATACAACTTTTATTTTTTATTAGAATTTGCTGTTTTACCTAAGAATAAAATTTTCCAAACTCGACTGGTTTGAAACCGACACAATTTAAAATCAATCTTCCGAGTTGGTAGAGTTTTTATTTTAATTTTTCAAGTTTGAAATCAACTTTTTTCTCCCTTTTTTTCTTTTATGTTTGCCATTTTATTTCTCGTCCTTTTTCCTCATTCCTCGGCTGCTAGTGCATTCCGTCGATCATCACCGTCAATACCCGCACTACAGCGATCACCTCCCTCCACTCTTCCACCCTCTCCGTTTGTAATGTACTCTATTTTTTTTTTCCTCCAGAAGAGAATCAAAGACAATCGAATATTGACAATGAGGGACCCAAAGTTATTGCTTCAAAGCAGATAAGTATATAAATATCAATACCTACCAAAAGATGAAAAGGTCTCTAAGAACCAAATACATGTTTTTTTTCTTAAGTTAATAAAATAGCGGAAATCATTGGAATATTAGCAATAGCTTTCAAAAATGAATATGTATAGAAGAGTTCGGCTAAAATGCTCTAATGTAGATAAGATCTTAAACAATATAAATAGTAAAAGATGCAATGTAATAATTAAAAACAAGTCCATAAATAAAGATGATATAATTGGCATCTACTACACCCAACTCCAAGAATTGTTGAAACTCATAATATATGCAATTAGGATTGAAGATAAATTTGGATTTGGGTGAAAATGGAAGGACCATCACTAGTGTTTCTCTCTAGTGATGGTGCTAGTGTTGCGAGTCAAAAAAGAAAGTAGTTAATGTCATTTTTGGAAAAGAAATATAGAATTTCGGGTAACGTACATATGTCCTAAATCAAAAGCCAAAAAAGAATATGGCTAAAAGAATTAAAAGAATTAAAAAATTTTAAAAAACCGAAGCTGAAAAATCGTGTTAGAAGAGAAGGTAAGTTATTGCCATTTTTTATGATAACAATATCGAAGGCCTTGGAAGGGAGAATACAGTTTAGCCGGCGCCTTTTCATGGAGTGGGGTGGGGCCCGGTGCAACGGCGGTTGTATTCCGGCTTTACACGTTGGAGGCTGGAAGCCGTTGCGATCTTGCAACTCCTAGAAAAAGAAGATCCGACGGTCCACCCACTTCGTACGGAGGACTCAACGTGCCGACGTGGAAGCTTCTTGACCCCTGACGTGGGCCCCACTAGAAAGAGACGTGAACTCGTGAAAGTCTCAAAATCGAATGATAGTACAAGCCATATCATTGTCTTCATAAGAATCACAAATGATATCAATCCTCTATCATAAACGAATACAACAAGTACACACACACACACACATATATATATATATATATATATATATATATATATATATAGATCAAGAGTGATTTAGCAAAGTAACACTATTACATGAGCAGTATAAACATACTAGTAACAACCTATAATGGACGTTGCCGCAATCTTTGCCTCCACTGGCCGCACTAGCAAATATGGTACCTGCCGTTGTTGCACCGGAAGATCCCACATCGCGACCATCGCCCAAAAGACCACTCTAGAATTATATGTTTACTAATATTGTTTTTTTCCTTTCATATTTAAGGAATCTTACTTTGTGGGAGTACGAGACGAGTATATCCCACCAAATAAAACTTTTCAATTTCAAAATTTTCAAGAAAGCCGGTTGATTTCTTGAATTCAAGTGTGGTGAAGGAGCCACGTTTGTTTTTTAAAGACTAAAAACGGTTTGTTAGCTCATCATTTTCCTAATAAAGAGGATTGATACCTATATATTATTGGAAAATACCATTTGTAGGAGTACCAAAAGAAATATTGACGAAATATGGCGTGTGGTTAGGCAATATGAACTTTTGATAAATGAACTGCATTGAGATTGCTTGGTGGTACTTTTTTTTTTTTATGACAACTGCTTGGTGGTACTTTACCTGCATAAAAAGTGTGGAACGGGGTCTAGATGGTGGTGAATTTTAGAAAGTTGAGTGCAGTGGAAAGTAATTGCTTTAAAAAGAAAAAATTGGCTAGAAATGTGTGGAATTGAATTATATGATAAGGAAAGTACAGAGAAATGTAAATGGGGAAGGATTTGAAAAATAAGGTAAATATAAAATAGAAAGCTATTACAAAGTGTGTTCCCACGTGTGTTTTCTCTACTTCAAGTCTTGGGTGATTTCTATGCTATTCTCACCTAATTCTCTAAAAAAAGATCTTTAACTTTTGGCATAATTTCAATTCTGTCTTGAATTGAATTATTTTTTATCTCAAAAAAATTTTAAAATTTTACTATAATCCCAATTATGCCCATAGATTTAAAAAATCTCCACTAATTTCTTCGAAATCATCGGTATCAAGACCAATTAGAGGTTCATTATTAGAGCAGGCATCCTCATTAATACCCCACATTCATATAGAACAACAATAGCCTCTTAATATTAGTAATCTTGAAGAAACTAGTGAAGGCATGAGGAGATTTGAGACTAGTATAAAAGTTGGGGATTTTTTTATAAGAAAACTTTGAATCTTAATTGGAATTAAATCTAAAGTTGAGGGAGAAAGGACTACACTAGCACAACCACATTGTTGCTTCCTATGAGTAATTGTGCAATTTGGGCCATCCATTTTGTTTTTGTATAATGGGCAACTGGACGTAAATTTGCTGTGGGAAACCATCAAGAGCTCACACTAAGATTTCTTGATTAAAAGTTCTCTCTTATTTCTTCCCAATTTCTCTTCACTTTCTATGTAGGTTAATTGACGCTGAAAATCATCTCCATCATTAGGAGTTGTAGCTTTGTTTCCGAATATAGCTATTTGAGATTTGGAGTTGCAGTTGTCACTATTTTTCTTGCTGAAGAATTTGTGTCGTTGTTTTAGATAGTTTTAATTGCCTTTCCAACGACCTTAGTTATTACGACCACCATTTCTTGATTTTCCAAAGCCACGCCTTCATTAAATTAACTTGATAATTTAAGTTCACTTTAACATTGTTGTGATAGTTTGAAAGGAATTTTTGCTTCAAAACTTGCTTGTAGACTCAACGACCGAACCACACACAAGATGTTTGATGAAATGTAAAAATCAGATTTGCATCAACTTCTCTTCAATTTTTTATTACCTTGAGAGTGTTTCCGCATGTATTATCTTTGTTGTTCCTTTTTGCTCTGTGTCCTTATATTTTCTGTGTGATTATCTCTGGTAATGTCATTAAGTACCTGAATTTGCCTTGTTAGTTCTTTGCATCCTACCAATCTTCTGCAATATTGAGGCATCATTGTCGGAAAGGCTAGTGAACGAAGATGGTTGTCTTGTGGAGGTTGAAGATGGATGGTGGCTGGATAAGAGGCACTTAATCTCGTATTTTCCAAGGAAGCCGGTGGTAAGCTGAATGTTAATTTTTCTAGCTTTTGCTTAGAATTTATGAATGAATTGGATATGTTAGATTCTAGGAACAATGAAACGTTGAAGAAGACAAACATAAGGCGTCCAAAGAAAAGAAATGAAAATAAGAAAGATATGTCTAGGCATAGAAGAAGAAATAATAACAAATAAAAAATAATAATAAAAGGATAAAAAATAAATAAAATAAATAAAAATGGAAAATTAGTTAGAAAAATAGGTCTTGATTAGATTGTTTGATCTAGTATCAGATTTAGTTTACGTTCATTTTATTCGTACACATATGGTTTTGGGAAGTTCATGTTTTTTTTTATCCTCTAGGTTTTAGTTTAGGTTTATGAAATTCATAAAAACAGAGTGGGTTTAGAGATGATAACAAAGCTGGACTGACAGTTCCCACATGGATTGGGATCTCCAAACCTTATCTCGCACGAAGTTAAATTGTACATATAAAATTCAATTAGTCCTAAAAGATTTTTATGTGAAGGAGCTATTACTAGCCTATTAGGGCCAACTAAGAGCCAAGTGAGATACGAGAGAATATCCCGCTTTCTATGCAATCAAAGATCTAAGAATAGGACTTGATTATGCTAATTGCCTAAATAGTGCTAGTCCAATACCCTAGCTTGATTGATTTGTTTATCTAATATATTTAGGCAATCTTTAACTATGTTAGTTTTCCTATGCCTCAAACGATGTCCATGCATGAGTGCGTAATCAAAGAAAAACAAATAATCACAATCAATACCATAAACAAAAGTGTAAGAATGGCCCAAAAAAAAGTAAAGTGTAAGAAAGCAAAATTAATGAAGCAAAAATAATAAAGTGTCAGACAAATTATAAGCTAAATTCAAAGTGATTCAAATTTCTCATCCAAAAGATCAATTTACTAAAACTAAATTATATCAAAAGTATTCATTAATATCTCTTATTTATATGTATGCTTTGAAACTAAGTTAAATCTAGCACTAAAAGTTAACAGCTTAATCAAGGTCTCCATTTCAAGCCATCTTTCCATTTTTTAATTTTAATTTTTTTTAAAAAAAAGGGGGACACAACACGTGCTAGAAGTCTTCTAGATCAAAATTCTGAGGGGAAAATTCTCATTAATCTTTTGCTGGAAGTCTTCTAGAAAATGCATTTGGAATGTAAACAGCACGTGCACGAGGCATGCATAGGGCGTGCATGGATGGTGTTGATGACGAAGACGATGGAGACGGTGGTTGGCCTAGACGCGTCATCGATGATTTGCCGGTGAAGATAGCCAAGAGAAGTGTGGAAGCTTGGGGCAGGGCGGTGGCTGGATGAAGGAGGAAGAGATATAGAAAAGAGGATAGGCGTGATAAGTATTAAATTTTTAATATATTTACTAAAAAATACACACCGTGTTAGTTAGTGACATGGCCCTTATAAACAGTTGAATATTTTCTATATTATTCACCTCTAATTCTTAAAAGCTTTGTAGAGATTCATTATCTATTTTCTTGACAAATCGATCCTTTCTTCCAGCACTCATGGACAGAAACATTCAGTAGGAATCCATCCATGCTTCACGGCTAAAGGGCAAAAATATTCATTACATGCTAGTCCATGAAATCTATAAGTAACTCTGTAATAAAGCTATTTGGTAGACTTGAAAGTCTATCATAATTGTTAAGTCAGGTGTAACTCCCAATTATAGTTTCTAGACTAGAACTTTTAAAGAAATTAAACATTTGCCGTTCTTTATTAACATTTTAAATTAGTTTACTACAAAATAAATATGGAAAATAATTGCAAGCCCCAGCTAACATTGCTACATAATTTCTCATTGTTGAAATACTAACGTGAAAATGACATAATCTTTCAAAGAAGTCCATGCGAGAAAATCTAAAAATAAATGAAGAATAATAAAGGACATGAAATATTTATGTGGTTTGCTATCTACATCCATGGAAGAGATAATAGCAAATAATCCATTAATAATTGGAGAATTAGAGTTATAATTGCTCACATGCTTGAATATTTTTCACTCCTAAAAATTTAAGCCCTAACAAAAAAGTTTTTCCAAATTAATAACTCAGTTTAGGTAAACTCATGGCACAAAAAATTTATAGTGGCTCACAATTTTTGCCGAAGAAACCCTGTGTGCCATTTCAAAGATCAACAATTTTACACGTCCGTCAAAGGATAATGCCATGTTAACAATTTGAAAAGAGGATTCAGTTAATAATCCTAACTTACAATATCCAATTCAAATCTGATTTGGTATGTGAGCTCAAATTCAAAATATAATTTAACACTCATTCTACCGTAATTTCCCCTTCTTCTTCTTTTTTCCAAATGCTTGGGTTGGTCCGTAGCCCTTTTACTTCTAGCATATATTTTCAAAATTTGCAGTTAGTCATAATTTATAAACCTAAAGATTTTATATTTAAAAAAAAAAAAGGAAAAGCAGCACGCAGAAAAGAAAACGGTACTTTTGAAATGAGATTCACGTCTTCACGTCTTCATGTCTTCAAATCTTTATCGAATCCCTTTCTCTTCGGTAACCACCTCGCAACGCCGTGGCTCACGTCCTCACGTACTTGAAATGGGCGACACCCACGTCAGGAGCCTGAGTAAAGACGAAAAAGAGGAACCGCCTTTAGGAGATCGTGGCTGAGAGCGAGGAGGAGATCTCTCTCTCTCTCTCTCTCTCTCTCTCTAGGCGGCGAAGAAGAAGGGGGCGACGTTCGTGATCGACTGCACCAAGCGGGTGGAGGACAAGATCATAGACGTCGCCTAGAAGTTCCTCCAGGAGCGCATCAAGGTCGACGGCAAGGCCGGCGGCCACAGCAACTCCATCACCACCTCTCGCGACAGGTCCAAGATCACCGTCACCTCCACCTCCGGCTAGTTCTTGTGCTTGTGGTGATGCTGCTGCTGCTGCTGCTTCATGTGCACAATGTTGCGGTTTTAGAGTATGCTCAGGATGCCTGTTGAATCGCAGTGCTTTTCTTCCAAATGGGAATAGCTGAAGGTTTATAATATGCTCGATCGCGTCGCTATATGTGCAGATGCTGCATGTTCTCGCTTTCGTTAGCTGCGATTTTAGCAGAAGATTGCCTTTTGAGTTGATTTGCAGATAGGACTAGCCTCCTAGGCGGCGCACTCATGCCGTCCATCTGCGAGCGGGTGGTTAATTATGTCGTGTGCTTTGCGGCGAGTCTGGTGTTGTGGTGGGATTTCTGCACCTCACGTTGATAAACTTTTGCATATTTGCACTGCTGCGAATCTTTGTGCAAAATGGTCTAGCTTACGGCATGTGTTTAGATTCAAGATTGATTCATGTCCACTTCATTAATTGTTGGAACTAAATCTGACTCCGTGATTCTTTGTTTTATGCCACGCTTTTGCAAATCTTCGGCGCGGGCTGTCCATGGACCCACATGTTTGGAGTCGATGTTCTCAACCTCCATCGCCGGCAATGGCCGTGGCTTGATGCTGCCAAGTCAGTTCTTTCTAGGGTTCCCACGTGCAGATTGGGTATATTGAATTGTGGAGTCGGGCAGGATCACAGCTTCGAGAGGGAGGCGATCGGAGGTGGTAGTGCGCCTTTGTATGGAGCGACGTGGTGGTGAAGCTCCTTGCTTCCTTCCTTTGCCTGATGTCGCTCCAAAATCTCACGCAGGTTCGGGGGCAGTCGAATAGCTTCTGCATAGATAATATTGGAATGCGTAGTCGAATAGCTTCTGCACAGAAAATATTGGCATTCCTTTTTAAAAGGTCGATTGACAGGTCGATGACGAGGAGCATAACCGGGACGATGGTGATGATTGGGAATATGTGGAAGAAGAAGGGCTTGCAGAGATCATCTGGCAAGGGAACAAAAGAACAGTAAAGAAAACCACCAGGTTTTCCGAAGAAGGGATCATAAGAATTGATCGCCAATGTCAGCTCAACAGGTGTTAGAAAATTTCGCTCTCCAAGTGCCTAATTTTGGACTGAGCAGGTAGCTTATTATGATGGTCCTACGTCTAGTTATATTTTTCTGGACTGATTTGTTGAACTTTTTTGTAAAATGTTTTATTTTTGCCTGTCGGTTTGCTTAACAGGATGAAGCTCATTGCTCTTTAATTCTGAAAAATGGAGCTTGTTGGTTTGCTCCACGGTGCCTTCATCCAGTTCATATATCCTGAGCATTTTGGAGCACCAATACTGTTTTCAGAATGATGGACAACTGGTAAGAATAATTAGTGCAATTAAATTTCTATCATAAGATGGCTTTCATTTGCAAACATCTTCCACTGGTTTCATATAAACTACGGATGCAATTTTTTGATCACTGCCGAGACTTAGGGCTTTTTACTGGAGAAGCAAAAGAAAAACATGAAGTTATATTAATAAGAAGGAAATTACATCCATATTTATACCACATTAGATATCGGTAAATATTGCAAAAAAGGAAACATAATTGATCAGAATCAAGGCAAAACTGAATAAGTGATCCTTATGGCTCACTAGTTGCGTTGTTTGTTTCCAAAGGTTGATTAGCCTAATTGCATAATGTAACTTAAAGGAGGAGGGATGGAAGTTTGGTGGGAAACAGAAATCCATCATTACTGTTTTTTACCATCCCTTGGGAGTTTTAGTTATAAAATTAGATACGGTTGCCTTAGCCCCATCCATGGCATTAGTTTCAAGGAAAGTCGATACATGAGTAAGGCATTTCGCGGTGGCTAAGGACCATCTCTCCCACTAGCCAGGGATAGGGTGATATAAAGGAGGCCTTTGTGCCAAAAGTTGTTGAAGGATAAAATGTGCTGGACAAAGCTGGAGCTGTTCTTTTTTTATGCATTAGTTTGGGAAGCTAGTTATATTGCTGAAGATGGAATGATGCAAATTGGGAGTGCTGTCAGTGGAATAATGATTGAAATTTGGTCTTTTTAGGATGGGGTTTGGAAGTCTTTGCGCTTAGAAGAGTGCATATTCTTGCCATTGACACTACTAGCTATGGAGAAATTGAAGATCTATACTCCTTTTCTAGGGTTGTTAGTGTTTGGTCATGTTTGGATTAGAACCAAAATGGTTAGACTCATATTGATCTATTTAACTCGTTTTGACACATTTCCATACGATGTAAATTTGAAAACCTATACCTAATCCAACTCAACACACATTTGACTCATATTATTAGAACATATTAATATTTAACCTAACTTAGAAAAACCCTTACCCTTTTAACCCACTTTAAGCTCTTTGCATGTATTTATTATATGAAAAAAAAACTTCACATCAAATAAAAAATAAAAAATTAGTAAATAAAACAAAGAACGTAAAAAACCTATAAAGGAGGGTCTTGTCTTCTAAATCTTCCTCATGCAGAACTCCAACTAACCAATCTCTAGTGCACAATTTCACGAGAAAGAGAACTATGATATTTATTTAAAATGTGCCCTTCAATGCTAAAGGCTGACTTACGGGCAACGTAAGTGAGAAGACAACTCAAGATACCGATGTGAATTAGCTTTCAAATAATCAAGAACATTACGATAAGGTTTTTTCTTTTTTTGAATATCAAGCCTATTTTCCTTCAAATGCAAATCCAATTGTGACATTGTAGATTGCAAGGCATAGTGTTTACTTTCAAATGCATTATACTCATCAAGATTGTTCCCAATGTTCTCAAAAATGTCCTCAATTAAAATGTTACCTCGATTGGTTGAAGATGTAAAAAGTGATAATCTCTCGACATAGAGGTCACATGTTCATCAAAAGCATATAGAGACTTTCTTGAATAATCTGTACAAATTTCACATGATCATCTATGTCCAACTTCAAATAGCAAAGCTCTAGCAAGCGTAACAAGACAACACTATAACCCTTCTAATATTTATCAAACTTCTTTTGCATTGCCATAGGCATAGATTAATAGCTATGTCCTCACTATCTCTCTCCTTTATCAAACGAAACTGGATTAGCCATACTCAATAGAGATATAAATTCTCCATGGGATATGTAACTCCAAAGAAGAGAGTAAAAATATCATAAAAATGTTGTAACAAGAATGCAATTTCCTTAGCTATGACTCAATCTTAGGGTAACATTAAATGCACGAAGAATGGAAGTTCCATATTTTCTTTCTTATGAGCAACTAGGATGCGATACTTGTATTCAACGAATTGTCAATCATAATGCACATTCTTGCGATATGATTAGCAATTTACATAAACAACATAAAGGCAATTTGGACCAATTCTACCCTCCTAGTTTTAGCTTTTTATAGGAGAGCTCTTTATAGAATTTTAACCCTTCAATAGCAGTTGTACACAAATTGAGCATGAACATAAGCCTTTCTTTATCTATCTTTGTGGTGTTCAAGCAACTTCGATACAAATGGCACTTTGCCAAGAAATGCTTTAAAAGGGTATAAATGCGTGGTTGTATATATGTAGCTCACATGTAGACCTACAATGTCTAGGAAGCTCCTTTAAAAGAGCTTGAACGACCGATACACTCCCACCTGCCATGAGTAGTTTAATTTTGTGCAAGTTATTACCAAGAAAAGACAAATGGAAGAATTATCAAGATGTTCTATACTATTCTGATAAACTTTCACCTGTTTGCAAAATCTTTCCTAAAATCACCAAAAAAGCCTAGGAGGAGGAGGGGGTTAAAACAAAGAAGCAACCAAATAAAGTTTTCGGATTTGATATTGCCTCTCTAATCCCAATTTAATCAGTTGAAACAAAATGTTATCTATTAATTGGCTTTAAGATTATATGGCGATATAAGATAAAGTCAAACCGGGTAAACAAATGAATAAGGTTATGCAAAAGGAAACTATAAATTCAAGATCGAGTCCAACACCAACATCCTCCAACTATACCATGATAATATTACCATGAATGCTAGGTTTACAACTTCTATTTACTTGATTTACCAATTGTATGCCTAACATGAACATCTATCTCAATTAATTAAAATAAATGGATTCATTCGAACATAAAAATCATGAGAAAATCAACTTACGATGAACTTCTTACATTGGAACAAATTGTATAATGTCTTTAGTGGATACACGATGTGTAGAGCTTTTTAATCTAATTTTATGGTTAGCATCAACTTTCTAATAGGACAAAAAAATTGGATTGTTAAGTTCTCTACATCCTCACTATTAGATACTATTTCGATGTTAACACAATAGAAAGTCTAACTTAAATGACAGAAAACAAACCTACCTCCATTTGTGTAAATTATGCACCTCCAACTCAAACTATTAGAATTGAGACACTCATTAATGCATCTATGGTTTCTTGTTGATCGGTGAGAACTCCATCCTAAACAAGGAGGGAAAATTACTATCAGATGCATAAAGAAACATAAAAAAGCTAATAAATATTGAATGTTTTTTCTTTCTACTTTACATTATTATGAGCAAAACATAGAATTTGCTATGTTATAAGAAAGTGATTGGCCTGCAATTTGAGCAACCCCATTGATCACAAGACCAAATAAAGTGGATCCTACAAGAGGAACATTGTGCTAAGAACCATATCCCAACGAGATATGTGCTAGACTCTATAAATAGTACTATGTTATTTTCTTGACATTACTTTATGCATGAAAGAGTTTGAGGCTATTGACTTCTGTTAGCAATACCAAGATTGATTATTAGTAATGAAACCATGTGAAATTAGATTTAAATCATGTGGATCTCCCCTTTACATTGGATTGTATGCCTAGAAGTACGTTAGTTAGATTGAAGGTATCTACTTTTAAAATCGGATCCAATTGGTTGGTTCAACTGGTTGGACTAGTAATGGGATTGCAAACCAATCTACTTGTTGAGATAGGGAAAGGTGGAAGTTCACTCTTTTCGAAAATCATTCTCTGCTGGCTATATTATGGTTGAAAAAGTTTCATTTGTTTCCTACCACTCAATATTAAGAAGGTGTCGATTTCATAAATTAGATTTATCACACAACATGGCGTAAATCATGTTGTGACCCAAACTTGAGTCGACTAAAATAAATGGGTATAGATCCTAAATATTATCTATCTCAACTTTTCTAGGGTCGTTGAAATGGGTATATTCCTTTTGTCTATATTTTCTTTAAACAAGAACAGAGAATTACATATTTTTCTGTGCATATTATCTTCAAGAATCGAAACTCAAGATTATCTAT
Organism: Eucalyptus grandis; assembly: GCF_016545825.1. NCBI lineage: Eukaryota > Viridiplantae > Streptophyta > Magnoliopsida > Myrtales > Myrtaceae > Eucalyptus > Eucalyptus grandis. Next base: position 6,249,916 of record NC_052618.1, read on the forward strand.
TTGGATTATATACAACAAGGGATTGACTTGTTGTTCCTTATTCTTAACATAATGTTGTTCATTGTACATCACTAGGAAGGGTAAACGATTAGATGATCACCTACAATTTTTATAAATGTACATAAAGGTAAAAATTGACCTATTAGGTGATCGACTATGTATGTATCATACTGTCGTTGAAAATCTAAACTCATAAAACTCATTTACATCTTACACTCCACCAAACACTGTTGGTCCTCAAGCTAATTAGCATCCGATGCTTTTCATCCCATGAGTAGCTCTGCCAAGACCATGTTGAATGAGTAGACATCAGCCTTTTCCATTAGCTTGCCACTCGAGTAATACCAAGGATCCATGTACCTAATTTGACAAATCATCAGTGGTACTAGACAAAAACCATCAGTGGTATGACAAACTGAAAATGAACTTACCAAAAAGTCTCCATTATGTGCGTGGATTCACGCGTATCTATATCCAAAGTGAACTTGGTGAGTCCAAAGTCTGCAACCCGAAATCAAAATGTTAGCTTTCATAACAATAACTTGAATTTAATAAACAACCGATTGATATTATCATGTCATCATAACTTAGCGTCAAAATTAGAGTCCAAAAGAATATTGGAGGACTTTATATCGCGATGAATAACTCTAGGATTGTCTGAAAGGTCAAATCAACAAAAATGAAACCCAAAAATTATTATGGTAATGATAAGTTTTCTTTTTTTTTTTTTTTGGAAAAAAAATACTCACACTCTTCATGTAAGTAAGCTGAGCCTCGTGCAGAACCTAAAGCCACATTCATCCTCTTAGGCCAAGGCATGATTGGGCAATTAGTACCTACAATGACATCGGGGCATTTATAATCAATCGGATTTTGAGCTCTGAAATAACTAAGCATATAAGATAAATACTGACCGTGCAAATGAAAGTCCAGCGTGCTGTTTGAGACAAACTCATATACTAGAATTCTAAGAGTGTCAGAAATGCAATATCCAACCAAAGAGAAGGTGACGATGGTGGATACGGCTGATGATATTGACCTCCGCTCAAAACTCCCTCTCCCCGTCGACTTTCAGCTTTTAGTTGCTTGATGGCAACTAATTCCCTGCTCAAGAGTACTGCTATGAACAAGGTTGAAATTGTCTTCGCCAAGTAGATTGGAATTAGAGAAATCATTCGTTCCCATTTTTAGCTCTTTGTACATAAAGTTCTTATGCGAATGCCTAGAGAAAGAAGAGGTCAGACATTAGGAATCGATTCTACTAGCTTAATAATAATGACAAAGCATAGTTGGAAGAATTGATGTTACAAATCTTGGTATTATGAACATATTACTATTGTGATCCAAATGCAGAGCAAATTCCGATTGAGGAATCAACATCAATTGTCCTCAAGCTTGTCCTTTTCATTGTATGTGATTTTAATCCTCAATTAGAATTTGCTCAACATTTGGATCAAAAGAGTTACATGTTCATAATACCAAGATTTCTAACATCAATTCTTCTAACTATCATTAAGCTAGTAGAATGGGGTCCCAATGTCTGACCTCTTCTATCGCCTTAGGTGTTCCACATAAGACCCTTCCACATAAGACCTTTATGTACGAGGAGATGAAAATGACAATGGATGATTTTTCTGATTCTGGTCTACGGTGATTTTGGGCTCATTCATAAGAGAGTACTCCCAAGCAAGGAATTGGTTGCCATCAAGCAACTAAAAGCTAGAAGTTGGCAAGGGAAGAGGGTGTTGTGAGTGGAAGTCAATATCATCAACCATATCCATCACCCTCGTGTCATCTTTTTGGTTGGATATTGTGTTTCTAACACTCAGAATAATAGTTTATGAATTCGTCCCAAACAACACGCTAGACTCTCATTTGCACGATCAGTATCTATCATGTATCCTTAGTTATTTCAAAGCTCAAAACCGATTGATTATAACTACCCCAAATATTATTGCAAGTCTTGATCACCCTATCATTCCTTGGCCTAAGAGGATGAATGTGGTTTTAGGTTTTGCGCAAGGTTTGGCTTACTTACATGAAGAGAGTGAGTATTTTTTTCAAAAAAAAAAAAAAAAACCTTATCATTACTATTATAATTTTCGGGTTTCATTTTTATTGATTTGACCTTTCTGATAATCCCAAAGTTATTCATTACGACATCAAGTCCTCTAATATTCTTTTGGGCTCTGATTTTGACGCTAAGGTGCGAAGACATGATAATATCAATAAGTTGTTTATTGAATTCAAGTTATTGTTATGAAAGCTAACATTTTGATTCTAGGTCGCAGACTTTGGACTCGCCAAGTTCACTTTTGGTACGAATACGCATGTATCCATGTGCATAATGGGGAATTTCAGGTAAGTTCATTTTCGGTTTATCATACCACTAATAGTTTTTGTCTAATACCACTGATTGTTTGTCTAATATAGGTATATTGATCCTTAGTATTACTTGAGTGGCAAGCTAATGGAAAAAGCCAATGTCTACCCATAGTATGCTAGTCGCACGAATTATTTACTAGTATGAATATTGCATAGAAAAGAGGGTTATATTTAGCCCATCATGGCCGAGTGGGAGATAATGATGGGTTTTATTGTTATTAGGCCGCCCATGTTGGGCTAACCTAGCCCATAACTCAAAAGAGCCCACAGCCCACAATTTAAAGAAAATAACCACCTAGGTGTTATTTTGAGGGTTACTTCTTAACAAGAGAAAAGTACATGTTTTTTTCTCTTAGTGTGTATGAGTATAGGATTGTGTATCCTAAAGGAAAAAATGAAGAATGAAAAGGCTCTCTTCTTGTGAAGAAAATTATTTCCACTCGATCTCTCTCATGACGATGCAATAAGTGCATTTAATTCGTGGAAAATAAGATATGTTCCATTGCATGATGTACTTTTCAATTAGTGATACAAAGTATTATGGCCCTTTTTTGTATGCAATTTGATGTGACTCAATAGTTCGAGTTTAGAATTTTGAAATTAGTTTTCCTTCAAAAACAAACAACCCTTCGTCCCACTTCTTGAAGAATAGAGTGTGGCCTTTAACTTGGCAGTAGATGTCGCTCGTCTCCTCATTTGAGGGTCTAAGATGATGCTAGAATATGAGATCTCAAAATATAGTCCTTGTAGTCATACAAAACCCATAGATTAATCTCCATAGTTCATCATTCACCCCCACCACTGAAATAAAACATGCAAAACAAGGAATAGAAAGTAAGGGAAAGACCTCAATAGCAATTTTAACCGTGGGGAGCTTCAAGCGAAAAAGCCAACTTCTCTGAAAAATTAATGGCAATTATATCTGCCTACATAAATACTAGGAATAGACTATTACGAAACCTTATATTGAAACATAGGATTCATACGAATCAACAACTCCCTCAAAAGCTCATTACTACTTTTTTTTAACTAAACGACCTTTTTCAACCAAAAAAACAAAAGAACTAAACAAACTTTTTTGATTAAAAAAAAAAAGGAAAAAAGTCTGGAGCACCATTAAACAGAACCACCTCATCCACTACCACTGCCACCAGATCATTTTATCCTTGCCATTCCTACTCGACATGGGACCAATATCCCCGCCATTCCTACTCAACAGGGGACCAATACTAGGGTAGCCGCCATTTGGGGGGTCGATTGGGACTCACATTTCCCCCAAACAAGGGATTAACGTGGGGATAGCATTCATCGACCTAGTTTTGCGGCCGTCTCCACATATGTGACTTCTGCCATTGAAGGACTAGAAGTCGAAGTTTTAGAGGTAACAATGTGGAATTCCATGAGTGTTATGTTTAATCAGTAACTCATTTTAGTACTTATCCGGAATCTAATAATCACAGTAAAAATTTTACTAGATAAATCTTCCTATGTCTAGAATTGTTCTTTAGTATTCATCTTCTCTTGAGGACTCAATTCTAGAAATCTCATGCGCATTTTATTCTTTATAGCAAAGGTCAAGAATCTCATTAGAATTGTTATTTTATTAAAGGAGAAAACTGCTAATATAAATAGTGAGACAAATAGGTTTCAAGTTAATTAAAAACCTAAATTTCCAACTTAGATTTCTATATGTCTAAATGGACAATGACTGATCCTTTAAAATGCTTTCGGCTTATGAAATCCTACTCACTTGATACCTCAAAAACATTCCTAGCATAGGCATATAAATAGTTAAAACACATTACATCTTTTTGGATCCGAACAGCTATTTTTTACTAAGTAATATATTGTTGAAAAATTTAAGAGACTGTCATTTAGAATGGATGTGCAGTTCAAGCACTATTCCATATTAGTGTCAGTAGTAGTCATCCTGATATAATTCTTGTAAAATATAATTTTGAGCTCATATTCTTGAAATTTGTCGTCCTAAATTGGTATATCTTAAGATGTATATTTAGAAATCAACTTAAGTTGTCCTCAAGTTTGTCCTTTCCATCGTATGTGAGAAGGACATGTATATTTGAAAGATGTTTGTATTCATGTGGTTTGGCAATTGAATTGGCAAGAAGAGAGGAGAAAATTGTTGATATAAATAGAGCCCGATTCATCATCTAACTTCAGATCTAGATTTTCCATATCCATAATGATTTTACTAAATTCATCGAGATATTCTAGGATAGTACCTTTTTGCATCTTTAGCATGTAAAGATGTTGTTTCACGAAGAATCTTGTCATAAGATATTTCTTCATATAGAAGCTCTCAAGCTTATTCCATAATCCCGAAACTGTTCCTTCACCCGCAACTTCACAAAGCACCTTATTGCATAACAACAATTGGATGGTGCTATGCGCCTTTTCTTCCATCTTCTTGATATCAATCGTAGTCATATCGTCGGGATAATTTCCATCCAAAACTCTAACTTAACCTTTCTGACAGAGGAACGCCTTCATCTTGATCCTCCATAGCCCAAAATTGTTTTGGCCATTGAAAAGTGCCACTTCAAACTTAATAGTGCCATCTCAAGCAAAAAGACCTAAATTCCTTCGCTCTAGTACCAATTTGTTGTCGAAAAATGTCAATCAAAGATGCACCAATCTAAGAACAAGTAGCAAAGAATGAAAGAATCAAAATTACACGAGAAGTAAGACTTACGTCAAAAATCCAAAACAGGAAGAACCACGAGGAGAGAGAGCAGTTTTACTATCTTCAACAAACAGCACGAGAGTACAATCCAAAAAGCTCTAAAACCACTTGATGAGCCACAAAATATAAATATCCAACAAGAAGATAAGAAAAATTAAAACAAGAAATGATATAGAGGCTAGGGTTAGAGATGTGTATTAAACACATTTATTTTATAATCTCCCTTTAGGAATCCCTAAAATAAAGGTAAATGATCTAAAATACCCTTATCTCTTAATTTGAAAGTCAAAAATCAACAAATTTCAACATTGACATTAAATCTACGAAAGAACATTATGCCAAATACCACAAGACCTCTCTCCCGCAACACCAAAAGTAACCATATACAAGGCCACCCCTAAAACGGTGGAATTGATGATGCACATCCTTAAGCCTACGTAAGCGTACTCAATGTAAGAAACAAGGAATGAAATACCACCAACTCCACCTAAGCAAGTCAAATCATGAAAATGACAATCAAGTCCAAGCAATGCTTGAACCTGATCAAAGGAATTGGTTTGGTCAACATATTTGTCGGATTATCCGCTATAGATACTCAAATCTCTCATCTAACCCTAACACACACAATTATCCTCACAAAGAAGTGTTTACTAGGCACTAAGGGTGATGAGCTGTTTTATTGAGTCGGTGATACAAAAGGTAATAAAAGAGAAGCATTTGCGCTTGGATCATTGATTTTCCGCATCAGGAACAATGGACTCGAAAATAACATTAATCTTTTTACTCAATTATATGTGTTCTTACTCTAATTATGGAGATCGTGGGATTGCGCTTTCGCACCTAACAATTTTATCTAGAATGGGTGGATGGGTTGGGGTTTTGGGCAAGTGGCTTTTCATCATGGGTGGATTTGGAATGGTGGGAGAGGGTAAAATTGGGAGAATGGCCAATTCATAAATAGGACCATAGGTTAAATGCAACTCGGGGCATTAATTGTAGGTTTCTAAAACTCAATGTGCAAATTGGTATATAGTTAAAATGCGAGGATGCTGTGTAACATTTTCCCTAAGAAATCACCTTGAGATAATAAGACTTGAACATCTCACTACTTACATTTGACATCACATGTCAGATTGATCACGAAAGAGCATGTACTTGTATTATAGGAACATGACCCTCTCTAACTTATTCCGATGTCCTTCTTCAAGGCACTTTCGCCCCCATTAAGTCCTAAATTGAACTTTTCATAATTAAGTTGGCTTCTTGTGTTGATGACTCGAAATTCTTAACACGCCACAGATAAGATATCGACTGCATTTGGTTGTGGTTATTATTTGTGTATACGTTTTTAACGATGATATTTATCAAGCAATCTAGATACATAAATAATTTCTTGGCAAAAAAATTAAAATCAGATACCTCAATTTCATATATTCATTTAAATATGCATTTTTTTGGTGTGGAATTTAAATATGCATTTCATTTAGGAAAGAAAGTTGCATAAATTTCAAGAAGGGCATAATAGAATAGGGAGCTAACACAATGAATCCTTATCAGTAGACCTTGCCAAGGAGAAAAAAAAAGATTAATGCTTCTGCCTCATGGACAAAACGGCACTGGAAATTCGAACATAGAATGAAAGAAAACTCGGTGTCAGACGTGGCTCAACAATTAGTGAACCTAACTCTAAACATCGATTAGATGAACCCGGCTTTATCACTTCTTTCCAGCAAATTGTCGAACATATGACGTACAATTTAGAATGTAGGCTCCCAATTGGGATTTAGTGCAACTTTCAGCCTAAACATGGCATATTGATATCTTACTTGACATGATTTATCATGAAAAAAAAATCTCAGTTTGCTTTGTTTTACTCACAAATCTACTGATTAAGCTCAGATTTCAGATTATCAACAAAAACAGGGCAAAATAGGGTATGCAGGAGAGAAAATTACATGGTTAGGAAAGCAGAGCTTCAATTGGCGACGATGGGGATGGCGATGTCGAAATGGTTGACAATCAGAATATAGCTTTGGCTTTGTGTGATTGGTTCGCGACTGTTTATATCCCAGACCGAATCTCTTTTTTTTTTTTTTTTTTCAATAGCCCCCAAAAATCGAGAGACATATATTAGAGATTGACCGGCTGAGAGATAGATTTGAGGAAGATACACACTCAACTGAGAAGAAGAGACATATACGTAGTCGGAGAAATTTCTTGTTTCGGTGACCTCAAGTTTCCGGCCAGTCAATCTCTAATATACACTCTCAATATTTGGGGGCTATTGAGAAAAACATATTCGGTCTGGGATATAAACAGTCGCAAACCAATCACACAAAGCCAAAGCTATAGTCTAATTGTCAACCATTTCTGACATTGCCATCCCCACCGTCGCCAATCAAAGCTCTACTTTCCCGGCCAGTAATTTTCTCTCCCGCATACCCTGTTTTGCCATGTTTTTGTTGATAATCTGAATTCCGAGCTTAATCAGTAGATCTGTGAGTAAAACAAAGCAAACCAAGATTTTTTTTTATGATAAATCATGTCAAGTAAGATATCAATATGCCATGTTTAGGCTGAAAGTTGCACTAAATCCCAATCGGAAGCCTACATTCTAAACTGTACGTCACATGTTCGACTATTTGCTGGAAAGAAGTGATAAAGCCGGGTTCATTTAATTGATGTTTAGAGTTAGGTTCATTTATTGTTGAGCCACGTCTGACGCTGAGTTTTCCTTCATTTTATGTTCGGATTTCCATCGCTGTTTTGTCCATGAGGCAGAAGCATTAATCTTTTTCTCTTCTTTTTTTCCCGGCGTGGTCTACGATGAGGATTCATCATGTCAGCTCCTTATTCCCCTCTTTTTGTTATGTATGTGTGTAATTTACATTTGCGCTGGCTATTGATTGAGAAATGTCATCTGATGACAAGTGGCAGTCAGCAATGATTCTCGATGATCGGAACAATTGCCCGGTGGTCCATAGTGATTTGTGGCTAGAGAAATGTTGACGGTTGGAAGTTGTGGAGAGGGAAGAAAACCAGCAAATTGAGATTCTTAAGGATTGCGATATTTTGATTTAAGATTGCAAGTTGTGATTAAAGACGATCTCATCAAGACATTTAGACTTCTAATATAGACTCTGGAAGTAGCAAATACTAGCATAAATGCACATCTTGTTTGCCTTTTCTCACATGATATGCTTAATCCCATGTCGTATCATGTATCAACAGTACAAATGTATTCATGGGCAGAGCATTCCTTGTGAATTTATAAAGCCATACAGTCAAGAAGACCAACAAATTGCGACACTCAAGGACTTGGACACATTGTGGCAGGTGACCATTAGGACCATCAACGCTACGATGTAGCGAACTTTTGTGTTGGTTGGTTCGAGTTTGTTGACGAAACTTGTCTTGAGTGAAGGGGATGTCTGCATGTTTGAGCTCAATGATAGGGATGATGTTTAGGTTTGTCACACCCCGATTCACAAGAAGAAGGGGCATGACACGGCCGTCCTTTTACCAAAGGACGCAGCCTCAACGTAACCAAAATTTCAACCCGATATCAACATATATACATCCACATATATATTTGACAAAAAGAGCACTTGGTTACAAAATCTATATCAGAGTATATCTATAATCCATAAAAATCAAAACACAAGCCTTCTACAAGGACTAACTTATAAACCCATTAACTATGCACAAGTCATACCAAAAATTCCACCACAAAAGTCCTCCCCGAGCGAACGCTCACGCCTACTCGCGACTCGCTGAAGAACCTGAAAAACAAGTATAAGAAAGGAGTGAGCTACTACGGCTCAGTGAGTAACACATTTCTTTTAAGTGGATCGAGAAATCACTATGCACATTTAAAACATAACTCAAATACATAATCATAACTCAAATACCAAAATACCAATGGTCGAGTCCATTAGTCAATCTCGTAAAACATGCATCAATGGTCTATTCCATTGATTAATCTCATCAAATCATATCGATGGTCTATTCCATCGACCAAACTCAAATCACACGTCAATGGTCCACTCCATTGATCAATTCATGCTCAAATGTCTAACCATGGTCACGCGTAATGCCCGTGACAAAACGACCAAGATTCCCCTCTTGGCAAGGTCTCCACATATTATTAGCCGGTGGCTCGGCCCACAAGGATATCCTAGAATAGTATGCGCATACCCACACCCCTCAGGGTCCACAGAGACATTGAGCACCAACCACCAATCACAATATCCAGTAATCCAACATAAAAAGGAAGTCATATCACAACTCAAAATTCGATATATAAATATCAAAGCATCCTTCAAAGCATTTCAAGATTCTTTCACAAAGAATTTCACAAATCATTTTTTTCAAACAACCATTCAAATCAACGTCAAAATATAACTCCTTTTGAACAACAAAAATGGCAATAATAGCTCGATCCTGTTTTATGCAACAAAATATGCTTTTTATCAACTTATGGAATATATAATCCACCATGTTTCTCAAAACATGAGTTTAAAATACAAAGAAGAAATAGTGCCACTCACCTGGGAAAAGCCAAAAATCAACTACGACGCTCACACGAACCAACGCATCGGATTCCTAACAATTAACAGAAAAATATCAAAAAGCCGAGTAAAAATGATATTCTTATAACGACTCACCTATACTAGGCCTATTAGTCGATAAAATACACCTACGCGCCCCAAAAGCTCACAATTTACCATAAACCCATCATTTTCAGCTAGGCGCGGCCCATGCACCAACTTCGTCACGCCATAAATCCCTCCACAAAATTCCGTTTCAAGCTGTCTTATAGTCGTTAGAAAGTTGTCTTAACATACAACAACAACCCCAACTCAGCCGCCCCAAAACAGTACCAGAAATAACAAAAAAAGAGACTCGAAACCACTGTTCGCTACAGTACCAGATTGCGCCTCCAACTTCAAAATTCCGTTCCGAACAAAGCGCAAGCTCAAATCACGATCCGAAAGATGCTATAGCTTCACAACATCCCAAAGTACCATTTCTAAAAAAATTTACAGCTTAACGACTCAAAAATTGGGCTTCGCCACACAAATACCCAAGAAATCCGAATTTCGAGCCCTAATTGCGGCAATTGCTTCAAGCAAGTGATTAAAGGCTTCAATTTCTTACTGGCCTTGCAAAACACACTTGAGTCGGCTTGATGAGGCGTCCAGGTCATGAGTGCGCCAAATTTTTCCCTTTTTCCTTTTTCCTTTCTCTTCTTTCTCTCTTCTCCCTGTTTTGCGTTTCCCCTGCTTCGTCGATATTCTTCTCTTTCTCTCCCTCTTTCTCTCTTTTTAAACTCAGCCGAAGCTTCTTCCGCTTTCCTTCAGCCTCCCTTTTTTGACTTTTCAACCTTTCCTTTTTCTCTTCTTTTATTTTATTTCCTTACTTTAAAGCCCATATATTACAAGGTTGAACTAGGATGAAACATTGGAAGTCACTTAAAGCAATTTGTGCCACCATTCTGTTGTGATGAAACTGGATAAAAGTGCATTTGTATTTGTAATCGTGCCCTTTTCTGAGCTAGTTACGATCTTAGCATTTCTAGGCCTGGCCACTCCCATACAATGGATGTTTGTGATTAAGAGTCCTGCACACATTTTCTATATTAGGCATCTCTCTTGAGCTTGTCATGCTTTTATCATTGCCTTTTTTGGAAAGTATCTCTGGTTCAGCACTCACCTTGGTTCCAGGTTACTGAACCTGGTTTTGTATTACAAAAGAATGGGGCTAATTCCAAAAAAAAGCACAAACTTTAGGTCAATGGACAAATCTGGCCAAAACTTTTTTTTGTCTCATAAAAAAGCACAAACTTTAGGTCAAGGGACAAATCTGGCCCAAACTTTCTTTTGTCTCGTAAAAAAGCACAAACTTTAGATTAAGTGACAATTCTGGTCCCATTTTTGTTTTGTCTCATAAAAAATAACAAACTTTCACTCCTATTCAAAATCTAACCCTTACCATTAACTTTCTATTTGAAGTTAACCTTATTTCAAGAGAAAAGGTTCTAGCTGTGAGGTTGGTAGATCTCATCCATGGTTTCTCTTGACATGCGGTGATCTACAGTTTCATATTACGACAAAACAATATAGTCTAGCGAGAGAAATTCAATCGCGAGATTTTTTTACTTGCTAGTGAAGTATAGGAAATGGCATAATTTCACTGTTATTCTTCAAGCTATGGCTCAAACAAGAAGAAAATGGATGGTGTTAGTCAACAAGTGCACATGGATTAAGGACAATCAATGAATATAAGTTAAGGGTGGCCAAATTTAGGATTTAAGTGAAAGTTGATGATTTTTTTTCCAAACAAAAAAAATTTGGGCCAAAATTGTCACTTAATCTAAAGTTTGTGCTTTTTTACGAGACAAAAAAGTTCGGGCCAGATTTGTCCCTCGACCTAAAGTTTGTGCTTTTTTATGAGACAAAAAAAAGTTTTGGCCAGATTTGTCCATTGACCTAAAGTTGATGCTTTTTTTTGGAATTAACCCCAAAAGAATGTCAAAAGTGACGTGTTCTAGTTCTAGAAGGGATGGGGAAATTTATGCAGCATTCCATCACTCATGGTCACTTGATAGTTTTCAAATATGGGAAAGACTCACTCTATACTCATATAAATATATTTGATAAAAGTGCTTATATAGATACATTATCCCTCAAGCAGTGATGAAATTTAAAATCCAGAGAGTGAATTCCATCTTCATCTTGCCCGACAGTCCACTGTTTTCCCAAATTGATTTGGTTATTCATTGGAATCACATGAGATGTTATTTTCCTTTTAAGTGTTAATGGCTGAATGTGTAAATTTATGTTTTTAAAATTTCTTTTTTTTAATTCATGGATTCATAAGATTACCAATTCTAAAATAAAAGATTGTATTTTTTTAATACTAATTAGGTGTAAAGAAAATCACTATTATTCATAGACTAAGAGGATGTGGTGGAAAGGATCAGTGTTAGCAACTCCTGAAGTGTTATCATTAGAGTTCAAAAATAGTGTGCAATATCGTAGAGTCTATGAGCACTGTGCTGTGACATTTTGACTACAAATTGCAGGTCGGGGTTGAACGCTTCTTTTAGCCAATGAAGACTGTTGAATGAAACTCCTGAAACCAGTAAATACAAGCATATATTTACATTTAGTTTGCCTTTTTTTATTGTTTGTTAGTATTTATTCTTTTCCTCATCATATATTGGTTAGCAAAAATCTACATTGGCAAGAGTGTTCCTTGTGAATTCATAAAGAGATACATTCTGAAGAACCAGCAAATTGTGACTTAGGTATCTAGACAATTCATGGCTGGTGCAGCTCTTGACATTTGTTATCCAGCAAACCTCTTTGGTTGTTGGCCCACATTTATGAGAGAAGCTTGTCTGAACGAAGGTTTTGCCGCGTGTTTGAGCTCATTAGCTCATTGATAGGGACAATTTTATGGTCAAAGTCTCCATCTAGATACTGCTAGTAAGAACCTCACTTAGGTCGATTGATATGAGCACCGGAAGCGTCATTTAAGGTCATATATTACTAAAGCAATTCATGCCTCATTTAATCAATGCAGATGAATCAAATGAAGGTGCACTCACTTTTGGATTTGCTTCTCCTTCTTAACCTAGTTACAATCTTATCAGAATTCTTCTTTTCTCTTGTGCAGGTTAGGAAAAATAGTTTAAATGTCCAAGAGCCCTCTTGAGCAGCTTTTTAATGGTTCCACGTGCCCAAGGCCTCTCACTGCCCTTGACAAGCTAGAGAATTCAAATAAGAGGTATCCCCTTTTTCAAACGGTGACTAACTTGGTACTTTCTCTGGCTGCCTAGGCTGGAGAAGAAGAGGCGACACAAAATGTCCAGCTTAAGTACTACAACAGGCCTAGGCTTGGGATTTCTGAGCTCACTGCAACAGCACGGCAACACCAGTTAGATATTGCTCCCCTGGAACAACTGGCTCACGAGAGCTATTGCAAGCAGGTTCAAACTTGTGATCGGAAATGAAGGGAAGGTGATTGGACTCTAGGCCTTAAAAATCAGCCCAACAACCTCAGTGGTATGAAAAGAAGAAAAGAAGATTTCCTTTTAGCCAGGGAAAAGAATATTACTTGCTTGATTTGTATATGTATCCATCTAGGACCCTTAGTGCAGCTTTTCATGTTTGTTCAATGCATATTGCAGTGTAAGATTGGCGACTCAGATATTCACCAGCTTCATGCATGTCTCTATATTGATTACATGTGCTTATTAGTCTAAGAGCACAGGACTGTGGCATTTTGTTTTCAGATTGCAAGTTGTGATTAAAGACTTCCTCATTAAGCCATTAGACTGCTAATATAGACTATGGGAACTAGCAAATACTAGCATAAATGTACATTTTGTTTGCCTTCTCTTTAGTTTATGCTTACATTCCTATGTCTTATCACATATCGGCAGTTCAAATGTCTTCATGGACAGAGCGTTCCTTGTGAATTCATAAAAACTTACAGTCAAGAAAACCAGCAAGATTCTGAAGACCTCATGGACCTTGAAGATTCAGAGGGTTCTCGCCAGAAACTAAGGGCTAAATTTGCATTTACCTTCTTATCAGCCTTCCAAGATGTTGAATTCCTTTTCAATTTGTGAGTTTCGTAGTACTTAAATAGCACGCTCACTAATGCGACTTTTCAATTAAGTATGCTTGGAACCAAAAAGGACTAAGCTTCGAACATCAAAGAGTAATATAAATTCTGAATTGCTCCCCAAGATAATTTGGAGGTGTGACTTATCCTTTTATACGTTATGGACGTGCAGATGACATGATTCTCCTAGTCACTTTTCAAATTCTTAAAGACTTCGATAGATAGGCTTTTGGTACGTTGGTTGATGGCATTGACATGGGTGGCTTGATATGAGGAGCGTGTAAAATTCGGTTTCCACGTTTACACATTGATTCGCAAATCATTTTGTAGTGACAAGAAAAAATTCACGTGTGCTCATGAGAATCCCCTTCTCCTTACTGCATGTGAGACCAAACAGCCTAGATGTAAAGTGAGCCCTTCTGGGCCGGTTTTCGTTATTGTACTCATCAGAGGCCTCTCACTGCCCTTGAAAAAGCTAGAGAATTTGAATTGGAGAGTCCATTTTTCAAAATGGTGATTTGGCAATATCTTGTTATGAAAGGAAAAAAAAGATGTTCTGGCCTTATCTCCATTCATCGCCGGTATATCTCAAATATGAAATGACAAGACATGTTACTTTCGTTTAAGTGTCTGTGGCTAACCGACCATCCTAATGACCGAGTAATGGAACTTGATAAAATGGCAAGAACGGCAACCGTAATATTACCTTTATGTCTACAGATGTCGATTTAAATTATTGATGAGTGCATCTACGTAAAAAAATCTACTTCTCTAGTGGAGTCGTCAATTTGTCTTTTAACTACCTTTTTTAAAGTGGAAATCATGATGGCATTTCTTGAAAACGTTCGGCCTGGAACGCAAAAGACTAAAGTGTCATTTGAAGTAGCCACCCTTTAAATTGTCCTCCACACATATGCGCTGAACAAAAAAAGAACAAAAACCTGTTTGGTAAAACATTTGTTCCCGGGAACAATTTCTCAATTTTTTGTTCCCGCTTTGTTCCCGGGAACAGTTTTGAGAAGCAAAAAAAAGTTGCTTCTTGTTCCCAGGAACAATTTCTAGAAGGTAAGCTGATTTTCTTTTTTTATTTTATTTTCTTGCCGCGATCACCGTCAACCACCCGGAGCCACCGCCCACCGCCATCGCCGCCTGTCGCCGCCGGTTGCCGCCGTCGCCGGCTGCCAATCGCCGCCGGTTGCCGCTGCCGCCGGCTGCCGATCGCCGCCGCGATCGCCGCCACCGCCGGTCGCCGTTGTCGATCGCCGCCTGCCGTCGGCGGCGGCGGCATCAATCCGTCAACAAAAATAAATAAAATAAATATATAAAAAAGAAATTGTTGCGTTACCAAACGCATTTCTATTCTTTTTTCAATTCCAGGAGTAGAAATTTTGTGTCATTACCAAACATGTTCTTTTACTTAGAAATTGTTCCCCTGAGCAGAAATAGAAAATAACTATTTCTGAAAAAAAAAAATCTTCCCGAGAACAGAAGCATTGTCATGCGCAGCTTAATAGAACTCACTTTTATTACCAAAGAAAAAAAGGTTAATACCTGAAAAATCCTAAACTGGTACACTTGTGAAAAATTTACCAAAACTATTTTTTTGATAACCAAAAACCCCAAACTGGTATACTTGTAACAAATTTACCCTCTGTTAGTTTTGGTTAAATTTTATTGTCAAATTATTAAATTAAATGACATGTTACAGTTGACTTGTATAATTTTACGTTCCATTTGTTACAGTTTAAAACTTTGGTGATTTTTTTGTGATACTATTCCAATTTAGTGGAGGGTATATTTGTCACAAATTTATCAGTTTGGGGTTTTTTTTATGGTCAAATAAATTAATTTGGGGTAAATTTGTCATAAATATACCAGTTTAGGTTTTTTTATAATTAATCGGGTAGATTTGTCACAGGTATACCAGTATGGGGTTTTTCATGGTCAAAAAAATAATTTGGGGTAAATTTGTCACATGTATACCAATTTGGGATTTTTTAGGGTATTAACCCAAGAAAAAAAAATCCGCCTTTTCCATTTTCTCTCTCTTTCTCTTGTCTGTTGTCTTCGATCTTTTCTTATTGAATGCAAACACTTCAATATCTGATAAGAGATTCCGATTTGAAGCTTCTCACCTACTCTTCCCATTTAGAAAATCTGTCCGTATAAACTTTTTTTTATCTAAAAAGCATCTTCGCTTTATGAAACACACCAAAAAGAAAACTGATATGTTTAAAAGACTGGAGCATAAGTATGTTCCAGAATATCAAATTATATTTATGCTTTCATTCTGTATTTTTTTTTCAAAATATCATATCCGAATCTCCAGTTCTCAGATTCTTTTTATTTGAACTCTCGTTACTCTGTAGAAGAGACTGTTTCCCCAAGTTAATTTGGTATGAGATTTAATGTAGATGAGTTCATATGCTCGCGAACATAAAATTTTCTTTATTCAAACAGTAATAGACAATGGTTTTGAGACATTAAGGATGCGTTTGGTAATGTTTATGTTACGGAGAATAATTTTAGAAAAGAAATAGTTTTTTTTTTCTGTTCTAGGGAACAATTTCTAAGTATAAAAACGTGTTTGGTAATTACAAAAATTTCTACTCAGAAACCGAAATACATTTAGTAAACTTGTATAATTTTTTTGTTTCTTTTAATTTTTCAATATTTTTTCTTTATTGTTCTTCTTTCTACTTTCTTTTTCTTTGTTTCTTCTTTCTTCCTTTTGGCTGGTCATCGGCCAGCACAAGGCTCAGCCTCGCTAGGCCAGGACAAGGCCAACCTCGCGTCGCTTGCACGAGGTCGAGCCTCGCCGATGACCTCACATGATTACCAAGGCTATCACGCTCTGATCCTCCGAAATGCATACATCCCTTACCTTTAGTCGATTTCGCAATGCGATATCCTAGGACTACATATCGTTGACCCTTTCATTTTTTTGTAGCACATGCACAAGAAGTTATAATCCCCAGACAATAAAACATTGGGATAGAAAAGTAAGGCCAAAATTTTCATATTGAAATTCATAACCATAGTTTTATACAGAACATAACTCAAGGTCTATTCACAAGACTATTCATAACATTCCAGTCACACTATTCACGTAATGATTCACAGAAGAGGATGGGATCTCAGTCCTCATCCGGGTCGTACTTAAGATCATCCTGATTTTCTTTTGACTCTTCTTCATTAAGCTCACATCCTTCAAGCTCTTCATCTTTTACCGGCTTATCGTCCTCTTCTGGTTCCTTCTTCACATGCTCATCTATGGGCCTGAAATGTTGTGGCCTTATCTCCATTCATCGCCGGTATATCTCAAATATGAAATGACAAGACATGTTGCTTTCGTTTAAGTGTCTGTGGCTAACCGACCATCCTAATGACTGAGTAATGGAACTTGATAAAATGGCAAAAACGGCAACCGTAATATAACCTTTATGTCTACAGATATCGATTTAAATTATTGATGAGTGAATCTACGTCAAAAAATCTACTTCTCTAGTGGAGTCGTCAATTTGTCTTTTGACTACCTTTTTAAAGTGGAAATCACGATGGTGCTTCTTGAAAACGTTCGGCCTGGAACGCAAAAGACTAAAATGTCATTTCAAGTAGCCACCGTTTAAATTGTCCTCCACACATATGCATACACTGAAACACTAATAGAACTGACTTTAATTAATGTCATATGCCACCGTTTAAAATGTCATTATTATTATGTTTCAAATTTAATTTAATTAATTTTTATATTAAAATTTAAATGATACCAAAATGGCGTCGCTTTTGTGTGTGTTTTGCTAAATCAGCTTGCCGGAGAGCCACGTAAGCGAGAAAATTAATAAAAAAATGCCACGTAGGATTTTCGGTGGAGTTTGTCAGATGTGGCACTCAAGTGTCCCATTTTTTTAAAAAGTGGCACTTGAGTGCCACTTTCGTAAGTTTTGACACGTAAGTTTCTCTTTATGCCAACTTTTGGTACTTGAAGCGTTATTTTGTCACTACATCTCTATAGTCTTTTTATGAGAACAATAGTTGTTGCTAAACAGAAGGAGGGAAGCTCATTGTTTGATTCAACTTGTTAACTATGTAAAATACAATTTCTTGTTAGAGTAAAGAGAAATCAACATCTTACAAAATATGCTTTCTATATTAAAAAATAGTGGCCATCTAGGCTCCACCTAAGCTAATATTATGCATTCCTGATTAGATAGATTACTCATATAAGATAATATTCTGTTTGCCCCGTATACCTTTCTTTTGGTTGACCATTATTTGGTTCGGTTGATTGATTTTTGTTGATATTACACCAATGAAAAAGAACACGACCAAAATAACATGTTTTTAATTTTAATGATATGAAAATCATTTACATTACAATAAATAAATTTACCAAGTACAAGTAACATTGTTAAGACGAATGTGCGATCTTATCAATAGGTTAGAAATCGATTGCCATGGTTTGCTTTAAATATTATTCAATGGCAAAAGATTGAATTTTACGTTTGCGTTGGTTGACAATAGAAGCGCATCTTAAATATTAAAAAATAAAATCCCGAGAGTGCACTGATCGATCATAAAGCGGTCTTGCCTTTTCGGATGCTATAAGAAAATTAAATTCATATGTGCTACTTTGCTAGGGTGGTTCCCAAATTTATCCTATATAACATTTCCTAAAGTGACCAAAAAGATAAAATGCTAAAATTCCCTTTCTAATTTAGTTATCTTCCCACATTCCGCATTTTTAGCTTGCGGTTACTTTTCTTTTGTATGCTTTATTTTTCCGGTTCCTCCTAAGGTCTGTGTGTAGAAAGGGCTCTGAATTTGATTTTGCTCATCACTGTGGTTGTGGGTGTAAATTTTCTTTTGAGAAATTGTACCCTATGATGCAAAATTATGCACTAACTCGCAAACAAAATCAATGCGAGAATCTATCTCTATATACTTATATAGTAGTCCCTTTCCATTTTTTATTTTTTTATTTTTTTAAAAGGGGACAGAACACGTGCTAGAAGTCTTCTAGCCCAAAATTCTGAGCGGAAAATTGTCATTAATCTTTTGCTGGAAGTCTTCTAGAAAATGTATTTGGAATGTAAACAGCACGTGCACGAGGCATGCATACCGCGCGCATGGATGGCCTTGATGACGAAAACGATGGAGATGGCGCCGGCAACGAAGACGATGGAGGCGGTGGTTGGCCTAGACGCGTCATCGATGATTCGCTGGGGCAGAGCGGTGGCTGGATGAAGGAGGAAGAGATATAGAAAAGAGGATAGGCGTGATAAGTATTAAATTTTTAATAAATTTACTAAAAATACACATCGTGTTAGTTAGTGACATGGCCCTTATAAACAGTCGAATATTTTCTATATTATTCACCTTTAATTCTTAAAAGCTTTGTAGAAATTCATTACCTATTTTCTTGACAAATCGATCCTTTCCTCCAGCACTTATGGACAGAAACATTCATTAGGAATACATCCATGCTTCACGGCTAAAGGGCAAAAATATTCATTACGTGCTAGTCCTTATTCCTCGTACCAGTCCATGAAATCTAGAAGTAACTCTACAATAAAGCTATTTGTTAGACTAGAAAGTCTATCGTAATTGTTAAGTCAGGCGTTTCTCCCAATTATAGTTCCTAGACTAGAACTTTTAAAGAAATTAAACATTTGCCGTTCTTTATTAACATTTCAAATTAGTTTACTACAAAATAAATATGGAAAATAATTGCAAGCGCCAACTAACATTGCTACATAATTTCTCATTGTTGAAATACTAAGGTGAAAAAAACATGATCTTGCGAAGAAGTCAATACGAGAGAATCTGAAAATAAATGAAGAATAATAGAGGACATTAAATATTTATGTGGTTTGCTATCTACATCCATGGAAGAGATAATAGCAAATAATTCATTAATAATTGGAGAATTAGAGTTATAATTGCTCACATGCTTGAATATTTTTCACTCCTAAAAATTTAAGCCCTAACAAAAAAAATTTCCAAATTAATAACTCGGTTTAGTGTAAACTCATGGCACAAAAAATTTATAGTGGCTCACAATTTTTGCTGAAGAAACCCATTTCAAAGATCAACAATTTTACACGTCCATCAATGGATAATGCCACGATAACAATTTTAAAAAAGGATTCAGTTAATAATCCTAACTTACAATATTCAATTCAAATCTCTGATTTGGTATATGAGCTCAAATTCAAAATATAATTTAACACTCATTCTGACCGTAATTTTTTATTTTTTTTTGGTAAAGGTAAGATTCATTCTGACCGTAATTTCCCCTTCTTTTTTCTTCTTTTTTTCAAATGCTTGGGATGGTCCGTAGCCCTTTTTACTTCTGGCATATATTTTTCAAATTTTGCAGCTAGTCATAATTTATAAACCTAAAGATCTTATATTTAAAAACAAAAATAGGAAAAGCAACACGCAGAAAAGAAAACGGTACTTGAAATGAGATTCACGTCTTCACGTCTTCACGTCCTCAAATCTTTATCGAATCCCTTTCTCTTCGGTAACCACCTCGCAACGCCGTGGCTCACGTCCTCACGTACTTGAAATGGGCGACACCCACGTCGGAGCCTGAGTAAAGACGAAAAGAGGAACCGCCTTTAGGAGATCGTGGCTGAGAGCGAGGAGGGAGTCTAGGGTTTCCCACGTGGAGATTGGGTATATTGAATTGTGGAGTCGGGCGGGATCATCAGCTTCGAGAGGGAGGCGATCCGAGGTGGTAGTGCGCCTTGTATGGAGCGACGCGGTGGTGAAGCTCCTTGCTTCCTTCCTTTGCCTGATGTCGCTCCAAAATCTCACGCATGCTTCGGGGACAGTCGAATAGCTTCTGCATATGGTGATGATTGGGAATATGTGGAAGAAGAAGGGCCTGCAGAGATCATCTGGCAAGGGAACATAAGAACAGTAAAGAAAACCATCAGGTTTTCCGAAGAAGGGATCGGACGTGCAACTGTTGAAAGAGGGTAACTCAGAAGATACTGCCTGTTTATGTGTTGAAAACTTGGCATACATTACTTCCTACTTTTTCTTTCTCTTTGTGTTGGTTTTGGTTTGAATTTTAAATTTGAGGTTCGTAATTCACTGCCAGGATGCTGAAAAGCCGACCTTGAATCCTCTCCTCCACTGTTCGAAGAATATTTAGAATAATAAGAATTGATCGCCAATGTCAGCTCAACAGGTGTTAGAAAATTTCGCTCTCCAAGTGCCTAATTTTTGACTGAGCAGGTAGCATATTATGATGGTCGTACGTCTAGTTATATTTTTCTGGACTGATTTGTTGAACTTTTTTGTAAAATGTTTTATTTTTGCCTGTTGGTTTGCTTAACAGGATGAAGCTCGTTGCTCTTTCATTCTGAAAAATGGAGCATGTTGGTTTGCTCCACGATGCCTTCATCCAGTTCATATATCCTGAGCATTTTGGAGCACCGATACTGTTTTCAGAATGATGGACAACTGGTAAGAATAATTAGTGCAATTAAATTTCTATCATAAGATGGCTTTCATTTGCAAACATCTTTCACTGGTTTCATATAAACTACGGATGCAATTTTTGATCACTGCCGAGACTTAGGGCTTTTTACTGGAGAAGCAAAAGAAAAACATGAAGTTATATTAATACGAAGGAAATTACATCCATATACATACCACATTAGATATTGGTAAATATTGCAAAAAAGGAAACCGAATTGATCAGAATCAAGGCAAAACTGAATAAGTGATCCTTATGGCTCACTAGTTGCGTTGTTTGTTTCCAAAGGTTGATTAGCCTAATTGCATAATGTAACTTAAAGGAGGAGGGATGGAAGTTTGGTGGGAAACAGAAATCCATCATTACAGTTTTTTAACATCCCTTGGGAGTTTTAGTTATAAAATTAGATACGGTTGCCTTAGCCCCATCCAGGGCATTAGTTTCAAGGAAAGTTGATACATGAGTAAGGTATTTCGCAGTGGCTACGAATCATCTCTCCCACTAGCCAGAGATAGGATGATATAAAGGAGGCCTTTGTGCCAAAAGTTGTTGAAGGATAAAATGTGCTGGACAAAGCTGGAGCTGTTCTTTTTTGATGCATTGGTTTGGGAAGCTAGTTATATTACTGAAGATGGAATGATGCAAATTGGGAGTGCTGTCAGTGGAATAATGATTGAAATTTGGTCTTTTTAGGATGGAGTTTGGAAGTCTTTGCGCTTAGAAGAGTGCATATTCTTGCCATTGACACTACTAGCTCTAGAGAAATTGAAGATCTATACCCTTTTCTAGGGTTGTTAGTGTTGGGTCAAGTTTGGATTAGAACGAAAACGATTCGACTCATATTGATCTACTTAACCCGTGTTGGCACATTTACATACGATGTAAATTTGAAAACCAATAGCTAATCCAACTCAACACACATCCGGCTCATATTATTAGAACATATTAATATTTAACCTAACTTAGAAAAACCCTTACGTACCCTTTTAACCCACTTTAACCCACTTTAAGCTCTTTGCGTGTATTTGTTCTATGAATAAAAACTTCACATCAAATTAAAAATATAAAATTAGTAAATAAAACACAGAACATAAAAAAGCTATAAATGAGGGTCTTGTCTTCTAATCTCCTCATGCGGAACTCCAAATAACCAATCTCTAGTGCACAATTTCATGGGAAAGAGAACTATGATATTTATTTAAAATGTGTCCTTCAATGCTAAAGGCTAACTTATGGCCAACGTAAGTGAGAAGACAACTCAAGATACTGATGTGAATTAGCTTTCAAATAATCAAGAACATTACGAAAAGTTTTTTTTTTTTTTTTAAATATCAAGCCTATTTTCCTTCAAATACAAATCCAATTGTGACATTGTAGATTGCAAGGCATAGTGTTTACTTTCGAACGCATTATACTCATCAAGGTTGTCCCCAATGTTCTAAAAAATGTCCTCAATTAAAATGTTACCTCGATTGGTTGAAGATGTAAAGCGATAATCTCTCGACATAGAGGTCACATGTTCATCAAAAGCATATAGAGACTTTCTTGAATAATCCGTACAAGTTCCACATGATCATCTATGTCCAACTTCAAATAGCAAAGCTCTAACAAGCATAGCAAGACAACACTATAACCCTTCTAATATTTATCAAACTTCTTTTGCATTGCCATAGGCATAGAATTAATAGCAATGTCCTCACTATCTCTCTCCTTTATCAAACGAAACTGGATTAGCCACACTCAATAGAGATATAAATTCTCCATGGGATATCTAACTCCAAAGAAGAGAGTAAAAATATCATAAAAATGTTGTAACAAGAGTGCAATTTCCTTAGCTATGACTCAATCTTAGGGTAACAGTAAATGCATGAAGAATGGAAGTTCCATATTTTCTTTCTTAGCAGCAACTAGGATGCGATACTTGTATTCAACGAATTGTCAATCATAATTCACATTCTTGTGATATGATTAGCAATTTACATAAACAACATAAAGGCAATTTAGACCAATTCTACCCTTCCTAGTTTTAGCTTTCTATAGGAGAGCTCTTTATAGAATTTTAACTCTTCAATATCAATTGTACACAAATTAAGCAGGAACATAAGCCTTTCTTTATCTATCTTTGTGGTGTTCAAGCAACTTAGATAGAAATGGCACTTCGCCAGGAAATACTTAAAAATGGTATAAATGCATGGTTGTATATCTGTAGCTCACATGTAGACCTGCAATGTCTAGGAAGCTTTCTTTAAAAGAGCTTCAACGACTGATTCACTCCCACCTGCCGTGAGTAATTTAATTTTGTGCAAGTTATTACCAAGAAAAGACAAATGGAAGAATTATCAAGATCTTCTATACTATTTTGATAAACTTTCACTTGATTGCAAAACCTTTCCTAAAATCACCAAAAAAGCTTGGGAGGAGGAGGGGTAGGGGGTTAAAACAAAGAAGCAACCAAATAAAGTTTTTGGATTTGATATTGCCTCTCTAATCCCAATTTAATCAGTTGAAACAAAATGTTGTCTATTAATTGGTTTTAAGATTATATGACGATATAAGATATATTCAAACTGGGTAAACAAATGAATAAGCTTATGCAAATGGAAACTATAAATTCAAGATCGAGTCCAACACTAACATTGTCACGCCCCGATCCTCGGGCATGCACACATCCTTCTCACTTGGTCGATTTTATAATGCGATATCCCAGGACTATATATCGCCGACCCTTTCTTTTATTAAGCACACGTGGAAGCAGTTACAATCCCCAAACAATAAAACAATGGGATAGAAAAGTAGGGCCATATTTTTTCATATTGAAATTTATAACTAAACTTTTATACAAAACACAAATCACTTCCTAACTATTCACATCAAAATGGAGATCTCAAAAGAAGATAGGATCTCAATCCATCCAGGCCATACTCAAGGCCCATCTCGGTATTATCTTCATCTTTCAAAATCCTTCCTCTCAAGTTTCACCTCCAACATCTCCTTCCCAGACTTCTCCTCCTCAGCTCCTCATCGGGGTCCTAAAATGTTTTCCCCAAACTGGGATGAGACTACGTCTCATCGAGTTCTACCCCACTAAGCCCGATTAGTAAACCATTATACTATAAGCTGCCTAAACACACATAGGGCAGAGAACTTACCTTGGCCTCAGATCCCACCTGCAAGTCAGTACAATTTGTAATAGGCACCCAAGCAATCATATCACCGATCGAAGCATCGATCAAATCGACCTAGTCGATTAAATGCCAACAAGACCACTCACGGTCATTTCCATTCAGTCAATCAATTCACAACATCAAATCAAAGCAATGATCAATCGACCTCGTCGATTACATGTCAGATGGACCATTCTAGGTTAATTCGATTATTCCATCTCAATCATCAATTACGAACTACGATCCTCATATCACATCTTAAGCAAAGGTGGAAGACACAGTCCACCACTCGACCACTTTTGATACTCAATGGCTTTACGGTCCCACTCGATCACTTTCGATACTCAATGGCTTTACGGTCACACTCGACCACTTTCAATAATCGATGGCTTTACGATCCCACTCGACCACTTTTGATACTCAATGGCTTTACGGTCCCACTCGACCACTTTCGATACTCAATGGCTTTACGGTCCCACTCGACCACTTTCGATACTCAATGGCTTTACGGTCCCACTCGACCACTTTTGATACTCAATGGCTTTACGGTCCCCCTCGACCACTTTCAATAATCAATACACAGAAATACGGCCACGTAGGCACAATCTACGCCACACAGGCATGATCAATTATCGCCACACAGGCATGATCAACTATCGCCACACAGGCATGATCAACTATCGCCACACAGGCATGATCAACATTCAACAATTTACGAGCATTCTCTAAGGAACCCTCTTTGCCAAGATGACATATTCAACCACTGAATACACGTGCATTCTCCAGGTGATATTCCGATTCACCGAGCCCACGTATTTCCTTTTAGGTGATAACCAATACCCAACTATCGCTCAATTAAATAATTAACCATCAAGTCAATATGAATAACTCATAAAAATTCATAATTAAATCAATTCCATACAAATTACAGCTCAATTAAATAAACGGACCGCACCACGACGATTAGCACAAGATTTCGGTCGTCGGCCACCTCAGTCTTAATTTCCGAAAAATAAATAATTAATTAATTAATTTCGAAAATTAGTAATTAATTACAATAAATCCAATTTAGCCCAAAATAAAGCCCAATTAAATAAATGGGCTACACCACGATCATCAGCATAAAAATTTGGTCATGGGCCATCTCAATTGAATTTTCGGAAAATAAATAAATAATTAATTAATTCCAAAAATTAATATTTAAATATAAAAAATTCCCCTTAGGCCCGAAAAGCCTAATTGGAGCCCACTAAGGGTCGGGAAAAATCCCGAGGCACTTCCAATAATTAGTAGACCACATCTACTTGCTAATTGCGCAATCAATTTATCTAAATCGCATCACAATTGACTAATAATTGCTAATTTATTCTAATCTAACAACCTAAACATAATTAATTAAAACTAAACCAACCTTAAGCATAATTAGCCAACTAATCCGGGATTAGTGAGATTACTCACCGGAATCGCACGCAAAACGTATCAATCTGACGGGGACGACACGAGAAACGATTCTTCCCAAAGCATGGCTCGGGTTCGGGGCTCGAAAATGGCTCAAAAGCGGGCCTAAAGCCGTTGGAAACCCATTTCGTGGGTTGCTAGTCGGGGCTAGCCAGGGCTGCTTCGGCGGCCAAAACGGCGAGGGAAGGCCGGCGGAGGGTGAGGGGGATGCCAGGGAGCTGGGAGGTGGCCGAATGGAGGTAGGCGGTGGCCGGAGGTGGCCGGATCGAGCTGGACAGAGGCGGAGCAAGGGTGAGGTCCCACGGGGGAGGACGGCTTTGGCGAGCTATGGTCTCCATTCTTCTTCAACTTTTGGTTCGCCAATTCCACGAAGAAGAAAGCAGGAGAAGAAGAAAGAGTGGGGTGGGTTCGGTCACGTGGGATGAGGGAGAAGAGAGAGAAGAGAGAGAGAGAGGATAAGCTTTTGACTAGTCAAAAAGGGAAAAGAAAGAGAGAGTAGGCATGGGGAAGGGGTGTCCGCACGAAGGGGGAGGGAGAGGAGAGAGAAAAGAGAGAAAATAAAGAGAGAAAAGGGAGAGAGAGAGAGAGAGAAAAGAAAAAGAATAATACTATTCTAAATTTTCTTTTCTCTTTCCATTTCCCTTTCTAAATTCTTCCAGTCTTCGATTTTTCCTCCGATAATTTCTTTCTTGAAATTTCGGACTCGTCGATAATTTGACGATCGATGAGACAATGTCCTAAAAATGAATTGTGACACGCTCGGATATTCGATTCCCAAAACCGAATTAAATTTCATGATTAAAATTGACTGAACGTGATTTTAGTCCAATCCAACAAATTATGTAGCTTTTAGGGATTTTACCGCGGATATATCCCTTAACGGCTTCACCCAATAGATTAGTTAACTCGTGAGTGATCAGCTCAGAGAAAAAGGACTATAGGCACGCCGACGATATGCACATTTCATTTTATCGAAACGGGATCGAATTTGAGGATGTCACAAACATCCTCCAACTATACCATGACGATATTACCATGAATGCTAGGTTTGCAACTTCTCTCAACTTGATTTACCAATTGTATGCCTAACATGAACATCTATCTCAATTAATTAAAATGAATGGATTCATTCGAACAAAAAAATCATGAGAAAATCAACTTATGATGAACTTCTCACATTGGAACATATTATATAATATTTCTAGTGGCTACACTATGTGTAGAGCTTTTTAATCTAATTTTATGGTTAGCATCAACTTTCTAATAGGACAAAAAAATTGGATTGTTAATTTCTCTACATCCTTACTGTGACATCCTGAAATTCGATCCCATTTCGATAAAATGAAATGTGCATATCGTCGGCGCGCCTATGGTCCTTTTTCTCTAAGCTGATCACTCACGAGTTAACTAACCTATTTGGTGAAACCGTTAAGGGATATATCCGCGGTAAAAATCCCTAAAAGCTACCTAATTGGTTGGATTAGACTAAATCACGTCCGATCGATTTTAATCATGGAATTTGATTTGGTTTCGAGAATCGAATATTTGAGTGTGTCACAATTCAATTTTTTAGGACATTGTCTCATCGATCGTCAAATTATCGACGAGTCTGAAATTTCAAGAAAAAAATTATCGGAGGAAAAATCGAAGACCGGAAGAAATTAGAAAGGGAAATGGAAAGAGAAAAGAAAATTTAGAATAGTATTATTCTTTTTCTTTTTCTTTCTCTCTCCCTTTTCTCTCTTCCTTTTCTCTCTCTCTCTCTCTCTCTCTCTCTCTCTCTCTTCTCTTTCTATCTCCCTCCCCCTTTGTGCGACACCCCCACCGAACACTCCCCCTTGCCAAATTTAAATTGGCTTCTCTCTCTCTCTTTTTCACTTTTGACTAGTCAAAATTCTATCTCCTCCCTTCTTCTTATCTCTTTCCTTTCTTCTTTCCCTCTCTCCTCTCTCTTCTTCCCCACGTGACCGAAAGCTCCCCTTCTTCTTGTTTCTTGCTCGTGAAAACCAAAAACGGAGGAAGAACAGCAGCTCGCCGAGGTCCGTCACCGCCCATCTCACCGCCACACCGCACGCCCGCGCACGCCCAGTGCTCCATCGCCTCCCACCACGCTCGCCGTCCTCCCCCGTGCGATCCAGCCCCTATTTCACCTTTTAACTAGCCTTGTTCGGCTAGCTCACGCCGCGGTCCGACCCCCCTCCGGCCACCATTCGGCCTCCCCGCAGCTCTGCCCGCTCTCCCGAACCCTTGTCGCCCGCAACCAACTCTTTTTCTCCTCTGTTTTGCAGCAACTCAGCAAGTTGCTGAGTGGGTTTCTAGCAACTTTGGGCCCGCTTTTGGGCCGTTTCCGGACCCTGAACCCGAGCCGTGCTTTGGGAAGAATTGTTCCTCGCATCGCCCCCGTCGGATTGATCCAATTTGCGCGCGATATGGTGAGTAATCTCACTAATCCCGGATTAGTTGGCTAATTATGCTTAAGATTGGTTTAGTTTTAATTAATTATGTTTAGGTTGTTAGATTAGAATAAATTAGCAATTATTAGTCAATTGTGATCCGATTTAGATAAATTGAATGTGTAATTAGTAAGTAGACGTGGTCTACTATTTATTGGAAGTGTCTCGGGGTTTTTCCCGACCCTTGGTGGGCTCCAATTAGGCTTTTCGGGCCTAAGTGGAATTTTTAGTACTAAAATATTAATTTTCGGAATTAAATTAAATAATTATTTATTTTCCGAAAATTCAACTGAGATGGTCCGGAATCGGAATTTTATGCTGATGAATGTGGTGAAGTCTGTTTATTTAACTTAGCACCAATTTGAGCTAAATTGGATTTATTATAATTAATTATTAATTCTCGAAATTAATTATTTATTTATTTATTTTCCGGAAATTCAACTAAGATGACCCGTGACCGGAAAATTATGTTGATGACAGTGCTGAAGTCCATTTATTTCATTGGGCTTTATTTTGTGCTAAATTGAATTTTTAATATTTATTAATTATTTATTTATTTTTCGGAAATTAAGATTGAGATGGCCGACGACCGAAATCTCGTGCTGACTGTCGTGGCGTAGTCCGTTTATTTAGTTGAGCTCTACGTTGCATGGAATTGAATTAATTGTGATTATAATATTATTTTCATGGATTAATTAATTTGGATAATTAATTGGAAAATAATCGGGTGTCGGTTGACAGCACTAAAAGTGTTTTGGTGGACGCAAATAATGGTGGGAATTGTGGAAACAAGATTATTGTATTTTGGCTAAGGCCAATCGTGTACCTACGCATGATATTTTATCAATGATGATAAAAGATGAAAAGAAATGATGTGTGATGTGGTTCGGCGATTATTGCATCGCTTTGGCATGTAGGATGCCTTAGAGAATGCACGTAAATTGTTGAAAGTTGATCATGCCTGTGTGGCGATAATTGATCATGCTTGTGTGGCGATAGTTGATCATGCCTATGTTGCGATAAGTGATCATGCCTGTGTGGCGATAGTGGCGATAATTGATCATGCCTCTGTGGCGTAGATTGTGCCTGCGTGGCCGTATTTCTGTGTGTCGAGTATCTTGCCTGTGTGGCGTAAATCGTGCCTACGTGGTCGTACTTCTGTGTGTTGAGTATCGTTCCCGTGTGGTTGAAAGTGATTGGAATGTGTAAGAGCATGCACATAAAGTGTTTATTGTATATCACCTTGGCAAATAGACGCCAAGAGCATTACTGTAGCTCTGTGACTGAGTGTACTGTTGGGAATTATATGGTGTGGAGTGAGATGACCTAGAAATGGTCCAACTAACTTGAAATCGATTAGGTCGATTGATCGATGATTCGATCTGAGTGTGATTTGATGTGATTCATTTCCTTGATCTACTGTGTGAATTGATTGATCGAATGGAATTGACCATGAGTGGTCTTGTTGACGTGTAATCGACTAGATCGATTTGATCGATATTTCGATCTGTGATGTGATTGCTTGTGTCTCTATTTGATCTGTGCTAATATGTAGGTGGAATCTGATGCCAAGGTACGTCTTCTGCCATGTGCGTGTTTAGGCAGCCTATAGTATAATGGTTTACTAATCGGGCTTAGTGGGGTAGAACTCGCTGAGACGTAGTCTCATCCCAGTTTGGGGAAAACATTTCAGGACCCTGATGAGAAGCTAAGGGGGAGGAATTTGAGTGGGAGAACTCTGAGGTGAAACCTGAGGAGAAGATATTTGGAAGAAAAAGATAATCCCGAGAGGGGCCTTGAGTACAACCCGGATGGACTGAGATTCCATCTTCTTTTGAGATCTCCAATTGATGTGAATAGTTGTGAAGTGCTCTGGTTTGTGTTTTGTATAAAAAAATTGGTTATAAGTTTCAATATGAAAAATATGGCCCTGCTTTTCTATCCCATTGTTTTATTGTCTTGGGATTTTAACTGCTTCCGCATGTGCTTAATAAATGAAAGGGTCGACGATACATAGTCCTAGGATATCGCATTATAAAATTGACCAAGTGAGAAATGATGTGTGCGTGCCCGAGGATCGGGGCGTGACACTCACTATTAGATACTATTTCGATGTTAACACAATAGAAAGTCTAACTTAAATGATAGAAAACAAACCTACCTCCATTTGTGTAAATTCTGCACCTCCAACTCAAACTATCATAATTGAGATCCTCATTAATGCATCTATGGTTTCTTGTTGATTGATGAGAACTCCATCCTAAACAAGGAGGGAAAATTACTATCAACTGCATAAAGAAACATAAAAATGCTAAGAAAGACTGATTGCTTTTTTCTACTTTACATTATTATGAGAAAAACATAGAATTTGCTATGTCATAATATAGTGATTGACCAACAATTTGAGCAACCCTATTGATCACAAGACCAAATAAAGTGGATCTTACTAGGGGAACATTGTGCTAAGAACCATATCCCAACGAGATATGTGCTAGACAATATAAATAGTACTATGTTATTTTCTTGACATTACTTTATGCATGAAAGAGTTTGAGGCTATTGACTTTTGTTAGCAATACAAAGATTGATGATTAGTAATGAAACCATGTGAAATTAGAGGATCTCCCCTTCACATCGGATTGTATGCCTAGAAGTACGTTAGTTAGATTGAAGGTATCTATTTTTAAAATCGGATCAAATTGGCTAGTTCAACTAGTTGGACTAGTAATGGAGATTGCAAACCTATCTGCTTGATAAGATAGGGAAAGGTGGAAGTTCACTGTCACGCCCCGAACCTCGAGCGCGCCAACATCCCACCATGGTCATTCAAATGCGACATTCCCAAGTAGTGTCGCCGACCCCATTGGTTTATTAATGCGCAAGTGGAACGTATTATAAAACCCCTAACAATAAAATACGGGATAGAAAAGTAGAAAGCAAAACCACAACATAACACTTTCATAATTCAACAAAATTACAAACAGAGGTCTACAGCCAAAAGTCTACAAAAGACCGGCTCTTAAAAATGAAACTGTCCTACGACCTACAAGTCGGACACGCTCTCCAATCCTTATAACTTCATCTCTGCAACTCCTCAAGGCCAACCAAAGCTATTTGGCCGTTCCGTCCACCGAGGACCTGAAATTTTAATCCCACAACCGGGATGAGACGATGTCTCAGCAAGTTCAACCCCCTAAACCCCTATTAAAAAGAAAATATGCCCCGAGTGGCCTAGCCACATCACACAGAAGACTTACCTCGCCTCAGCCTTCATCTGCAGGTTAGCACAATTTATATATAATTCAACCACGTACAATTATGATAACCAAACAACCATGGCACAATTACATTATCAAAACAATTAAACCCCTTGGATCGTCTCAGCGATCAATCGACTTAGCCGATTACATGTCATTCTAGCAAATCAATCATTGCTCTCAATTACGACCCCACTCGGCAAAATTAGAATCAGTGGCATCACGGCCCCACTCGGCGCGACCTTTATCAGGTGGCAATTCACGGCCCCATTGGGCGCGACCTTTATCAGGTGGCAATTCACGGCCTCATTGGGCGCGACTTTTATCAGGTGGCAATTCACGGCCCCACTGGGTGCGACCTCTAATAGGTGGCATATCACGGCCCTACTAGGTGCGACCTCTAATAGGTGGCATATCACGGCCCCACTAGGCGCGACCTCTAATAGGTGGCATATCACGGCCCCACTGGGCGCGACCTCTAATAAGTGGCATATCACGGCCCCACTAGGTGCGACCTCTAATAGGTACCATATCACGGCCGATCGCTCATTCATTTCCACACTTAGGATTTTATAAAGAGTCCCTATATATCGCAATCACACTCAATTTGCCACAAAAATCATCAATATCAAATTCTAAATGCACACCGATCGGCACGAAACTCGAGAGTTTAGGGTCTCGACAAAATTTTCGGAATTTGTTAAATAATTAAATTTATTCCGAAAATAATTAAATAATAATATTCATATTTTTCACGATCCACACTCAATTTATAATATCCAATCATCAATTTCAAAATCCAACTACATAGCGGTCGGCACGAAATTCCGAGCAACCGGGATCAAAAATAATTTCTTCATTTTTTTTAATAATAAAATTTTAATAATTTCGGAATTAATATAATATTATAAATTTCCAGAATTTCGAAGCAATTAAATAATTCAAAATTAAAACCCTATTAAGTCACATCAAGGCTTTATATTAAAAATAAACATACTTAACTTTAAACTAAACACACTTTAACTTAATTAAACACCATAATCTAATCATCAACCAAATAAACTAATTTAACCACCTAAGCTTACTTAACTTAGGCTAAGCACACTTAGGGCATCATTAACCGTCTAATCAAGGTTTAGTGAGTTAAACTCAGTGGATTAGTGAGCCGAGCGGACCAAAACGATGGGGACGCCGAGGAGAACAACTTTCCTCAAAGCGGGCCGAGCATCCGGGCTC
Organism: Eucalyptus grandis; assembly: GCF_016545825.1. Classification (NCBI taxonomy): domain Eukaryota; kingdom Viridiplantae; phylum Streptophyta; class Magnoliopsida; order Myrtales; family Myrtaceae; genus Eucalyptus; species Eucalyptus grandis. Next base: position 6,282,705 of record NC_052618.1, read on the forward strand.
GGGAAGGTGGCCAAAACGAGCCAAAACCCCGCTACAATACCCATTTTTGCAGCTACTGATTTGGGGCAAGAGGAGGCGGATCCGGTGCCGGAATGGGCGGAGGAGGGCGGTGGCAGCTCAAGCGACCCTTCGGCGGCAACGGCGGCTCATGCGGGTTGGAGGCGCGGGGCTCGAGCCGGCCGACGAGCAGAACCGCGCGGCGGCGGAGGCACGGCGGCGACGATGACCACAAGGCTTCGAACGGCCTGGTCGACGAGTTGGAGGCGCGGGCTGAGCGCGAGCCGGCCGACGAGCAAGCGCGCGGCTTCGCGCGGAGGCACGGCGACGGCGACAACCACAGCGGCTCTAGCGGCCAGATGGCGCGACGGCAAACGGCGAAGGGGACGGACGGCCATGGCTGCTCCAGCTTCTTCTCTACCATTTTTCTGATCTTCGCACAACAACAATGGAGGAGAGAGGTGACGGGAGAGGAAGGGGGAAGACGGAGGGCGTGCGGCCAAGGCGGAGCGGCGACGGTGTGCGGCGGCGACGGGTTCCGGTGACGGGCGAGCGAATGGCCGAGCGGCGGTCGGGCGGACGCAGCTCCTCCTTGAAGCTTCGCACAACCTTTTCCCTCTCCAAGTCCTAAGGAAGAAGATGAAGATTGAAGTGAGAGGTGCTTTTTAGGGACCAATGAGCATTCGACACTTGTCAACACCTCATTTGCTTTGGCCCCAACCATGACATAAGCTGAACTCACATTCCACTAACTTCAAATCTCCCACAACAATTCTCCAATGGGTCCATTTTATTTTTCCGCCGGGGCATGAAACTTTGTACATCAATTCCTTTAATTCCAATCAATTCTCTCCCAATTGAGTCCAATTGAAGTCCATAAAATAAATCCAATGTCACCACACTTTAATTCACATCTTCACTTGTCAATAGAACCAACTTAAGTCCCAAAAGCGCCACCAAAGACAAGCCTACTAATTTCTCGAGCCAAATTAGCCATTTTCTGATTTAATTGTTGAAAAACTCTGATTTCATGAAAAATCTTCTAAAGATAAGTCAATGATCCTAAAATGATTTGTGACACACCCAGACTTCCAATTTCTGAATTCGATCTCAATTCCATGGTTAATTTCACTTTGGCACGATACTAGCACGGTCCAACCTACCGAGTAGCCTTTAGAGATTTTCATGCATTTGACCTGTGGTTGATCATCTCAAGCCACAATGCACATCTTTGAATTCAAATACGAACACTAATCTCAAGGTTTCAAATACGGTACCCAATCGATAGAAAAGTCGGTCCAGTGCCGATCAACACGAATTGTGCGATCTAGTGGAATCACCCACACCTGATCACATGCCTCTGTCGAGTCGACCTATCTCCGATCTTTAATCGATTTTAATTGTGCCGTAATGACCCTTGCAGACTAGCTCGGTCGAAAGGTCACTTCCTGGTCAAATTCTCGAGTCTGATGCATTAGAAACTCTTAACAGCTTCACCCGATAGACTAGTTTCCACATGAGTGGCCAACTCAAGGAAAAGAACTATATGCGTGCCAACGAAATGCCCGTCTCAATTTATTGAAAATAGAATTAGAAAATCGGGATTTCACATTCACTCTTTTTTAAAACCATTCTCCTACTGGCTATATTATGGTTGAAAACGTTTCATTTATTTCCTACCACTCAATATTAAGAAGGTGTCACATTCATAAATTAGATTTAATTATCACACAACACAGCGTAAATCATGTTGTGACCCCAAAATTGAGTCGGCTAAAATAAATGGGTATAGATCCTAAATGTTATCTATTTCAACTTTTCTAGGGTCGTTGAAATGGGTATATTCCTTTTGTCTATAATTTTCTTAAACAAGAACAAAGAATTAAATATTTTTTTGTGCATATTATCTTCAAGAATCCAAACTCAGGATTATCAATTTGGATTATATACAACTAGGGATTGACTTTTTGTTCCTTATTCTTAGCATAATGTTGTTCCTTGTACATCACTAGGAAGGGTAAACAATTAGACGATCACCTACAATTTTTTTACATGTACAAAAAGTTAAAATTTGACCTATTAGGTGATCGACTATATATATCATATTGTCATTGAAAATATAAACTCATATAAGTTAAATTGAAAACTCATTTACATCTTACCCACTCCACCAAAGATTGTTGATCCTTAGGCTAATCAGCATCCGATGCTTTTCTTCCCATGAGTAGCTCCGCCATGACCATGTTGATTGAGTAGACATCGACCTTTTTCCATTAGCTTGCCACTCGAGTAATACTAAGGATCCATGTATCATGGCCGAGTGGGAGATAATGTGTTTCATTGTTATTAGGCCACCCATGTTGGGCTAACCTAGCCCATAACTCTAAAGAGCCCATAGCCCACAATTTAAAGAAAATAACCGCCCAAGCTCTGTTTTGAGGGTTACTTCTTAAAAAGAGAAAATAACATGTTTTTTTCTCTTAGTGCGTAGAAGTATAAGATTGTGTATCCTAAAGGAAAAGAAGAAGAATGAAAAAGGCTCTCTTCTTGCGAAGAAAATTATTTTCACTCGATCTCTCTCGTGACAATGCAATAAGTGCATTTAATTCGTGGAAAATAAGATACGTTCCGTTGCATGATGTACTTTTCAATCAGTGATACAAAGTATTTATGGCCATTTTTTGAATGCAATTTGATGTTACTTGATAGTTCAAGTTTAGAATTTTAAAATTAGTTTCCTTCAAAAACAAATAACCTATCATCCAACTTCTTGAAGAATAGAGTGTGGCATTTAACTTGGCAATAGATGTCGCTCATCTCCTCATTTGAGGGTCTAAGATGAGGCTAGAATACGAGATCTCGAAATATAGTGCTTGTAGTCGTACAAAACCCATAGATTAATCTCCATAGTTCATCATTCACCCACACCACTAAAATAAAACATGCAAAACAAGGAATAGAAAGTAAGTGAAAGACCTCAATAGCAATCTTAACCGTGGGGAGCTTCAGGCGAAAAAGCCAACTTCTTCGAAAAATTAATGGCAATTATATCTACCTACATAGATACTAGAAATAGACTATTATGAAACTTTATATTGAAACATAGGATTCATACAAATCAACAGCTCCCTCAAAAGCTCATTACTATTTTTTTCGAACCAAACGACATTTTTCCACCAAAAAAACTAAAGAACTAAACAAAATTTTTTGATAAAAAAACAAAAAACAAAAAACAAAAGTCTGGAGCACCATTAAACAGAACCACCTCATCCACTACCACCGCCACTAGATCATTTTATCCCCGCCATTCCTACTCGATAGGGGACCAATATCCCCGCCAATCCTACTCAAGAGGACACCAATATTAGGGTAGCTACCATTTGAGGGGCTGATTGGGACTCACTTTTCCCCCAAACAAGGGATTGATGTGGGGATAGCGTTCATCGACCTAGTTTTGTGGCCGTCTCCATATATGCGACTTCTGCCATTAAAGGACAATAAGTCGAAGTTTTAAAGGTAACAATGTGGAATTCCATGAGTGTTATGTTTAATCAGTAACTCATTTTAGTATTTATCCGGAATCTAATAATCACAGTAAAAAATTTACTAGATAAATCTTCCTATGTCTAGAATTGTTCTTTAGTATTCATCTTCTCTTGAGGACTCAATTCAAGAAATCCCATGCGCATTTTATTCTTTATAGCAAAGGTCAAGAATCTCATTTTATTATATTAAAGGAGAAAACTGCTAATATAAATAGTGAGACAAATAGGTTTCAAGTTAATTAAAACCCTAAATTTGCTACTTAGATTTTTGTACGTCTAATTGGACAGTGACTAATCCTTTAAAATGCTTTCAGCTTTTGAAATCCTACTCACTTGATACCTCAAAAACGTTCCTTCCATAAGCATATAAATAATTAAAACACATTACATCTTTTTAGATCCTAACTGCTATTTTTTACTGAGTAAGTAATATATTGTTGAAAAATTTAGGAGACTATCATTTAGAATGGATGTGTAGTTCAAGCTGTCACGCCCCGATCCTCAGGCATGCACACATCCTTCTCACTTGGTTGATTTTATAATGCGATATCCCAGGACTAGTATCGCCAACCCTTTCATTTTTTAAGCACATGCGGAAGCAGTTAAAATTCCCAAACAATAAAACGATGGGATAGAAAAGCAGGGCCATATTTTTTCGTATTGAAACTTATAACCAAACTTTTATACAAAACGCAAACCAGTACTTCACAACTTGTTACTCTATCTCTATTCACATCAAAATGGAGATCTCAGAAGAAGATGGAATCTCAGTCCATCCGGGTCGTACTCAAGGCCCCTCTCGGGATTATCTTCTTCTTCCAAAATTCTTCTCCTCAAATTTAACCTTAGAGTTCTCCCACTCAGATTCCTCCTCCTCAACTTCTCATCGGGGTCCTGAAATGTTTTCCCCAAACCGGGATGAGACTACGTCTCAGCAGGTTCTACCCTACTAACCCGATTAGTAAACCATTATACTATAGGCTGCCTATACACGCACAAGGCAGAAGACGTACCTTGGCATCAATCTCAACCTGCAATTCAAGGTTATATACAAATACTTCAAATATCTCAATGCACAATCAATCAAATCACAGATTGAAGCATCGATCAAATCGACCTAGTCGATTACAAGCCAACAAGACTACTCACGATCATTTCCATTCAATCCGTCATTTCAAAACATCATATCAAAGCAAAGATCAATTGACCTAGTCGATTACATGTTAGTCGGACCATTTCTAGGTCGATTCGATTATTCCATCTCAATCCCCAATTACAAATTACGATCCTCAGATCACATCTTAAGCAAAGGTGGAAAACACAGTCCACCACTCAACAACATTCAGTAATTAATGGCTTTACGGTCCCACTCAACCACTTTCGAAACTCAATGGCTTTACGGTCCCACTCGACCACTTTCGAAATTCAATGGCTTTACGGTCCCACTTGACCACTTTCGATATTCAATGGTTTTACAGTCCCACTCGACCACTTTCGATATCCAATGGCTTTACGGTCCCACTCGACCACTTTCGAAATTCAATGGCTTTACGGTCACACTTGACCATTTGCGATCCAGCCTCTGCCCAGCTCTGTTAACCCCCGTCCGGCCACCTCCGGCCACCGTTTGAGCTTGCCGGACCTCTTGAACATAGCTGGGCGAGCGGTATGGCGGCGAACGGGCGGCAAGCGGCGACTTCAGCGAACGGCGGCTTTGCTCGAGCTTCCTCTTCTGGTTCACTTCTTCGAATGCACGGGGAAGAAGAAGAAGAAAAAGAAAGAGAGAGAGAGAGAGAGAGAGAGAGAGAGAGAGAGAGAGAGAGAGAGAGAGGGGATAAGGGTGATTGACCGGTCAAAAGTAAAAAGGTGAAGGGGGAAAGCAAAGTGGAAGCCAGCAAGAGGGAAAAAGGGGGATTGGTTGGCGTGGGAAGGGTTTCGCACGAAGGGGGAAGGGAGAGAGAGAGAAAAGAGAGAAAAGGGAGAGAGAAAAGAAATTCAAAAATCATATTTTTCTTATTTTTCTTTTCTCTTTCCCTTCCTATTTTCTTTTGGTCTTCAATTTTCCTCTGATAATTTATTTATTGAAATTTCAGACTCGTCAGCAATCTGACGGACGATGAGATAGGATCCTAAAAATAAGAATTATGACGCGCTTAAAATTAGATTCCCGAAATCAAGTTCAATTTCGTGGTTAAAAATCGATCAGACGTGATTTTAGTCCAATCCAACAAATTGAGTAGCTTTTAGGGATTTTATTGCAGATACATCCCTTAACGGCTTCACCTAATAGGTTAGTTAACTCGTGAGTGATCAGCTCGGAGAAAAAGGACCGTAAACACGTCAACGAAATGCTCATTTAACTTTATCGAAACGGGGTCGAATTTCAGGATGTCACAACTCTTCCCTTCTTATAAAAATTTCGTCCTCGAAATTTAAGCCTTTACACACTTTGATCAAAAAGGCGGGGGTACAACTCTCTCATCGATTCTTCTATCTCCCAAGTCGCTCCTTCAGTATCGTGGTGTTGCCAGATCACTTTGACCAATGGAATGGTCTTTGTACGCAGAACTTGCTCTTTACAATCGACAATATGAATAAGGCTTTTCACGTATGACACACGGTCATCCACGTCCAATTCCTCGAAATTGAGCATGTGCGTCGGGTCAAGCTTGTACTTCCTTAACATCGACACGTGAAAGACGTCATGCACTTGCGCCAATCTTGGCGGCAATGCAAGACGATACGCTAGGTTTCTGATTCTTTCAAGAATCTCAAACGGACCTACGTACCTCGGACTTAGCTTGCCTTTCTTACCAAAGAACGAAGTTCCCCTCATTGGTGACACTTCGACGCTTATCTGCATAACTTTTCTGCCTGCTCTGCGCTATCTTTAATCTGTCTCTGATTACTGGCACGGCATCTACTAATTGCTAAAGTAGCTCTGGGCCTGTTATCTTCTTTTCTCCGACTTCATCCCAACACACTGAAGTTCTGCAAGCTATGCCATACAACGCTTCAAATGGAACCATCTTGATGCTCTGCTGATAACTGTTGTTGCAAGCGAATTCCACCAGATGAAGCTGATCTTCCCAGCTTCCTTTGAAGTCTACTTCACATACTCTCAACATGTCTTCAAGAGTCTAAATTGTCCTTTCAGACTGGCCATCCGTCTAAGGATAATATGCCGTACTGTACTGAAGCTTTGTACCTAAAGCACTCTGCAAGCTCTTCCAAAAAGCAGCAGTAAACCTCGGGTCTCTATCAGATGTTATCGTAACTAGCACTCCATGCATACAAATCACCTGACGCACATACAGATCTGCATGTCTATCCAGACTCAGGTCCTTTCGAACTGCATGAAGTGAGCCGACTTAGTCAGCCTGTTGACTACTACCCAAATCGAATCATTCCCCCTCTGACTCCTTAGTAGTCTAGTCACGAAGTCCATCGTGATATGCTCCCATTTCCACTCTAGGATCGCGAGAGGTTACAGAAGTCCTCCCGGCTTGCAATGTTGGTCTTTTACTTGCTGACAAGTCAAACACTTGGCCACATGCTTGGCAATGTCCGCCTTCATACCTGACCACCAATAGTGTTGACGCAAGTTTTGATACATCTTGGTACTTCCAGGATGAATGTTGTAGCTGCCATGATGTGCTTCAGATAAAATTTCTTCTCTAAGCTCAACATTGTTAGGTACAACCAAACGTCCTTGGAATCTTAGAGCCCCGTCATCAGAAATCTGAATATCAGCCTTCATTTTATCTGCGTCTTCCTGTAGAATTCTCTGTACATCTGGGTCTATCGGTTGAAGTTCTTTAATTCGAGGGTGGCCATAAGACTTGAAAGGTGGCCTACCTCAAATTTGAATTTCCAATACCAAGCTCTCTCGATTAAGTTCCGCTCTTTAACCAAGATTTGCGCTATTAAAGACTTCCGACTTAATGCATCGGCGACCTTGTTCGCCTTTCCTGGGTGATATAGAATGTCACAATCGTAGTCTTTTAGCAATTCCATCATTCAACACTGTCTCGTGTTCAACTCATTTTTGAGAGAATAAATACTTGAGACTCTGATGGTCCGTGAAAATCTGAAACTTTTCTCCGCACAAGTAGTGCCTCCAAATCTTCAACGCAAATATGATGGTTGCGAGTTCTAAGTCATGCGTCGGATAATTCAATTCATGAGGTCTCAACTACCGGGAAGAGTATGCAACAACTCTGCCATGTTGCATTAGCACGCAACCCAATCCCCTGAATAACACATCACTATAGATCTCGAATCCTCCAGGACCAGATGGAATCATCAGCACAGGTGCGGTAGTCAGCTTTTCTTTCAGCTCTTGGAAACTACGCTCACACTTGTCTGACCATATGAACTTCTCATTTTTCTTCGCGAGCTTTGTCAGAGACGACGCTATCGATGAGAACCCTTCCACAAACCGTTTATAATAACCTGCTAACCCCAGAAAACTTCTGATCTCTGTCACTATTGTTGGTCTCGATCACTTGATCACGGCTTCTATCTTGCTTGGGTCGACAGAGATTCGTTCTCTGGAAATCACATGACCTAAGAATGCAACACAAGTCAACCAAAACTCGCATTTGCTAAACTTAGCATACAACTGATGAGTTCTTAAGGTCTGAAGCACTAATCTCAGATGATTCTCATACTCTTCATCACTTCTCGAATAGACTAAGATGTCATTAATGAACACGATCACAAACTAATCCATATATTCCTCGAACACTCTGTTTGTCAAATTCATGACAGCAACTGGAGTGTTCACCAGGCTAAACGATCTTACTATACTCTCGTAAAGACCATATCAAGTATGAATAGCTAGCTGCCTTTCGTACAACTTCCTTCCTGGCTCATAACTGACGAATTCTTAATCTCAAGTCAACCTTTAAAACATCGATACTCTTTATTACTAGTCACTCCATTCATTGATCTTTGGCAAAGAACACTTGTCCTTGATCTTCACCTAATTGAGTTAACAATGGTGGATACACACTCGCAACAAACCATCTTTCTTCTTCTCACAAGCAAAACTGGTGTTTCCCCAAAGTGATGCACTGATATGCACAAATTCCTCATTCATCAATCTTCACATTTGCATTTTCAATTCCATCAATTTAGACAACAACAGCTGGTAAGAAGCCTTCAAGAGTAGGTCTATCCTGGTGCTAGCTTGATTGCACTTTCTATTTCTTTTTCTGACGCCGGTCTGACAGTTCTTATGACAACACATCTAGAAGTTCTTAGGCCACTAAGATGTCCTCCATCTCTAGTTCTTCAATCTGTCCTACCCAAGGCAATCGCCAAGCAACCTTGGCAACCTCTGTCTAACAAACAGATTGTCTTTAGCCAACGAGATTAATGAAATTGAAAATTCTTTTCGACTCTTAATAACCTCGACACTTTCATATGTTAATAGACTAAACTGGATTACTCAATGACCATGATTTATTATCACAAGATGCTCCATAAGCCCACACTATTCATGTGGCATCAAATTCACACTTCAGCAACTAATCAAGCACAACTATTGCTAATAATTTCCCCTCTATCACTTTTACTTCAACAATTTAAGTTCTACCAACTCAGCACAAAACTCTGCTACGTTACTCTAATAAGATCACCTCCAACACATTCTTTCTCTGATCGGTGCAAGATCAATTCTACTATCATTCCTTTCGCCATCCTAGTGGCGTTTTGGCCGCAGTAGCGATGTCTATGCTACCTTAGACTTCCACTGACAATCCTTCACCTGATGGCCATGCTGATCATCATCACAACATGTTCTAGTCATACTCGAACACTAGATTTATCCATGCTTCCTTCTACAATTCTGACACTTATCAGGTGAGTCTTCTATCTCTTGCCAAGTGACAGCACACACTCTTTCTGGTTGCCCCATCAGTCTACTAGGACCACTCCCGACCAGATATCCCTGCTGGCTATACTCCAAACAATTTCGCATCATAGGAAGGACATAAGACCGATCTCCATTATCACTTCCGGAACAACCTGATCTATTAGACTCATTGTTGATTTGACTATCCCACCCTTCCTCGTGAGTGGAATAGAATACTTTTCTCTCAACCTCGGTCTTTTCTCTGACCAATTTCCATTTCTGTCTGAACTGGATCTATACCTTGACTCGAATGCAATGACTCGCTCCCGGATCACATCTCCACTCTGGATCTCAGCAGGTGAAGTGACAACAACGGCTTGATCCTGAGCTTGCTGGCTCATCCAGTTCCCAAGGAACACTAGCATCAGAACAATCCTATCGAACTTAGGATCATTCGACGCTGCTACACTAGTACCAACCTGCAGTGGTACTCTTACACTCGAGCTGGCCAGAGCCAACACTCTGCCACAACCACCTCGGGAACTAACCTTTGTCAATGCATCATCTTGAGTCACAAAGGACATTGTCCTCTTACTAGGAGTTCTCAGCTCCTGCTCGCTCATGGTTCAGTTTTTTTTTTTCACTGCAACCCGTCTTCCGAACCCACACTAGATTAGAAGGTGAGCGATCCACACACAACAAACAATTCTAGCATTCAGCTAACACAGACATGCACCATCATGAATTTAAAGGCATTTCCTACTAATTATCACATGGTCATCGCTCCTTATCACTCCAATCTTAAACTTCGCTCTGATAACACTTAAACTGGATGTCACGCCTCAATTCTCGAGCACGCACGCATCCTTCTCACTTGGTCGATTTTATAATGCAATATCCCAGGATTAGTATCGCCGACCCTTTCGTTTTTTTAAGCACATGTGGAAGTAGTTAAAATCCCCAGACAATAAAACGATGGGATAGAAAAGCAGGGCCATATTTTTCATATTGAAACTTATAACCAAACTTTTATACAAAACGCAAACCAGAGTACTTCACAACTTTTTACTCTATCTCTATTCACATCAAAATGGAGATCTCAGAAGAAGATGGAATCTCAGTCCATCCGGGTCGTACTCAAGGCCCCTCTCGGGATTATCTTCTTCTTCCAAATTTCTTCTCCTCAAATTTCACCTTAGAGTTCTCCCACTCAAATTCCTCCTCCTCAACTTCTCATCGGGGTCCTGAAATGTTTTCCCCAAACTGGGATGAGACTACGTCTCAGCGAGTTCTACCCTACTAAGCCCGATTAGTAAACCATTATACTATAGGCTGCCTATACACGCACAAGGCAGAAGACGTACATTGGCATCAATCTCAACCTGCAATTCAAGGTTATATACAAATACTTCAAATATCTCAATGCACAATCAATCAAATCATAGATCGAAGCATCGATCAAATCGACCTAGTCGATTACAAGCCAACAAGACCACTCACAATCATTTCCATTCAATCCGTCATTTCAAAACATCATATCAAAGCAAAGATCAATCGACCTAGTCGATTACATGTTAGTCGGACCATTTCTAGGTCGATTCGATTATTCCATCTCAATCCCCAATTACGAATTACGATCCTCATATCACATCTTAAGCAAAGGTGGAAAACACAGTCCACCACTCGACAACATTCAGTAATTAATGGCTTTACGGTCCCACTCGACCACTTTTGAAACTCAATGGCTTTACGGTCCCACTCCACCACTTTCGAAATTCAATGGCTTTACGGTCCCACTCGACCACTTTCGAAATTCAATGGCTTTACGGTCCCACTCGACCACTTTCCATATTCAATGGCTTTACGGTCTCACTCGACCACTTTCAATATCCAATGGCTTTACGGTCCCACTTGACCACTTTCGAAATTCAATGGCTTTACGGTCCCACTCGACCATTTTCGATATTCAATGGCTTTACGATCCCACTCGACCACTTTCGATATTCAAAGGCTTTACGGTCCCACTCGACCACTTTCGAAATTCAACGGCTTTACGGTCCCACTCGACCACTTTCAATATCAACAATCAATATCCAACGATTTCTCAATAAAACAATTAACAACAGCCATTTAGGAATATATCCTAAAAATTCATAATAAATCAATTCCATACAAATTACAACTCAATTATATAAACGGACCGTACCACGACGATCAGCACGAGATTTCGGTCGTCGGTCATCTCAATCTTATTTTCTGAAAAATAATTAATTAATTAACTAATTAATTAATTTCGAAAATTAATTAATAAATATTAAAAATTCAATTTAGCTCAAAATAAAGCCCGATTAATAAACGGACTTCACCACAGTCATCAGCATAATATTCCAGTCCGGGCCATCTCGGTTGAATTTCCGGAAAATAAATAATTATTTAATTTAATTTCAAAATTAATAATTAAATACTAAAAATTCCACTTAGGCCCGAAAAGCCTAATTGGAGCCCACTAAGGGTCGGAAAATTCCCGAGATGCTTCCAATAATTAGTAGACAACGTCTACTTGCTAATTGCGAAATCAATTTATTTCAATCGCATCACAATTAACTAATAATTGCTAATTTATTCTAATCTAACAACCTAAACATAATTAATTAAAACTAAACCAACCTTAAGCATAATTAGCCAACTAATCCGGGATTAGTGAAATTACTCACCAAATCACGCGCAAATCGGATCAATCCGACGGGGGCGACGCGAGGAACAATTCTTCCCAAAGCACGGCTCGGGTTTGGGGCTCAGAAACGGCCCAAAACGAGCCCGAAATGGGCTGGAAATCCACTCCGTGGGGTGGCCGATCGAGCTGAAAAAAACACAAAACAGCAACCTAAAACCACAGCAAGGACAGCAAGGTGCGGAGGAAAGCCGGTGGAGGTCCGGCGAGCTCAAACGGTGGCCGGAGGTGGCCGGACGGGGGCTGAACAGAGCTGGGCAGAGGCTGGATCGCGCGGAGGAGGACGCTTGGGCGCGAGGGACGGGTGGCTGGATGCGCGGCGTCGGGCGGGCGGCCGTCGCGGGCGAGCGGTACGGCGGCGGAACGGGCGGCGAGCGGCGGCTTCAGCGAACGGCGGCTTTGCTCGAGCTTCCTCTTCTGGTTCGCTTCTTCGGATGCACGGGGAAGAAGAAGAAGAAAAAGAAAGAGAGAGAGAGAGAGAAGATAAGGGTGATTGACTGGTCAAAAGTAAAAAGGTGAAGGGGGAAAGCAAAGTGGAAGCCAGCAAGAGGGAAAAAGGGGGATTGGTTGGCGTGGGAAGGGTTTCGCACGAAGGGGGAAGGGGAGAGGAGAGAGAAAAAGAGAGAAAAGGGAGAGAGAGAAAAGAAATTCAAAAATCATATTATTCGTATTTTTCTTTTCTCTTTCCCTTCCTATTTTCTTTTGGTCTTCAATTTTCCTCCGATAATTTCTTTATTGAAATTTCGAACTCGTCAGCAATTTGACGGACGATGAGATAGGATCCTAAAAGTAAGAATTATGACGCGTTTATAATTCGATTCCCAAAATCGAGTTCAATTTCGTGGTTAAAAATCGATCAAACGTGATTTTAGTCCAATCTAACAAATTGAGTAGCTTTTAGGGATTTTACTGCAGATACATCCCTTAACGGCTTCACCTAATAGGTTAGTTAACTCGTGAGTGATCAATTCAGAGAAAAATGACCGTAAACACGTTGATGAAATGCCCATTTCATTTTATCGAAACGGGGTCGAATTTCAGGATGTCACACAAGCACTATTACATATTAGTGTTAGTAGTAGTCATTATAATTCTTGTAAAATATAATTTTGAGCTCATATTCTTGATATTTGTCGTCCTAAATTGGTATATCTTAAGATGTATATTTAGAAATCAACATAAGTTGTCATCAAGTTTGTCCTTTTCATTGTATGTGAAAAAGGACATGTATATTTGAAAGATAAACCACTTGTATTCATGTGGTTTAACAATTGAATTGGCAAGAGGAGAGGAGAAAATTTTTGATATAAATAGAGCCCAATTCATCATCTAACTTCAGATCTAGATTTTCCATATCCATAATTATTTTATTAAATTCATCTAGATATTCTAAGATAGGAATACCTTTTTTGCATTTTTAGCATGTAAAGAAGCTGCTCACGAATAATCTTGTCATAAGTAATACCCTCGGCAAATTTTCTTGTCGGTTGCCCCTTTATAATATTTGAATCGGTGAGAAGTGCCCCTCTACTTAACTTTCCTTAAATTTTGCTAAAACTAACATTTACTATATTGTTAATGCTCACTTTAAACTAAATTTATTTATAGAATTGTCACAAGATTTCAATAATTAAGTAAAATTGTCCCTTAGTTACTCCACCGTAAAATCTGGAGGATTATTGTGTGTATTTTTCAATCAACAAAAACATGTACCTAATAGAAATCTATTGGAAAAAAAATCCCTGTAAATAAAATTTTGACCATAAGATTGATCGACAAGGAAAAAAGCATCTTGAACCATGGTCTCGCTTTATTTTATAAAAAAAAAAAAAAAGGAAAATTTTCATAACTCATAATAATAATTTTTATAGAAAAATTATAAATTTTAATACTAGCAATGCAAGAGCTCTTAATACCTATGTGCTAATTAATGAATATTATTTTTTTAGGGATTAAAAATTAGTCCATGTTTTTTTTAATGCAATTAAACCCTAAATGAATTGCCAAGTTTGGTATCAAAAATGTACTTTTTCATTTATCATTTTATGTGGCACAAATAAAATTTTAATGACTTTTTTTGGATGGAAACATTAAATGACTCTAAACACGACGATTTACCACTAATAAGTCATAAGGCCGGTTAATCTATATTAAGACCTAAACATGCGACTTTGGCATGAACACTTCTACTAAGATATAGGGGACGCTCCGAGACCACCAGGAGCTCATTACAAGGCCCAAAGCTCCGCCAAAGGCCCGTTGTGCGACCTTCAAACGTTCTGGACCATGGGGTTCCGCCCCTTTTCGGGCGTGAATTCAACTCCTAAATGGTCGGGCCGACCGAGGTCAGACTAAAGAGTCTGAACGCTTGTTGTTCGACCATTGCACGGCTTGGACAATGGGCACTCAAACATCTAAGATGCGATAACCTGATGAGGCATAAGCTAATCCATCATGGATTCGAGACGACAGATATGTGATATAATGGTGTTATGACCGAAATGATTACTCGAATTACATGAGGATAATGCTATAGACTGAAAATGAGTCCTGACATCCTAGTTCGAACTGATGTACATGCACTTCAGGGAGACATAAGCTCATCCAAATGATAATGCAACATAGTGTTGACACTGAGCATAAATCTTAGAAATGGATGGACCTCTCTCATTACCTTGGAAATGTCGGACTAAGGTAGGATTTGGCCACGGAGACGAGCATCGTTCAACTCGAACTCAAGTTGAGCATGTACCCATTCATCTTTGTCTCATGTGCCCATTTAAAAAAAAAAATCTAAATGATTTTCTTTTTCATGCAAGAAAGACTTTGAAAAAAATTAGTTGTCACCATCCATAAACTATAATACTTCTAATTTCTACATGCAAAAGCGATACTTCTTTTATTTTAATCAATGGTCGAATGATAATTTAATGTTTGAGGCCTTTACTTTTTATTTTTGAAATGCATGATTGGTCAATGCAAAAATTTAGATGTCGGCATGAATATTTGTGTGTGCCTCATGTAATTTTTCTGTAAGTGTGTAATATTTTGGGGAAGGCTAAATTGAATATAGATTATGCGGCCGAATTTTGATAATTGAGAGAGGTAAATTACCTCTGATTTTTTTAATGTAGCAACTAATTTTTTTGAATTATCACTTCTCAAGGCGATGATACCTCTTAAAGTTCGTATCTCTCTCCAACTATATTGATCAAAAGGCATGTTATAAGATGCCTCAAGACCTTAAAATCACGGGCCAACTTATGGTTTCAGTTGTGGAGTGGGTAGGCTTTTTTGTCTGGGGATTTTTTTTTCATGCCGGACATTCAATCTTTCTTGGTCCCTCCCTAGTTGTCGTATGGAATAGATTGGATATGAATTCATTTGTGGTCACTCAAAATGTGAGATATACATTCAAGGACCAACGAACTCTCGTCACATGGTGACCGTCAAGAAGCCTCGTCAGAATATAGAGTAATGACCTTTTTCTAATTGTGTTGCCCATCCATAACAATATAACTAGTCAGAAATTGAAAAGTCGCGCTCGGAGGGAGTATCGTTTCATGCTAAAGTTTGTATGGACTGTCATTAAATTTTGTCGTAATGTATCTTTCTTCTGTTTCCGGTTAAAACAAGCTTCTTTTTCCTAATATTGTATCTCGTATCAGTTGCTCTGGGTTGTGAGAATTGATCTCTCACCCACAAATCTCGATCTAATGAAGCTTCCCAAAAAGACTGCCAAAAATTAAGTGAGATGAAATGTAAAAAAAACATAAGACTCAGTTTTTTTTTTTTTTTTTTCGGACAAAAGATAATACTCAATTCAAATGTCAGCTTTATGCTTGAAATTGTGCATACGAGAAGATTACCGGAAAAATAATGCATGTCATTTCCTCTAAATAACGAAAACTTGGCTAGCGTCCTGTGGCACAAAAGGGCATTTGTTCTGGTAAATATAAATCAACTTTAAAAGGAAAAATGTCTTTTAGAAAAAGGAAAAAGGGAATGAAAGAAACAAAGTAAAGAAAATAAGAAGACTAAACTTTTACCGTAGTTAACCCAATTCATCAGGTGCTAAGTGTCCACACCATACATTTGTAAAAACCTCCTCCATCATCGAGTGCATCATAGCGTTAAGGATTTATGAAAAAAGAAAAGAAAAAATTAAAAAGGGGCTGTGGAAGACAATTTAAATTACAGCGTATCCAACAGACAATTGAGGTCAACTTCATTCGCCCAGTTTGACACCTCAGTCCATATACCTTTAGAATAAGGCCAGCATGATTCAACTGAAAGCATATGCATTTTGTATCATTTATGACTAAATTGTCAAAAGTAAAAGGCTTAGGATTAAATTATCAAAAGTGCAATAGATTTAGGACATTTTGGACAATTTTCTCACACAAAATGAAGTGTTTGCTTCTATGTCCACCAAATTTGCATCTTGCTTCACATCTATGCTTGGCAGAGGCAACTTGACAAGGCTTTGCCATGCATCTTGCGTTCATTAACAAGTATTGTTTCATTGACCAAAAAGAGGATATAACATCTAAATGTACTTTTAGGGAAAAGTTTCATAAACATTCTAAAGTTTTTGCATTTATACCAATTTAGTCATAAAATTTTTAATGGTACCAATTAATCCTAAATCATTTAACTTAGACCCAATTTAGTCATTCTGGCTAATTATGATCGAATATTGATGATGTGGATGTCGGCAGTCTATATAGCATGGTCGGCGCTGATGCGGATGACTTTTGATTGTAACTTAACTTTTATTTGGTTATTTAATTATGAAAATCTCGACACAATATGAGGGAAAAATACATATGGCAAATCAAAATTTATATGTCTAGAGAAGAAGATGGAATTTTCACCAAGTATGGAATCTTTGATGTGAGCCTCTATCTTATTTTCAAATGGAAATGAAGCAAGAAGAAGAAGACAAGCCACTAGCCCGCATGAGTGCTTGTGCTCGGTCCTTGTAACAAACTCCAATTCTAATCACAGGTGTCTCAAAATGGTTTGTGCGGCTTCTTCTACACAGGCTATTTGGCTTTACACATATGCCTCATGATCATCATTTTAGTTCTAGCTTCAAAATGCTTAGCAGGTTGAGTCCATTTCCAAATGCAGATGCTACTGGAAGATTGGCTTAACCTAAATTTCTTTCTTAGGACATGCAATATCTCTATTGAATGCTCACAATCTTGTACGGTTACAAAAGTACTACTTTTGGAAGTTTGATCCAAGTGTAGTCGATCAAGTCCTCACATGTAGTGCTCAAGCATGACCCCATTCGGTAAACATGGGGTTCATGAATGGATTAGGCTTAGTGAAAATTTGGGTACTGAGGGTGGTTGGTTTTGAGAGTTAGGATGTGCTTGGAGGGGAATTTGGTCACTTCATCCACAAGGTTTTATCTCATGCAAAAGGGCATTTTCGGAAATAAAGGAGGGAAAGTTGCAATGAAGTAAAAGGAGAGGATAATATTTTCTCTATTATATCTACAGTTTGGACCTTGAAGTCTAACACGATCAAGGAAAAGTCTTAAAAAAAATTAGATGACCAAAACAGTTATGTCTTTAAATATTGCATCGTGCAAAATATACGGTTTCCATATTTTGAAGTTAGAAGGTGCAAATATATATACGAAAATATGTTTAGCATGATTTTGTATTTCTTTTTTATTAAAAGTAAGAAAATGAAATATACCAGAATTATCTAGAGGTATTTTCTTAGAAAGATATCACTGTACCCTTACTATTAGGTCGGGAATTGTCAATGATGATTTATTAAAGGAAAAGGCCGTACATGAAAGAATTATAAGAGCTGAGATGATTGTCCCCTCCCTCTAGAATAAAGTTTTCGCAGTGACTGATATTTTTGTCCTTCGGTCAAATCCGTACTATAACTAGAAAACGGTATATATCAATCATTGAAACATTTCTACCTTAATCAATTTGTATGTGTTGCATAATATGTGTTCGGTCAATGATTTTACCCACCTAATAATTATGAAAGTTGATGCAGTCGACGTTAACTTTTTTATTATAATTTGGAGTTCCCATTTTAAAGTTACTGAAAGCTAAGATTATGTCTTGATTTGGTTTCGATTCGAAAACTGTCACTCGACAAGCTCAGTCAACCACCAACTAATAATAATATTCAGGGCTACACGTCTTGTTCAACTTAATAATTGGAATTGGTGCGTTTGAACAGACTTTTACAATATATTAGGCAATGCATGAAAACTCAAGTAAAATTATATTACCGAATTATATTTGGATTTACACATCTTGGTCTAGTAAAGATGTGGTAGGAGGGCTTACTATAAGCATAGCGTTCTAGTAGTGACCAATGATAGATGGGCTCATTAGACATGCCTATATAGATATGGCTAAGGTCTTTTCTCTATTTTCTAATGTACATATTTTATCGCTCTATCCATCAAGAGCTGTCAAGGTAAAAGGAAGATTGGAGACGAAGACTTAAGTAAAGAAGTTTGACTACAATCAAATTTGTTGATTCCACATATTGTTCATTTGATTAATTAGGGGTCAATTTTTTGGGAATTTATGTAATGTATAGTGATCTTGAGTTGAATGTTTTATTTATATTGGGTTGACTTGCTTACGGAGCATTCTTCATTAATAATCCTTCTATTTTGACAAAAAGAAAATGTAATACGTTAAATATAAATCATCCTCTACATTCAAAATTTCCGTTAAATAAAGTGAAATGAAATTCCTATACCTTTATGTACCCTATACAAGTAGAACTTGTAGAAATTATGTCATAAGTGCTATAACTTTCATATGGCACTTACTTTGGTACCCATAATATTTCCATCGATCACTTAAATACCATAACTTATAAAAAAAATAAAAATGAAAAAATCTCACTTGGGTCATGGTAGTGATTTTCTTTGCTAAAAGAATCCTACATGGTATTAAAACTTGTCACACTTGTGGTGATTATTTTAAATTATGAAAATCAATTGGTCAAAAAATATGGCACTTGTGATCAATATTTTTCTAATAATAATGGCACTCTAGATATCAATTGAAAAGTTATGACAACAAAGTAAGCGACGTAAAATTTTTTTAGCACTTTTGATGTCTTTAAAAAAAAAAATCTTGAAACAATGTGCCTTTTCGGTTGAAATATTTAATTATCATGAAAAGAAGTGGTTGTGGACATGAAAAAAGGTGACTGTTAGATATGAAAAAAATTATTGTTGATAGGAAGAAAATTGATGGTTGATCATGAAAAGTGAGGAAAAGTTACTTATTTCCAAGTGATATCTTGGTTGGTTATCTGTAAATATAACCAAATCATATATTGTTTAACACGACGGTTAAAAAACAATAACTTTCTCTTCTTCACAATATCCTTTCTTCTTTTTTCACACACAAGTTTGACAACATATTCAAAATGAAAATCCAAATGAGAAATTGAGTAATTATAGAACTCGTTTCTCTATAACTTTAGTATATATTAAGATATATATTTGTTATTAACTCAACAACAATAATAGTAGGGGTAAATAGTACCTTTAATTGTCATCAAGCATCAAAATCAAAGAACTGTAAACTAATGTTCTATCTTCATCAGCAATCAAATATCTCCAAATATCTTTAATATGTCCTCTCGTACAAAGCATGGCACGTTTATTAGCTAGAACGTGCAAAGACATGCCGTGTATATCCGCTAAAAAATTCATTTCATTATTGTTAATTTCCAAATCGCTAACCGAAAAGTCAATGACTTGATAAGATCAGCAAAATAATGGATTCGGTCACTAATTATAAAGCACAACTAGCGAATGATTTCCCCAACATCTGTTGCTTCTGTTGGGAGTTGCCCATAGACAGCGACAACGAAGACGTACTTTCTTAACCTCACCACCGGCGATGGGTGGTTGAATATAATGTAATAGCTATGCATTACTAGACACTTTGGGCATTGTTATAGTCCACTTCTTCTTTCATTTGGACCTTCGGTTCTTTGCGGGCCAAAGGCTATGGCGTAATTTTATGGTTGCAGCTTGTGTGTGGATGAGGTGATGTCCTTTATCTGGTAATGCTCTCTACGTGTTTTCCATTTTCTTTGATTTATGGTGGAGAACGAAATTGGACATTATGGTATCTTTGTGTGAGGCTTTAGGTGATCTAAATTGGACACGGTTTATCATCAGGAGAAATTAGTGTTGAAATTTAATCAAATAGACTCAGAGAAGAAGACACACAAGAGAGTTGTTGTTGTAACTCTCGTCACAATATTCAACAGAACATAAGACTATTAAATAGGCAAAACATCCAAACCACTTTGCAAGAAAATAGCTACACAACAAAGACCCACTAACATACCCCACTAACCAGAACATGTGCAGAAACTAACTCCTAAAAACAAGTCACTTCCTATTGTCTAGGACTCCACTATTACATTATTGAAGACACGTAAAAACTGAAAGTTAACTACTTCAACAAGTAGGTGATCTGCATGTTTTGCCATCTTGAAAAATAGAACTCGCTGAGTATGTCAATGATATTACCCACCTAATAATTCTGAAATTTGACGCGATCGACATGAAAACTAACTTTTTGTTTTGGGAATTTCGTATTATAGGAAACCCAAGATTACTTACGATTTGGATTTTTCATCGAATAAAATGCGGAGGCACGTGGGAACGTAATTCAAAAACAATTGTGACGATAAGATTTAATAGATTTTGGCCTTTTGTTCAGTTGGGGAGAGTGAGAGATATCTCCTCTTCCGCTCTCCTCGGCTGCCAACATCCTCCGCCACGTCTCCCTCCCTCCCTCCCTCTCTCCCTCTCTCTCTCTCTCTCTCTGTGGCGGTGCCAAGGCGGCAAAGAAGAAGGGGGCGACGTTCGTGATCGACTGCACCAAGCGGGTGGAGGACAAGATCATAGACATCGCCTCCCTCGAGAAGTTCCTCTAGGAGCGCATCAAGGTCGACGGCAAGGCCGGCGCCCACAGCGACTCCGTCACCACCTCTCGCGACAGGTCCAAGATCACCGTCACCTCCACCTCTGGACTTCTCCAAGCGTTATAACCAGAATCATGCTCTCTCCCTCTCTCCCTCCCTCCCTCTCTCTCTCTCTCTCTCTCTCTCTCTCTCTCTCTCTCATCTTTCCCCCCAGGGCAGTCAAGCTTATCGAGCTAGTTCTTGTGCTTGCGGTGATGCTGCTGCTGCTTCATGTGCACAATGTTGCGGTTTTAGAGTATGCCTAGGATGCCAAGGTCTAAGGAAATAGCTCTCTTCGCTAGAAGAGTTTCTCTCTCTCCTTAGGGCAGAGCTTCATCCCCTTCTCCAATGGCTGTGAGCTCAAAGCGACCCCTGAATCCACCATGATGCTGTGTTTGATGTTCGGTCCAGATGGATCTGAGAACACGCCAGATCTGGTAAGTTGAATTCTAAACCCTAACCCCCAAAAACCCAAACGCAACCCACGAACCAAAGCCGAAAGGCATAAATCGTGACCCACAAAGCAAAATCGAGGAAACCACCCACCCATTAGCTGTATCAATCGACCCATCTTCAATCCTTGAGGCGAATCCCGTTTCTTCCCAAAATCAGCATCTCTGAGCCCCCTTCAATCTAAACCAGTAAGCTGATAAACTCATTTTCCAAACCCCCGCAAGTCTGATCCGCAAACAGCGAGTTCTGCATAACAAAATGGCCGGTGAGAGTGAGAATGAACTAAGGTTGGCGGCATTATGTAAAAGTCTGGGTTCGCTTTGGACAGAAAGCGACGTAGTCGAAGTCTCCACTGAAATCCCTGCCACAAAGAAGCAGGAATGCAACCTCACTCTTTTTGGTAAGTTATTCTCCAAACCTAATGTTAACTTCCAAGCTTTTACTACGGTCATGAAGAAGGCGTGGAAAGCAGATTCAGTAGAATGTCAACAGAAAGAACCAGGGCTATTCTCTTTTGTGTTCCAATCTGAAGAGGAAAAAGAAAGGGTGCTGAAAACAGGACCGTGGTGCTTTGTGAGCAATATGTTAGTCTTAAAACAATGTGAACCAGAAACACTGGAGCACTGCTATGACTATTCTCGCTGTGCCTTCTGGGTTCATATAGAAGGTATACCACCAGGTTGGTTTAGAGAGGATGTGGTTGCTGAATTGGCTGAAAGATTGGGTCGAATTGTAGAAATACAGATGGAAGCTAAAAGGAATGGTCCATATAGAGCAGGTAAGGTGAAAGTGGAATTGGACTTGAATTCATCCCTGAAAACAGGAGCAATTTTGGATATCGGGACTAAAAAACTATGGGTGGATTTTAAGTATGAAAGATTTCCACATTACTGCTACTCATGCGGGAAAATTGGCCATTATGCTACCAATTGCGAGGAAATTCCTTATGAAAAGACCGAATGGGCAGAGAACAAGAAAGGGAAATACGGACCCTGGTTGAAAACGGAGGTTCGTGACCATAGCCCTTATTGGGCAGCTTTCTATGGCAAATTAACAGCGCAGTCAGAGACCAAGGAAGTCATCCCGGAAACGCCTGCAACAGCAAGTGAAACGGAAATAGGAGTGAGAGGTGGTCGGGAGTCTCAGGGAATTGTCATTCGCAACAAGAAAAGAATTGAGTGTCACTCCCCTGATCAGAATCAAGAAGATGAAGTTATAAACCACAGCAACAAAGACAAAAGGAAGCAGATAATGTGTATTGACTATCCCACAGCAAAAAACCAGCCAGAAAACAGCAATAAAAAGAGAATCCTAAAGGCTCAGAGAGCTAAAAAACAGAGGCGAACAGAGAACAATGCGCTGCTATCAGTTGATGATATGGAGCTCTTAGAAACCCCAGTTCAGATTGTGAAGGATGGGAAAGACTGGGCTTTGGTGGCTAGCCCTAATAAGCCACCGAAGACATTATGAAGATCATAAGCTGGAATTGTCAGGGGCTGGGTAATCCCCTGACATTCCAGGAGCTGAGAGCCTTAGTAGCTCTCGAAAGGCCCGACTTAGTCTTTTTAATGGAAACAAAAAACAAGGAGGTAATGGTTGAGAATGTGGTTAAACGTTTAAAATATGCAAACAAGCTTGTAATAAATCCGGAAGGCCGTGCAAGAGGCCTGGTGCTAATGTGGAACGACGAGGTAGAGATACAAGTGCTCTCTTGCAACACTAACCTCATTGATGTGGACTGTTATGATCTGAACAGAGGAAGAAGGATGCACATAACTTTCATTTATGCCCCTACCAACTACGGGGAAAGACTTTCTACATGGCAACAATTACGGGAGATCCAGGTACAAAATACACTTCCATGGGTCTGTTTGGGAGACTTTAACGAAATATTATATGCATGGGAGAAGGCAGGGAAAAGGGCAGCAGATTATTATCGCATGGCAGCATTCCGAGACCTATTGAATGACTACTACCTAATGGATATCGAGAGCAAAGGATGCGCATACACATGGGCCAATAATAGAGAAGGAGAGGAAATGGTTAAAAAACGGTTAGATCGGGCTTTGTGTACCATGGAATGGCGAGTGCTCTTCCCGAATGCTGAGGTTTATGCGTTACCAGCCATTGGCTTTGATCACATCCCAATCCTTCTTGCGCTCCATCCTGAATACCCGAAAAAGAAGAAACAATTCAGGTTCGAAGCTTACTGGACGGAAGAAACTGAATGTAGAGAAATCACCAAGCAAATATGGGCTGGAAGTTTCTTAAGTGGAAACAGCTTTACAGACAAAGTGCATCAAGTGGCCAACCAACTTGAAAAATGGAGTCAGAAGAAGTTCCCAAATGCAAGCAAACGTATTAAAGAGTTAAAGCACCAACTCACAGCCCTAACAAATCAACATATTGATGAATCCAGCAAACAAGAACAACAAAAGGTGGTGGAGCAAATAGAGTGGTTATGGTGTCAAGAGGAAAGGTATTGGGGAATCAGGGCAAGAATAAACTGGTTGAAATGGGGAGACCAAAACACGAAGTACTTTCATGCTACCACAGTCCAGAGAAGACAGAGAAACAGGATAACCATGCTGAAGTTCAATGATGATATATGGTGCATAGAGCAGAATTTGATTAAGCAAAAAATACTGGAATTCTATCAAACACTATATGAAACTGTGGGTCCAAGAGATTTCAACCCGATTCTAGACCAATGCCAGAGCCCAGTAAATGATGAAATGAACAAGCAACTGCTAGAAAATGTGACGATGGAAGAAGTCAAAGAAGCAGTATTCCAATTGGGGGCATTTAAAGCCCCGGGACCCGACGGGTTAAACGGACATTTCTACCAACACTTTTGGGAGGAACTCCAGCATGAAGTTTGCCAATTTGTGCAGAATTTTTTCGCAGAAGGCACCTTGATCCTACCATCAACCACACACATATAGCTCTCATCCCGAAAGTGACACACCCAGAAAACATAACCCAGTTCAGACCCATAAGCTTATGCAACTTCAGCTATAAAATTATTGCTAAAGTGATGGCGAACAGATTGAAAAGATGGCTTCCTCATATCATTACACCTGAACAAAGTGCTTTCGTACACGGGAGACAGATTCAAGACAACATATTCATTGTACAAGAGGTTATCCATCAGCTCAGAATCAAGAAGAGGAAGAAGAGATTTCAAGCCATTTTAAAGTTAGACATGCAAAAAGCGTACGACAAAGTGGAGTGGGATTTTCTACAAGCATGTTTGCTGAAAATGGGCTTTCACACAAAATGGGTGAGTATGATTATGCATTGTGTTTCGACAGCAAAGTTAAGTGTGAAAGTAAATGGTGAGCCCATGAAATATTTTTCACCTACAAGGGGCATATGGCAAGGAGACCCATTATCCCCTTATCTATTTGTTCTTGTGTCAAACGTGCTCTCATGGCTAATGCACACAGCTATTTCAGACGGGAGTATTAAAGGGATTACACTGAACTCACACTGCCCTACCCTATCACATTTACTATTTGCTGATGACTCGATCTTCTTTTTGGACGGGATGTTAGTAGAATGTCATAACCTTGCAGTAGTCCTAAACCAGTATTGTTTTGCCACGGGTCAAATAGTCAATCTCAACAAGTCAGGGGTGAGCTTCAGCAGCGGCTGTCCTCTAAGTCTACAAAGGAATTTGGCTCATCAACTAAGAGTCCTGATTATAGAAAAGACAGGGAACTACCTTGGCATCCCGACGGATTGGGGGAAAACAAAGAAAGAAATGTTCGCCTGGATCCTAGCTAGAGTAAACATGAAGATGGCAGGGTGGAAAGAGAAATTTATGTCCAAAGCAGGGAAAGAAACACTGATAAAGAGTGTGGTTCAAGCTCTCCCACAATATGCGATGTCGATATTCAAAGTTCCTATCTCAATATGCAGATCGATTGAAAGGCAAATTGCAAATTTCTGGTTGAAGCAAAAAGAAACTAGCAGCGGGTTACACTGGAAGAAATGGGAAGTTCTGAAAAAGAGAAAAGATGAAGGAGGTCTTGGATTTAGAGACCTAGTAAACTTCAACAAAGCATTGTTGGCAAAACAGGCATGGAGATTATCACAATCAACTACAGCATTATGGAGCAGGATACTTAAAGGGGTTTACTACCCAAATAGCGACATATGGAGAGCAGGCAAAGGGCAGCGTCCTTCTTGGGGATGGCAGAGCATAATGGTGGGGAGAGAAACCATCGAAAAGGAGATCCAATGGCGAATAGGTGATGGGAACAAAATCAACATTCGAGAGGATAAATGGCTGGATTCCGGGGTGCTAGGAGGTCCAGCCAACGAGATGAACCCACAAAAGTTGTTGAACTGATAAATGAAACAAACGAAGCGGAAGGAAGCGAAGTTCGAACCTCTTTGAAAACAGAATAGCAAATGAAATCTTATCTATTCCGCTAAGTCCCATTCCGGAAGAAGATTCCCTAGTATGGCGAGGCAACAAGATGGGTAGGTACACAGGGAAAAGCGGATATAACAAGATAAACGCAGACAACACAACAAAAGATCAGAACAAAGCGACAACCTCATTCACAACCCCTCGCACTTTATGGACAGAGATCTAGAAATTATCAATCCCCCCAAAAATTCGCATCTTCATATGGAGTATTTGTCAGAACGTCATCCCAACAAAGGAGAGCCTATACAAGAGAAAGATCTTACCTAATCCCCTGTGCTCGCTGTGCAACAATCAAGTGGAGACAACCGAACACTTGTTCCTCCTCTGCAACTGGACAAAAGAGATATGGAAGGACCCACGGGTGAGAATCAAATGTGACCCAAACAGAATATCCCGACTGGATAAATGGCTTCTTGAAAGCTTCGAAGAACAGAATCACCCACCCGAGAAAGAGCTGATCGCGATGATCCTCTGGTTTCTCTGGAAAGCACGCAACAACTCGATCTTCAGAGGGCAACAACTACAATCACATGCCATAGTCGACCTGGCGGAAGTCCACCTCCGAAATTATAGTAGATGGCAACCAAACGAAGGAAAGAAGAAAGCAGATCTTCACTCACCGAACCAGTGGAGGCCACCGGAGGAAGGAAAACTGAAGATGAACGTTGATGGGTCTTGGAAACAGGGGAAACAAACCGGTTCAGTTGCTGGTATCTTGCGGGACCACGCCGGACAAGTGATCGACGGCTTCGCGCTGACAGTCCGAGCTTCATCGCCGCTCCAGGTGGAAACCCTAGCGATTTTGCAAGGTTTGAAGCTGCTGCAACTTCGACTGAGCTTGCACGTGGGAGAGAAAGAGTTCGGCCAAGTACAGCAAACAGAAGTGGAACTCCAAACTGACTGTTTGACCGCACATCAAAGCATATTGGGCTGGGCTGAGAAGCCATGGCAGGTGAAGCCCATAATAGACCAATGCATTGGTCTGCTTGCTCAATTACCACTTACGAATTTTAGCTACTGTCCCCGAAACACTAATGCAGCTGCGGATCTCCTAGCGAAGATGCACAGTAAGAACTTATTGCCTCAAAATTGGAGGGCACACCCTCCTTCGGCACTTTCGGAGGTTTTATTTTCAGAATATCACCCATTACCCTCTTGTAAGTCCTGCTTATTATGAAATGAAAGTATCTATCATTTCCGACCAAAAAAAAAAAATTTGCAGTGCTTTTCTTCGAAATGAAAATAACTGTAGGTTTATAATATGCTCGATCGTGTCGTTATATGTGCAGATGCTGCATGTTTTCGCTTTCCTTAGCTGCGATTTTGGCAGAAGATTGCTTTTTGAGTTGATTTGTAGATAGGACTAGCCTCCTAGGCGGCGCATTCACGCCGTCCATCTGCGAGCGGGTGGTTACTTATGTCGTGTGCTTCGCGGCGAGAGTCTGGTGTTGTGGTGGGATTTCTGCACCTCATGTTGATAAACTTTTGCATATTTGCACTGCTGCGAATCTTTGTGCAAAATGGTCTAGCTTACAGCATGTGTTTAAATTCAAGATTGATTCATGTCCACTTCATTAATTGTTGGAACTAAATCTGACTCTGTGTTTTTACTCTTTGTTTTATGCCACGCTTTTGCAAATCTTCGGCGCGGGCTGTCCATGGACCCACATGTTTGGAGTCGATGTTCTCAACCTCGTCGTTGTCAATGGCTGTGGCTTGATGCTGCCAAGTCAGTTCATTCTCCACTGTTTTAGTATACCTTTGTGCGTTTTCTATGCTGCTTTGTGAAATTTTCAAGCTGGAAATTTCTTTATCGGAATAGCTTGGTCATGGCCAGAGTAGTGGCTGAGGGAGAATATTTAGTGACGGTCAGCGACTTCAGGTATCGATGTCAGACTGATAAGGATTGCGGTGTGAATCTGTGTAGTGGAGTCTTCGTCGAGCTCGTCATTGATGGTTCTGTAGAGAAGGACTTCGTTCGGAGGGGATATTGGCTTTCTTAATCTATTTTTTCAGAAGGAATCACCGCTAGCCATAATCGAGGGTTGGCTAGAGCCTTAATCAAGACGTGGAGTGTTGTCTTGATGCATACATAACTAGGGATTTCAGGTTTGAGAACTTGATTATACTAGTTCTACAACTTATGCCCTTTCGGCACCTAAGCTTGATTAAGAGCTAGCCAAAGTGTTAGGCAGCCTACGAAGAAATTGAGGTTCATCTTAACCATTCTAAAAGTGAAAGTAACAATCATTGTACAAAGGAGACGCAATCAAGCATAATACAAATGAACAGTGCAAACAAGAAACTAGCATCGTTTCTTAAAAGAAAAAAATGGCATCTAAAAAATCCTATGATAAAACCTTAAAGGCTTTTTCAATTTTGGGTATGATATTTCTAAATCTAAAAATTTTATCAAAAGACCTAAACTAAGTGAATTCTAATTTTTTAGTTTTTTCCAAAGATTTCTGGTATTTCTTAATTTGCTCAATAATTTTTTTTTTTTACCTCTTATTATTATTATTTAAAAAAAAAAAAAAATTAATTACCAAAAGTAGACTTCAGATTGGGTTCCCTTCTCGGATCAGACTTAGAGCTCGGCTCGAGTATGGCCCAAACATTGAAATCACATGGACTGAAGACCATGATTCATTTTGTCAATGGCATCACCTCATGAGTGATTTTGAAGCAACATATTTTGTGTCCGTACCACTACCTTCATACTACAAAGTTTTCTCTCCCTGAGCCCGTCAATAGAAATCCGCCAATGTGTAACCTACGTGTTATGGATAATATTCCCACGTGGGTGTTTGAATTGCACAAGTGAATTTTTTCTCGTCTCCATTTTGCATCTTCATGCACATATTTATACCCTCCAATTTGGCTTGAATGCTGATATGTTCTCTCTAGCTTACAATCTCTCTCCAAACTCCTAAATTCATCACGAAATTAAGCTGTTGGAGCTTTCTCGCGTTTTGGATTTTGATGTGTTGCAGTTTTCAGTTTGCATTGTCACTGTTGCAGAAAGGGGGAAGGGAGAGATATTTAAGGAAAAGATCAGCGAGAAGAGCTCTCTACATTTGAAGTGCTTGAATCGCGTATCGATGCAGTGCTGGTCCATCGAAGAGTCTGTCAACTACTATTGCAACATCCTCAGTTTGTTCCCATTTGAAGGCTTGTTTCCTTTGACTTCGACGGTGCTTGGTGCTTATCATGCTATTGATGTGATAAGAAGGTAGTTGCATTGTCTTTTAAAAAAAGAGAATGAGAAGTGAATCAAGCATTGCATTTTCTTTGTAAAAATGTTGTTGTTTTGACAAAATTTAGGATATGATAACTGATATTTTTCTTCTCCTTTTCACCTTGTAAATGCAAGTTATTCAATTCTCCAACATGGGAGTTCTATAATACAATTCATCCACATGTGCATTATTGTTGGGGCGTTTGTATAAGTGCTATGTTAGAGAAGTCCCATATTGAAGACTTCATGTGGTACGGAGTTGCTAACATATTATAATTAGCATATAACTCATTGACTTAAACTTTTAAATGGATGTGTGTCTAACTGAATATGTTGACGGGCTCGGATTTTGGCTCCCTCTTAGCAATCTTAGACTTTTGTTGTGCATTCCTAACAAATGGTATTAGAGCCTATAGTTGAGATTTCCAGGCAAGTGGACATTGTGGTGTAACAACACGAACCTGTAGAAAGATTGATATAGAAGGATACCTAAATTAAGGGGGAGTAGCCCTAACATTAAGCTCGCATGTGTAGGGGGGATTGTTCAGTACATGTGTGAGTGTGTTATGTTAGAGAAATCCCACATTAGAGATTGATATGATGTATAGCATTTAGTATATCCTAATTAGCCCATAACTCATTGGCTTAAGTTTTTTTTAGTGAAGATGAGTTTAATGAGCTCGGACTTAGGCTCTTTTTTGGCAATCTCCTTAAATGAAGATATTGGACTTCTGCTATGTGATCCCAACAAGGCATAAGGGATGCTCTGAGACCACCAAGAGCTCATCACAAGGCCCAAAGCTTGGCTGAAGGCCTGCTATATAACATTCAAATGATCTAGACTATGGGGTTCAGCCTGTTTTGGAGCGCGAATTCAACTCCTAAATGGCCAGACCAACCAAGGCTGGCCTAAAGAGTTTGAATGCTCATTGTCTGAGCATTGCATAGCTAGGACAATAGGCATTCAGACATCTAAGATGCGATTACCCTAATGATGCATAGGCTAATGCACCATGGATTCGAGACGACAGGCAAGTGATATAACAGTATTATGACCAAAACTGTTACTTCTTGAATTATAAGAGGACAATGCTACGGACTAAAAATGAGTCATGAGCATCCCAATTCGAGCTGATGTATGTGCACTTTGGCGAACATGAGCTCATCCAAACAGTAATGCAATATAGTATCGACACTAAGCATAAATCTTAAATAAGGATGGACCGCTCTCATTACCTTGGAAACGCCGGACTTTGAGCGTCGTTTAACTCAAACTCAAGCCAAGCACGTGCCCATTTATCTTTGTCTCCTGCGCTTTTTTTTTTTTTAATTTTTCATAATGATTTTCTTTTTAATGTGAGACAAACTTTGGAAAAAAAATTAGGTTTCACTATCCGTAAGCTATAATATTTATAATTTCTATATGTGAAAGCGATACCATTTATTTATTTATTTATTTTATCAATGGTCGAATGATAATTTAATCTTTGAGGCCTTTCCTTTTTATTTTTGAAATGCATGATGGTTGGTGCTAAAATTTAGATGTTGGCATGAATATTTGGTGTGTGCCTTTTGTAATTTTTCTATAATTGTGTAATAGATTATGCGGCCGAATTTTGATATTTTAGAGAGTTAAATTATCCTCTGAAAAAGAGCTCGGTGGCAGCAAGGGGACGACGGTTGCTGGGGAAAAACATGGGCTGCCACTTGGCTTATCCATGCACGAACGTACCCCATTGATTGACTGTCCCAAAGTCAACTAATTGAAGTCCAACAAGGGTGATCGGCGTGTCCTCGTCTGCCGCATGGGGACTTCTTCACGTGCATGGAAAATTTTCTCCGAAAATTAATATTTCAGAACGTCGAGTGATGATGAAACGGGGTCGAATGTGGTACCGGCGATAACGATGGTACAACGGGGTCCAAAATCGCTGCCGATAACGAATTCCGATAATAATTTCGTCAATCTGCGATGTATTGTTATTTTTTCCGAGGTCGGCAAAATACAGATGCCACATAATGTTTTCTCTATTAAAAACCTATAGTTCAGGCCTTGACGTTTAAAACGATCAAAGTAAAATGTCCAAAACAATTAGAAAACCAGAACAATTATGCCTTTAGATATCACATTGTGCAAAATATACAATTCTTATTTTTTGTAGCTAGAAGGTGCATATATATGTATAAAGATATATTTAGCGTGATTTTGTATTTCCTTTGATTAAAAGTAAGAAATGAAATATAGTAGAATTATTATAACTAGAAACCAGTACATCAATCATTGAAATATGTCTCTTAATCAATTTATATGTGTTGCATACTATGTGTTCGGTCCATCTATTTTTTTAGAGAGTTTTGTACGTTTGGAGCCCATCTTAGTTTCCAAAAAATGATTGGTTGGCTGGATATTCCATTGTTTTGTGTCTATGTAAATATGCCCATTCAATCACAGAAGTTGAGCAAGAGAGAAAGGTGATATCATCTAAGCATATCCATCTAAATGAAGTAATATATGTCAAACATAAGAAACTTTTTTTTGGTTAATAACAATCTTTAATCACTGGAAATTCTCTCATCATTCAATATCATCCTCCATTTTGTTAGACCCATTAAGAAATTGGCTCGGTGTGTTCTTATATGTTAAGTGCAGCATCATGTCACATGCTTTTCCTTCTTCTTTTTCTTTTTTCTTTTTACATGGATTGCGGGATGAGTGTTGGCTGAGGAAAAAAAGTGTTATGCTGATGGTAGGGGTAAGCACCGAGTCTGGTACAAGAATTGGATTCAGCTTATCTAGACCAATCGGTTTAAGGTTGATTTTAAGAACATGTTTGATTCTTGGTTTTGTGAACCTAGAACTGGCCTAGAACCATTTAGTTCCTAGTTCCAACACTGAAATAATTTCAACTAATCTGGTTTCCAAATTGAACCAGTTCTGAAGCCATATATATATATATATATATTGCCCTTATAGAAAAATGAAAACATGGTCTTCAACATGAACAAATGCCAACATAACCGTTCGACAAACATATTTTTTCGTAGTGAGATTATACAACTTTTATTTTTTTATTAGAATTTGCTGTTTTACCTAAGAATAAAATTTTCCAAACTCGACCGGTTCGATTCACTATTTCAATCTTTTGAAACCAACACATCTTAAAATCAATCTTCAAAGCTGGTAGAGTTTTTATTTTTATTTTTTCAAGTTAGTGAAATCAACTTTTTTCTCCTTTTTTTTCTTTTTTTGTTTTCCATTTTAGTTCTCGTCCTTTTTCCTCAGTCCTCGGCTGCTAGTGCACTCCGTCGATCATCACCGTCAATACCCGCACTACAGCGATCACCTCCCTCCACTCTTCCACCCTCTCTGTTTGTAATGTACTCTATTTTTTTCCTCCCCAAGAGAATCAAAGACAATCGAATATTGACAATGAGGGACCCAAAGTTATTGCTTCAAAGCAGATAAGTATATAAATATCAATACGTTCCAAAAGATGAAAAGGTCTCTAAGAACCAAATACATGTATTTTTTTTTAAGTTAATATAATAGCGGAAATCATTGGAATATTAGCAATAGCTTTCAAAAATGAATATGTATAGAAGAGTTCGGCTAAAATGCTCTAATGTAAATAAGATCTTAAACAATATAAATCATAAAAGATGCAATGTAATAATTAAAAACAAGTTGATAATAAAGATGATTTAATTTTGAAACTCATAATATATGTAATTATGATTGAAGATAATTTTGGATTTGGGTGAAAATGGAAGGACCATCACTAGTGTTTCTCTCTAGTGATTGCCACACCTATCATTTGGTGCTTGTGTTGCGAGTAAAAAAAAAAAAAAAAAAAAGGTAGTTAATGTCATTTTAGGAAAAGAAATATAGAATTTCGGGTAACGTACATATGTCCTAAATAAAAAGCCAAAAAAGAATATGGCTAAAATAATTAAAGAATTAAAAAAATTTAAAAAACCGAAGCTGAAAAATCGTGTCAGAAGAGAAGGTAAGTTATTGCCATTTTTTATGAAAACGATATCGAAGGCCTTGGTTGGAAGGGAGAATACAGTTTAGCCGGCGCCTCTTCGTGGAGCGGGGTGGGGCCCGGTGCAGCGGCGGTTGCGATCTTGAAACTCCTATAAATAAGAAGATCCGACGTGGTACTCAACGTGCCGACGTGGAGGTTTCTTGACCCCCGACGTGGGCCCCACTAGAAGAGACGTGAACTCGTGAAAGTCTCAAAATCGAATGACAGTGCCTGCATTTTCCCATAATCCATTTTACCTAGTCAATTATGTGTGGGGGATTGGCAATTTGGCACGTCATATTTAGCAACTTATTGTTTTATCATGGATATCACATATTTTATTTAATAGTGAAATATGAGCTACTTGCTACTATTGAGAATATTTATTACTTCCAAAAGTAAAAGGAATTGCACAATTTAGTTGTCCAAAAGTGACCATCACACACTTATTTATGAAAGAATGCATTGAGTTAAGGAATCTTACTTTGTGGGAGTACGAGATGAGTATATCCCACAAAATAAAACTTTTCAATTTCAAAATTTTCAAGAAAGCCTGTTTATTTCTTGAATTCAAGTGTGGTGAAGGAGCCACGTTTGTTTTTTAAAGACTAACGGTTTGTTAGCTCATCATTTTCCTAATAAAGAGGATGGGTACCTATATATTATTGGAAAATACCATTTGTAGGAGTACCAAAAGAAATATTGACGAAATATGGCGTGTGGTTAGGCAATCTGAACTTTTGATAAATGAACTGCATTGAGATTGCTTGGTGGTACTTTACTTGCATAAAAGTGTGTGGAACAGGGTCTAGATGGTGGTGAATTTTAAAAAGTTGAGTGCAGAGGAAAGTAATTGCTTTAAAAAAAATTAAATTGGCTAGAAAGGTGTGGAATTGAATTACATGATAAGGAAAGTACAGAGAAATGTAAATGGGCAAGGAATTGAAAAATGTAAGGTAAATATAAAATAGAAAGCTCTTACAAAGTGTGTTCCCACGTGTGTTTTCTCTACTTCAAGTCTTTGGTTTTTTCTATGCTATTCTCACCTAATTCTCTTAAAAAGATCTTTAGCTTTTGCCATAATTTGAATTCTATCTTGAATTGAAATATTTTTTATCTCAAAATTTTTTAAGATTTTAATATAGTCCCAAATATGCCACCAGATTTAAAAATCTCCACTAATTTCTTCGAAATCATCGGTATCGGGACCAATTAGAGGTTCATTATTAGAGCGGGCATCTTCATCAATACCCCCACATTCATATAGAACAACAATAGCCTCTTAATATTAGTAATCTTGAAGAAACTAGTGAAGGCATGAGGAGATTTGAGACTAGTATAAAAGTTGGGGATTTTTTTTTATAAGAAAACTTTGAATCTTAATTGGAATTAAATCTAAAGTTGAGGGAGAAAGGACTGCACTAGCACGACCACATTGTTGCTTCCTATGAGTAATTGTGCAATTTGGGCCATACATTTCGTTTTTGTATAATGGGCAACTGGACATAAATTTGCTGTGGGAAACCATCAAGAGCTCACACTAAGATTCCTTGATTGAAAATTTTATATTATTTCTTCTCAATTTCTCTTCACTTTCTATGTAGATTAATTGACGCTGAAAATAATCTCCATCTCAGGAGTTGTAGCTCTATTTCCGAATATAGCTATTGGAGATTTGGAGTTGCAGTTGTCACTATTTTTCTTGCTGAAGAGTTTGTGTCGGCATTTTAGATAGTTTTAATTGCCTTTCCAACATCCTTAGTTATTACGACCACCATTTCTTGATTTTCCAAAGCCACACCTTCAAAGCTCTCTTCTCCCCTATTTCACGACTAAGAGATTCGCAAAGACTATGACGTTCTGAGTGATATTGATTTGGAAATTTTCTATCATTAAACTAAGTTGATAATTTAAGTTCACTTTAACATCATTGTGATAGTTTGAAAGGAATTTTAGCTTCAAAACTTGCTTGTAGACTCAGTGACCGAACCACACACAAGATGTTTGATGAAATGTAAAATCAGATTTGCATCAACTTCTCTTCAATTTTTTATTACCTTGAGAGTGTTTCCGCATGTATTATCTCCATTGTTCCTTTTTGCTCCGTGTCCTTATATTTTTCGCATGATTATCTCTGGTAATTTCATTAAGTACCTAAATTTGCCTTGTTAGTTCTTTGCATCCTGCTTATCTTCTGCAATATTGAGGCATCATTGTTGGAAAGACCAATGAACGGAGATGGTTGTCTTGTGGAGGTTGAAGATGGATGGTGGCTAGTGGCCGGATAAGAGGCACTTAATCTCGTATTTTCCAAGGAAGCCTGTGGTTAGCTAAATGTTAATTTTTCTAGCTTTTGCTTAGAATTTATGATTGAGTTTGATATGTTAGATTCTGGGAACAATGAAACGTTGAAGAAGACAAACACAAGGCGTCCAGAGGAAAGAAATGAAAATAAGAAAGATATGTAAAACCAATAATAAAAGAGAGGGAAACTAATAAAGATGTGTTCAGTAAAGATAATAGAAAATGGGCTTAGTGTAGACTTGAGCACATTTATATTTGTTTCTTGGGCTTGTTAAGTTTACATCTTATTCCACACGTGGATCAGGCCCAAAAGCCTTACCTGCATCCTTGTGAGTTCCCTGTTTGATCACGCAACCGTGGGCAGCCTGTGTCCCCTTTTATCAGAATAAATAAAATAAAATAAAAAATAGCAAAAACAGAAATAAGGATAAATTATAATTTGATCATGTCGACAGCGTCTGAGCATAGAAGGAGAAATAATAACAAATAAAAATAATAATAAAAGGATGAAAAATAAAAAAATGGAAAAATAGTTAGAAAAATTGTTCTTCATTAGATTGTTCAATCTAGTATTAGATTTATTTTATATTCGTTTAATTCGTACACATATGGTTTAGCGAAGTTCATTTTTTCCTCTAAGTTTTAGTTTAGGTTTATGAAAATTCATAAAAACAGACAGTGGGTTTAGAAATAATGATAAAGCTGGACCAACAGTTCCCACATGGATTGGGTTCTCTAAACCTTATCTTGCACAACGTTAAAGTGTACATATGAAATTCAATTAATCATAAAATATTTTTGTGTGAAGGAGCTATTACTAGCCTATTAGGGCCAACTAAGAGCCAAGTGAGATACGAGAGAATATTCCACTTCCTATGCAATCAAAGATCTAAGAACAGGACTTGATTATGCTAATTGCCAAAATAGTGCTAGTCTAATACCCTAGCTTGATTGATTTGTGTATCTAATATATTTAGGCAATCTTTAACTATGTTAGTTTTCCTATGCCACTAACATTGCTACATAATTTCTCATTGTTGAAATACTAATGTGAGAACAACATGATCTTGCAAAGAAGTCAATGCAAAAGAATCTAAAAATAAATGAAGAATAATAAAGGACATTAAATATTTATGTGGTTTGCTATCTACATCCATGGAAGAGATAATAGCAAATAATCCATTAATAATTGGAGAATTAGAGATATAATTGCTCACATGCTTGAATATTTTTCACTCCTAAAAATTTAAGCCCTAACCAAAAAAAAGATTCCAAATTAATAACTTGGTTTAGTGTAAACTCATGGCACAAAAAATTTATAGTGGCTCACAATTTTTGCCGAAGAAACCCTATTATATGTGTGCCATTTCAATGATCAACAACTTTACACGTCCATCAATGGATAATGCCACAGTAACAATTTTAAAAGAGGATTCAGTTAATAATCCTAATTTACATTATCCAATTCAAATCTGATTTGGTATGTGAGCTCAAATTTGAAATATAATTTAACGCTCATTCTGACCGTAATTTCCTCTTCTTCTTTTTTTCTCCAAATGCTTGGGTTGGTCCGTAGCCCGTTTACTTCTAGCATATATTTTTCAAATTTTGCAGTTAGTCATAATTTATAAACCTAAATTTATATTTTTTAAATTTTTTTTTTAGGAAAAGCAACACGCAGAAAAGAAAACGGTACTTGAAATGAGATTCACGTCTTCACGTCCTCAAATCTTTATCGAGTCCCTTTCTCTTCGGTAACCACCTCGCAACGCCGTGGCTCACGTCCTCACGTACTTGAAATGGGGGACACCCACGTCAAATCTCCACCTTCTCTGAGGTGGTTGAGGTGGGGACGAATTAATTTTTAAGAGTAGGTTTCGACTTCCACGCCTTGCAATAAGGCATAACAAAAGTCTAAGAGTGAGGGTTAGAATAGGAGTAGAGTATGATCGACTAAAAA
Source organism: Eucalyptus grandis (assembly GCF_016545825.1). NCBI lineage: Eukaryota > Viridiplantae > Streptophyta > Magnoliopsida > Myrtales > Myrtaceae > Eucalyptus > Eucalyptus grandis. The sequence continues at coordinate 6,320,256 of NC_052618.1, forward strand.
AAAAACACCCAAGCCTCACATTTTCATAGGAGTAGAGTATGACCGACTAAAAAAAAAAAAAAAACCCAAGCCGCACATTTTCTCTTACCCTTTTTTTTTGTAAAAATCGAAATTAAAGTTAGTTTTTATATTTCATTTTTTTTCCTCCTTCCTTAGTCGATGGCTGGCACGACAACGGTAGGTGACTAGCCAATCAAGGCTCAAGATCGCTAGATCTAGGGAGGCTCGAGCTCGCTAGATCTAGCAAGGCTAAGGCCTCATTAGCAATTAGCAAGATCGAGCCTTGCCGATTTGGCAAGACTAGAGGTCATTGGTGTCGAGCAAGCTTGATCTTGCCCAATGTAGATGAGCTCGATCTTGCCCATCATGGACGATGCCTTGGCCTCGCCAGATCGGAAAGATCGAACTCATCGACGTTGGGCAAGATCAAGCTTGCTCGACACCAATGAGCTCTAGTCTTGCCAAATCGGCAAGGCTCGATCCTTGCTAATTGCTGATGAGGCCTTAGCCTCGCTAGATTTAGCGAGCTCGAGCCTCACTAGCGATCTTGAGCCTTTGATTGGCTAGTCACCTACCGTTGTCGTGCCAGCCATCAACTAAGGAAGGAGGAAGAAAAATGAAATATAAAAACTAACTTTAATTTCGATTTTTACAAAAAAAGGGTAAGAGAAAATGTGAGGCTTGGGTTTTTTTTTTTTTTTTTGGTCGGTCATACTCTACTCCTATTCTAACCCTCACTCTTAGACTTTTGCTATGCCTCATTGCCAAGGCATCGTCCATGATTGGCAAGGCTCGAGCTCGCCTGCAATTGGTCACCAATCATTGTTGTGGCCAATGGCCGTTGAAGAAGGAAACATAAAAGAAGAAAAAAATTAAAAAATTATTAACAAATAAATAAAATAAAGACAATTAAAAATAGATTATTTAAAAAAAAAAAAAAAAGAGATTTTAAAAAAAAAAATTTATAAAAATTGTCCATTAAATTTGTATTGCATTAAAGTGTTTTAGCGATACCATTTTTCTAAAAAAAAAATATTATAAGAAATAAGCTTTAAAGGTTTTTCACATTTTTTTATTTACTAGTTTTTTATTCTTTAGTTTACTTTTTAAATTTGATTTGAATTTTTATTCAAGTAACATACATGTGAAGAGCTTAAAGTGAATTATATGGGTGAAAGTTGATTAACTTAAATTGAGTTAAATAGTAATGTGTTTCAATAATATGGATTGAGTAAGGTATAAGTCGAATATAGATTAGGTCAAGTATGGGTCATCAAATTTACATTACATGAAAATGGGTCAAAATGAGTTAAATGGGTCAATATGGGTCGGACCATTTTCAACTTGACTCCAAACCTGATCCGATCCACCCATTTGATGGTCCTATCCTGAAGTAAGGATGTTGTGGGCCGGAGAGTGAGCCGAGTCAAAAATCAATAGATTTAAATGTTTGGGCCATACTCAAGCCGAGCTCGAGTCCGACTTGAGAAGGGAACTCGGTCTAAAGTCCACTTTTTTATTATTATTTTTTAAAATAATAACGATAAGGAGGAGAAAAATATCAGTAATCATATCCTAAATCTTGTCAAGACAATAACATTTTTACAAAGAAAAAATTTAGCTTTGCTCTTCACTTCTTATTCAACCCTTATTTCAAAAGACAGTGCAATTGCCTTATTATCACATCAATAGCATGATACACACCAAGCGCCGTTGAAGTCAAAGGAACCAAGCCTTCGAATGGGAACAAAATTGATGACGTTGCAATAGAAGTTGATAGACTCTTAGACGGACCAGCACCACATAGATATGTGATTCAAGTACTTCAAATGCAGAGGGTTCTTCTTGTTGATCCTTTCTTTAAACATCTCTCCCTTGCCCCTCTCTGTGATGGCGACAATGCAAATTAAAAAACTGCAAGAAATCAAAAACTCAAAATGCGAAGAAGCTTCAATAGCTTAATTCCGTGATGAATTTAGGAATGCAAAGAGAGATTGTAAGCTAGAGAGAACATATCAACATTCAGGCCATGGTTGGAGGGTATAAATATGGGCATGGAGATACAAAACGGAGGAGAGAAAAAGTTCACGTGTGCAATTCAAACACCCATGTGGGAACTAGATATCTCTATTGAGTATGGCAGATTCGATTTCATTTGATAAAATAGGGGAATAGTGAGGACATAGCTATTAGTTCTATGCCTATGGCAATGTGAAAGAAGTTTGAAAAATATTGAAAGTGTTATAGTGTTGTTGTGTCTATATTAGATCCTCATTATTTGCCACACCTATTAGAGCTTTGTTATATGATTGAGTGGAATTTGAACAGAACATTCGAGAAATGCTCTATGTTTTTTTGTTATGATGTTAATATGATCTTTATGTCAAGAGATGGTTGATTTACATCTTCAACCAATCAAGGTAACATTTCCACTTCGATGGTCACAACTCCTTTGTCTTCCCTCTCCAAGAAGTTAAGCAAGTCGTATGTTCTCATGATCTTTAGCTATTTGTTCCAGCTATTCAAGGCTACGAACATTCTCGTGCCTAGTCAGAACTTGAGGACAACAATACTTTAGTCTCACCGAATGAAGTGTTTGAGCTAGGGATCTTCAAGACTGGTGAGTCTTCCTCAAGCAACTACTACCTGGGCATTTGGTTCAAGGATGATCTTTACAAGAAACCAATTTGGGTCGCAAATCGAGATTACTTGCTTCTTGATTCTTCTTTTGTACTCTCCATCAGGTACGATGGGAACTCGGTGATATCCAATAGATAGCAGATTTCGTATTTAGTCAATGCTAAGATGTTATTATATGTAATATCACAAATGTGATATTGCTTGATTTTGGCAATTTTGTTCTAATACAAAACAATAGCACGGTTTGGGAAAGTTTTTTTTATCCATTAGACACGTTCTCACCTAGCATGAAACTTGGGTATTTCGATTTAGGCACGGGTATGGTGAAGGACCAGTTTCTTGTTTCATGAAATACCCAAGTTTCATGCCTCACCATACCCGTGCCTAAATCGAAATACCCAAGTTTCATGCTAGGTGAGAACGTGACTAATGGATAAAAAAAACTTCCCAAACCGTGCTATTGCCTTGTATTAGAACAAAATTGCCAAAATCAAGCAATATCGCACTTGTGCTATTACTAGTAGAATACATCTCAATATTGACTAAATACGGAATTTGCCTTCTATCGAATATCACCAAGTTTCCACCGTACCTGATGGAGAGTACAAAAAGAAGAATCAATGAGTGGGTAATCTCGATTTGCGACCCAAAATGATTTTCTGTAAGGATCATCCCTGAACCAAATGCCCACGTAGTAGTTGCTTGAGGAAGAACCATCGGTCTTGAAGATTCCTAGCTCAAACACTTCATTCGATGAGACTAAAGTATTTTTGTCCCTCAAGTTTTGACCAAGCACGAGAATGTTCGTACAAACGGTTAAAGATCATGAGAAGAACATACAACTTGCTTAACTTCTTGGAGAGGGAAGACAAAGGAGTTGTGGCCATTGAAGACATCTTTGAGAACATTTGGTCAATCTTGATGTGTATTGTCGCAACCTATCCTTAGGGAGATGTAGAGGTACTTGCTTATAACGAGTCAAATTGTGTGCAGAAATGATGATCTTGAATGGACCAATATTTGCTAATACTACAAACGACTCATCAATCACAAATGTGAACCCTCCCAAGTCTGTACCTTAGGCGATATTGGTTTTCGTAATCTATTTGATCATAAGGAATCACCACTAGCCATAATCGAGGGTTGGCTAGAGCCCTAAACAAGACGTGGAGTGTTGTCTTGATGCATACATAACGGGGGATTGCAGGTTTGAGAACTTGATTATACTAGTTCTGCAACTTATGCCCTTTCGACACCTAAGCTTGATTAAGAGCTAGCCAAAGTGTCAAGCAGCCTATCAAAGAAATTGAGGTTCTTCTTAACCATTCTAAAACTGAAAGTAATAATCATTGTACAAAGGAGACGCAATCAAGCATAATACAAATAATTAGTGCAAACGAGAAACTAGCATAGTCTCTAAAAAGAAAAAAATGGCATCTAAAAATCCTATGCTAAAACTTTAAAGGCTTATTCAATTTTGGGTACGATATTTCTAAATCTAAAAATTTTATCAAAAGACCGTAACTAAGTGAATTCTAATTTTTTAGCTTTTTCAAAAGATTTCTGGTATTTCTTAATTTGCTCAATTTTTTTACCTCTTATTATTATTATTTTAAAAAAAAAAATTAATTACCAAAAGTAGACTTCAGATCGGGTTCCCTTCTCGGGCCAGACATAGAGCTCGGCTGGAGTATGGCCCAAACATTGAAATCACATGGGCTGAAGACCATGATTCATTTTGTCAATGAAATCGCCTCACGAGTGATTCTGAAGCAACATATTTTGTGTCCGCACCTCTACCATCATACTACAAAGTTGTCTCCCCCTAAGCCCGTCAATAGAAATCCGCCAATGTGTAACCTACGTGTTATGGATAATATTCCCACGTGGGTGTTTGAATTGCACAAGTGAACTTTTTCTCTTCTCCATTTTGCATCTTCGTGCCCATATTTATACTCTCCAATTTGGCCTGAATGCTGATATGTTCTCTCTAGCTTACAATCTCTCTCCAAACTCCTAAATTCATCACGAAATTAAGCTGTTGGAGCTTTCTTGCATTTTGGATTTTTTATTTGTTGCAGTTTTTAGTTTGCATTGTCACTGTTGCAGAGAGGGGAAAGGGAGAGATATTTAAGGAAAATATCGGCAAGAAGAGCCCTCTACATTTGAAGTGCTCGAATCACATATCGATGTAGTGCTGGTCCATCGAAGAGTCTGTCAACTTCTATTGCAACGAAGACGATGGAGGCGGTGGTTGGCCTAGACGCGTCATCGATGATTCGCTGGTGAAGATAGCCAAGAGAAGTGCGGAGCTTGGGGCAGGGCGGTGGCTGGATGAAGGAGGAAGAGATATAGAAAAGAGAATAGGCGTGATAAGTATTTAATTTTTAATAAATTTACTAAAAAATACACACCGTGTTGTTAGTGACATGGCCCTTATAAACAGTCGAATATTTTCTATATTATTCACCTCTAATTCTCAAAAGCTTTGTAGAGATTCACTACCTATTTTCTTGACAAATCGATCCTTTCCTCCAGCACTCATGGACAGAGACATTCATTAGGAATCCATCCATGCTTCACGGCTAAAGGGCAAAAATATTCATTACGTGCTAGTCCTTAATCCGGTTCCTCGTACCAGTCCATGAAATCTAGAAGTAACTCTATAATAAAGCTATTTGTTAGACTAGAAAGTCTATCATAATTGTTAAGTCAAACGTAACTCCCAATTATAGTTTCTAGACTAGAACTTATAAAGAAATTAAACGTTTGCCATTCCTTATTAACATTTTAAATTAGTTTACTACAAAATTAATATGGAAAATAATTGCAAGCGCCAACTAACATTGCTACATAATTTCTCATTGTTGAAATACTAACGTGAAAACGATGTGATCTTGCAAAGAAGTCAATGCCAGAGAATCTGAAAATAAATGAAGAATAATAAAGGACATTAAATATTTATGTGGTTCACTATCTACATCCATGGAAGAGATAATAGCAAATAATCCATTAATAATTGGAGAATTAGAGTTATAATTGCTCACATGCTTGAATATTTTTCACTCCTAAAAATTTAAGCCCTAACAAAAAAAAATTCCAAATTAATAACTCAATTTAGGTAAACTCATGGCACAAAAATTTATAGTGGCTCACAATTTTGCCGAAGAAACCATGTTACATGTGTGCCATTTCAAAGATCAAAAATTTTACACGTCCATCAATGGATAATGCCAAGATAACAATTTGAAAAGAGGATTCAGTTAATAATCCTAACTTACAATATCCAATTCAAATCTGATTTGGTATGTGAGCTCAAATTCAAAATATAATTTAACACTCATTATGACCGTAATTTCCCCTTCTTTTTTTCTTTTCTTTTTTTTTTTCCAAATGCTTGGGTTGGTCCGTAGCCCTTTCACTTCTAGCATTTTTTTTTTCCAAATTTTGCAGTTAGTCATAATTTATACACCTAAAGATTTTATATTTAAAAAAAAAAAAAAAAGGAAAAGCAGCACGCAGAAAAGAAAACGGTACTTGAAATGAGATTCACGTCCTCAAATCTTTATCAAATCCCTTTCTCTTCGGTAACCACCTCGCAACGCCGTGGCTCACGTCCTCACGTGCTTGAAATGACGAAAAAGAGGAACCGCCTTTAGCAGATCGCGGCTGAGAGCGAGGAGGAGATCTCTCTCTCTCTCTCTCTCTCTGTGGCGGCACCAAGGCGGCGAAGAAGAAGGGGGCGACGTTCGTGATCATCAGCTTCGAAGGATTTCGACCAAGTTGGGACGGGGAGGGAGGCGAAATGAGAGCACGGTCTCGGAGTTGGATCTCGAAGAAAGAAGAAGGAGGATATACCCGGTAGAGATCTGCTCTCCCGGAGGCGGTTCCACCGAGAAGTGGTGGACATGGAGGCCTGCACCGGAAGTGACACCACCCAATATCGACTCACCACCCAATAGAGAGAGAGAGGGAGGCGATCGGAGGTGGAAGTGCGCCTTTGTATGGAGCGACGCGGTGGTGAAGCTCCTTGCTTCCTTCCTTTGCCTGATGTCGCTCCAAAATCTCACGCAGGTTCGGGCGGTCGAATAGCTTTTGCATAGATAATATTGGAATGCGTAGTCGAATAGCTTCTGCACAGAAAATATTGGCATTCCTTTTTAAAAGGTCGATTGACTGGTTGACGACGAGGAGCATAACCGGGACGTCGGTGATGATTGGGAATATGTGGAAGAAGAAGGGCCTGCAGAGATCATCTGGCAAGGGAACAAAAGAACAGTAAAGAAAACCATTTTCCGAAGAAGGGATCGGACGTGCAACTGTTGAAAGAGGGTAACTCGGATGATACTACCTGTTTATGTGTTGAAAACTTGGCATACATTACTTCCTAGTTTTTCTTTCTCCTTGTGTTGGTTTTGGTTTGAATTTTAAATTTGAGGTTCGTAATTCACTGCCAGGGATGCTCAAAAGCCGACCTTGAATCCTCTCCCTCCACTGTTCGAAGAATATTTAGAATATAAGAATTGATCGCCAATGTCAGCTCAACAGGTGTTAGAAAATTTCGCTCTCCAAGTGCCTAATTTTTGACTGAGCAGGTAGCATATTATGATGGTCATACGTCTAGTTATATTTTTCTGGACTGATTTGTTGAATTTTTTTTAAAATGTTTTATTTTTTCCTGTCGGTTTGCTTAACAGGATGAAGCTCATTGCTCTTTCATTCTGAAAAATGAAGCTTGTTGGTTTGCTCCACGATGCCTTCATCCAGTTCATATATATCCTGAGCATTTTGGAGCACCAATACTGTTTTCAGAATCATGGGCAACTGGTAAGAATAATTAGTGCAATTAAATTTCTATCATAAGATGCCTTTCATTTGCAAACATCTTTCACTAGTTTCATATGAACTACGGATGCAATTTTTTGATCACTGCCGAGACTTTGGGCTTTTTACTGGAGAAGCAAAAGAAAAACATGAAGTTATATTAATACGAAGGAAATTACATCCATATTTATACCACATTAGATATCGGTTAATATTGCAAAAAAGGAAACATAATTGATTAGAATCAAGGAAAAACTGAATAAGTGATCCTTATGGCTCACTAGTTGCGTTGTTTGTTTCCAAAGGTTGATTAGCCTAATTGCATAATGTAACTTAAAGGAGGAGGGATGGAAGTTTGGTGGGAAACAGAAATCCATCATTACTGTTTTTTACCATCCCTTGAGAGTTTTAGTTATAAATTTAGATACGGTTGCCTTAGCCCCATCCATGGCATTAGTTTCAAGGAAAGTCGATACATGAGTAAGGCGTTTCGTGGTGGCTAAGGACCATCTCTCCCACTAGCCAGAGATAGGATGATATAAAGGAGGCCTTTGTGCCAAAAGTTGTTGAAGGATAAAATTTGCTGGACAAAGCTGGAGCTGTTCTTTTTTGATGCATTGGTTTGGGAAGCTAGTTATATTACTGAAGATGGAATGATGCAAATTGGGAGTGCTGTCAGTGGAATAATGATTGAAATTTGGTCTTTTTCGGATGGGGTTTGGAAGTCTTTGCGCTTAGAAGAGTGCATATTCTTGCCATTGACACTACTAGCTGTGGAGAAATTGAAGATCTATACCCCCTTTCTAGGGAAGTTAGTGTTGGGTCAAGTTTGGATTGGAATGAAAATGGTTAGACTCATATTGATCTATTTAATCCGTTTTGGCACATTTCCATACGATGTAAATTTGAAACCCAATACCTAATCCAACTCAACACACACCCGACTCATATTATTAGAACATATTAATATTTAACCTAACTTAGAAAAACCCTTACGTACCCTTTTAACCCACTTTAATCTCTTTGTGTGTATTTATTCTATGAATAAAAACTTCACATCTATTTAAAAATATAAAATTAGTAAATAAAACAAAGAACGTAAAAAACCTATAAATGAGGGTCTTGTCTTCTAAATCTTCCTCATGTGGAACTCCAAATAACCAATCTCTAGTGCACAATTTCACAGGAAAGAGAACTATGATATTTATTTAAAATGTGCCCTTCAATGCTAAAGGCTGACTTACAGGCAACGTAAGTGAGAAGACAACTCAAGATACCAATGTGAATTAGCTGCAAATAATCAAGAACATTACAATAAGGTTTTTTCTTCTGTTAAATATCAAGCCTATTTTCCTTCAAATACAAATCCAATTGTGACATTGTAGATTGCAAGGCATAGTGTTTACTTTTGAACGCATTATACTCATCAAGATTGTTCCCAATGTTCTAAAAAATGTCCTCAATTAAAATGTTACCTCGATTGGTTGAAGATGTAAAGCGATAATCTCTCGACATAGAGGTCACATGTTCATCAAAAGCATATAGAGACTTTCTTGAATAATCCGTACAAATTTCACATGATCATCTATGTCCAACTTCAAATAGCAAAGCTCTAACAAGCTTAGCAAGACAACACTATAACCCTTCTAATATTTATCATACTTCTTTTGCATTGCCATAGGCATAGAATTAATAGCTATGTCCTCACTATCAAACAAAACCAAATTAGCCATACTCAATAGAGATATAAATGCTCCATGGGATATCTAACTCCAAAGAAGAGAGTAAAAATATCATAAAAATGTTGTAACAAGAATGCAATTTCCTTAGCTATGACTCAATCTTAGGGTAACAGTAAATGCACGAAGAATGGAAGTTCCATATTTTCTTTCTTAGGAGCAACTAGGATGCGATACTTGTATTCAACGAATTGTCAATCATAATTCACATTCTTGCGATATGATTAGCAATTTACATAAACAACATAAAGGCAATTTAGACCAATTCTACCCTTCCTAGTTTTAGCTTTCTATAAGAGAGCTCTTTATAGAATTTTAACCCTTCAATAGCAGTTGTACACAAATTGAGCATGAACATAAGCCTTTCTTTATCTATCTTTGTGGTGTTCAAGCAACTTCGATACAAATGGCACTTCGCCAAGAAATGCTTAAAAAGAGTATAAATGCGTGGTTGTATATCTGTAGCTCACATGTAGGCTTGCAATGCCTAGGAAACTCCTTTAAAAGAGTTTGAACGACTAATACACTCCCACCTACCATGAGTAGTTTAATTTTGTAAAAGTTATTACCAAGAAAAGACAAATGGAAGAATTATCAAGATCTTCTATACTATTTTGATAAACTTTCACCTGATTGCAAAACCTTTCCTAAAATCACCAAAAAAGCCTGGGAGGAGGAGGGGTAGGGGTTAAAACAAAGAAGCAACCAAATAAAGTTTTCGGATTTGATATTGCCTCTGGACATCCAACGGGTTGATGTTCATGTGGACCGGTTAGAGGGCCAAAGTCGTAGGTATAAATAAAGTTTCCTTCTTTCTTCAAATGAATGCGTCATATTTTATAGTTTATTTTTTTCTCTAATCTACGAGAAATCAAAAGAATTAGTACGTGGTTTTCATCAATGAAGGAAATTCTATTCAGAGGATGAGTCGACGTTCCTAAAATAAATCGTGACATGATAGAACTTTCGATTTCTAAAATTGGACTTGAATTGACGGTTAATTTCCATTCGGCACGTTTTTAGCGTGACCTCAGTACTTACAGCTTCTGGAGCTGCAAGATTCTGAACCCCTCTTGATTGTATATTCGGAATTGACCAATATCAATGTACAAAAAAAAATATGTATTTAGAATTTATAAATATTAAAATAGTTTCATATAAGAGTATCTTAACTTATTGCGGCTTGAAGAAAATCGACCACGAGTCATTTACACTAAAATTCTCTGAAAACTACCTGGTGGTTTAGGTTACGCTAAAAACGTGCCGAATGGAAATTAACCGCCAATTCAAGTCTGATTTCAGAAATCGAAAATTCTATCATATCACGATTTATTTTAGGAACGTTGACTCATCCTCCGAAAATTTTTCAGAAAATTTGTCTCAAAGCTTAAGATTTCACCTTTGCAACACCCATGCACATTTACACATGCAATTGACATATCTACTAACGACGAAATCATGCAAATCTTACATCAATAGAAATCATATGAGTGTCTTTCATATTTTATGGAGGCCCTCAGGCCAAACAAACTAAATTTCATGCTTAAATTTGCCTAAACATGCTTCAAATTAATGGAGTGTAAAAAACTAGGGGCCTAAGTCCGCCGACACCATCGAAAATTGGGATTTCGGCCGCCGTCACACCGTCATCGTGGTGTTCCAGTCTTCGCTTTGCACAAGTGAGTTTTGCTCGCTAATCCTTATTACACTTGGAAGCCTACATCCACGATAAGAAACCCTCAATTCCTCATATCACCTTGGGGGAATTTCATTATCTTTAAATAAGATAGAATACATCTCTGGATTCTATCTTATTTAAAGATAATGAAATTCCCCAAGGTGATATGAGGAATTGAGGGTTTTGACGTCCAATTTTTATGAAAAAAAAACCCATATAATTTCTATAAGTTCCCTTCGTCATGTAGCTTGATTTGAAAGTCGAAAATCTCTTCAATTCGGCCAATCCGAATTTCCGCTAATTTTCCGCAACATCCAAATCAATTTTCCGTAAAAATCTCATAATCTCTGAAAAGTTTTCGGAGGATGAGTCACATTCCTAAAATAAATCGTGACATGATAGAACTTTCGATTTCTAAAATCAGACTTGAATTGGCAGTTAATTTCCATTCGGCACGTTTTTAGCATGACCTAAACCATCGGGTAGTTTTCAGAGAATTTTAGTGCAAATGACTCGTGGTCGATTTTCTTCGAGCCACAATGAACCCACTCGACTCATTGGCGACTCTCAATTGTCGTGAAAATCTTGAGAATTCAATTATGGACACAAGGTACCAAAATGACAAAGAAATCAAATTAGTGCCGGGCGACGGGAATTTTCCAATTTGGTTGAGTCACCCACGATTGGCCAAACATCTCAATTGAACAGACCTATCTTTGATCTCAAATCGATTTTTAACTGTGCCGTAATAGCCTCTAAAGTTAAGCATGGTCGAGAAGCCAATTCTTGGTCGAATTCTCAAGTCTATTTACTTTAAAATCCTTAATAGCTTCTCCAGATAGTCTAGTTATCAACCTTGGCACCCTCCTTGGTGTCGTATGCAATTATGTTATCCCCATGCGGGTGTGCAAACGCAGGCGGCTTTTCATGCTCCACTTGGGAACACTCTTAATGGTCTTACTTGCTATCAGGGTTATCATGCACGATCCTTGAAGATTTAGTGATTTCATAGGACATGGATTTTCTTCATACATGATATAGTAAATAATCATTATGCTTTTCTCTATATTGCGTTTGTATCAATAGCCATATCATTCTAGGGAAGTTGTAAACTCGCTTTGGGACATATAATATATATGCAAATGTATAGAATGCCTGCATAGCCTTCCGCCAATTCCGCAACACATGTCAGGAGACAAACATTCCTGTGTGAGTTTTTCCCCAAATCTTTTGTTTATGAATGCGAAGTTATCTCCCTATCATGGGACCTCAAGATAATGAGGCAAGAGAGTAATTTTTTGTTGCAGGTACCTGAGATGTCTGGAACACATGAGACAAGAATTCCTCCTTGTGAAAAGCAAGCTCTAGAAACTCTTTTCAACGTGGGTACAACGTGGGTACAACGACATTCGTTTTAATGCACGATCGTGGGCGTCGTGCAAGAACGGTCGGCAACCGCGACCGTTCTTGCACGATTTCGTGCATGATGGTTAGCGGTTGCTGACCATCTTGCTTCGTGCATTGGATGATGACTATTTTAGACTAGGTTTTTAGTTGAGTATCACTTCACAAGCAATGTCTGTCACACATAGTGCTAGCTAGTACTCAAATGGCATGATATACATTACAACTTTCAATGCACATCTCTACTCTTTAGTGGAAAAATTTGATGGCGTTATCACTTATCAATTTCGACCATTTTCTATTTATTGCCTCTTTCGAGTAGAATGATTTATTTTGGACATCACTCACTTTATGTGCCCCTTCCTCCTCAACAAACACTCAGCTACTTTTATTTCCCTATTTGACACATGTAAGCGCTCTTGTTTTATCTAATCTACGAGAAATCAATAGAATTAGTACGTAGTTTTCATCAATGAAGGAAATTCTATTCAGCCTCTAAGAAAAAAGTTCTAATCAACTTAATTGAAAGTCTAATGGTAATTTAAACTATTTCTGTGATATCAACTATCTCCCTTTCTAAACCCCACAAATAAGCCCACCCTTTTCCCTCTAAATTCTATTCTCTATACCGGTACATTTCCATTTTCTGCAAGTCCCTCGTTTACCATTTTTAGTATCCTCCTTTATAAGAATTTTTTAATCCTTGAAGATTTAGTGATTTCATAGGACATGGATTTTCTTCATACATGATATAGTAAATAATCATTATGCTTTTCTCTATATTGTGTTTGTATCAATAGCCATATCATTGTAGAGAAGTTGTAACATATAATATATATGCAAATGTATAGATGCTTTGATGTTATTTTAAGGTTTTTCTAGTGTTTTTTGTCATTTTTAGGTCAAGCGAGTGGGTGGCCCGCAGACAAAAGGTGAGGAGAGCCGCAGCAATTCAAAAAACAACAATAAAAGCACAAATCAAAGACTGTTTTAATATTTAAATCTTAAATTACTCATTCATCCATATTTAGTACTAGGCCACGTGAACACGAGTATTAGGAGTTTTGTAACAACTTTTAGTCTTTTAAAGCAGATGCAAGGATCCCACGACCCACGAAATGCTCTTCTAAAGCAGTTGCAAGGATCCCACGAAATCTTTCAAAACGTACTATGTAAACTAACTTTGAGGGCTTCTTTAGCATTTATAGCCTCCATTTGAACTGTTCTTCCACAGGTTCTGGAAAACATTTCTCTGTTTCTTTATTTAAAGCCACCAACTGGTGATCTATCTTGTCTTGTTCTGTGTGCAAAGCATCGACTTTCTCATTAAAACATACATTACTGTCTCTACTATCCAAAGCTCAATATTTTAACTTTTCCAATGAAATGCCACTCTTAGGAAAAGTAATTAAGTGAATTCTTTCAGAAAAGCTCCTTTAAAAAAAAATGAATGAGTAAAAGTTGATTCATTCATTTGCAAAAAGGAGGGAACTTTATGTACACCTGCAACTGCTGCCCTTCATCTTCTGTGCTTGAGCTTGTGCCTTTTTGAAGTCCACATTTTGCTGAGTTCTATATTTTGGAGAGAGAGAGTAATGAACATTTCACAGGATAAGCAAACAAAAATGTACCAGGAATGATGAAGAGATAAAGAACAAAGCATCAAGAAACGGGAGCGAATCGGGGAAAAATATAAATAAGATGGCTGGTGTGTTTACAGATCTATGGAGAGATCATCGAGCAGCTTCTCAGAATCAGGGAGGAAAAGATACACCACTTCCACTACAAATTCTGGGTTGCTCTCATCTTGCAGTTCATGAAGTTCCCAGTATTGAGAAATCCAGAATCCCCTACTCTCACCCAGAAGGCCAAATAAAAGCCCATCACAAGGCAAAAAAATAAAAAATAATCGACAGATGAACCTGTTGCAATAGCAGAGAGAGAGAGAGAGAGAGAGAGCTCTCTCTCTCTCTCTCTCTCTCTCTCTCTCTCTCTCTCTCTCTCTCTCTCTCTCTCTCTCTCTCTCTCTCTCTCTCTCTGCTGTTGCAACAGGTTCATCTGTCCATTATTTTCTATATTTTTTGCTTTGTGATGGGCTTTTATTTGGCCTTCTGGGTGAGAGTAGGGGATTCTGGATTCTCAGTACTTGGAACTTCATGAACTGCAAGATGAGAGCAACCCAGAATTTGTAGTGGAAGTGGTGTATCTTTTCCTCGCTGATTCTGAGAAGCTGCTCGATGATCTCTCCATAGATCTGTAAACACACCAGCCATCTTATTTATATTTTTCCCCGATTCGCTCCCGTTTCTTCATGCTCTGTTCTTTATCTCTTCATCATTCCTGGTACATTTTTGTTTGCTTATCCTGTGAAATGATCATTAGTCTCTCTCTCCAAAATATAGAATCAGCAAAATGTGGACTTCAAAAAGGCACAAGCTCAAGCACAGAAGATGAAGGGCAGCAGTTGCAGGTGTACATAAAGTTCCCTCCTTTCTGCAAATGAATGAGTCAACTTTTACTCATTCATTTTTTTTAAAGGAGCTTTTCTGGAAGAATTCACTTAATTACTTTTCCTAAGAGTGGCATTTCATTGGAAAAGTTAAAATATTGAGCTTTGGATAGTAGAGACATGTACGTTTTAATGAGAAAGTCGATGCTTTGCACATAGAACAAGACAAGATAGATCACCAGTTGGTGGCTTTAAATAAAGAAACAGAGAAACGTTTTCCAGAACCTGTGGAAGAACAGTTCAAATGGAGGCTATAAATGCTAAAGAATCCCTCAAAGTTAGTTTACATAGTACGTTTTGAAAGATTTCGTGGGATCCTTGCAACTGCTTTAAAAGAGCATTTCGTGGGTCGTGGGATCCTTGCAACTGCTTTAAAAGACTAAAAGTTGTTACAAAACTCCTAATACTCGTGTTCACGTGGCCTAGTACTAAATATGGATGAATGAGTAATTTAAGATTTAAATATTAAAACAGTCTTTGATTTGTGCTTTTATTGTTTTTTTTTAATTGCTGCGGGTCTCCTCGCCTTTTGTCTGCGGGCCACCCACTCGCTTGACCTAAAAATGACAAAAAACACTAGAAAAACCTTAAAATAACATCAAAGCATCTATACATTTGCATATATATTATATGTCCCAAAGCGAGTTTACAACTTCCCTACAATGATATGGCTATTGATACAAACACAATATAGAGAAAAGCATAATGATTATTTACTATATCATGTATGAAGAAAATCCATGTCCTATGAAATCACTAAATCTTCAAGGATTAGAAAATTCTTATAAAGGAGGATACTAAAAATGGTAAACGAGGGACTTGCAGAAAATGGAAATGTACCGGTATAGAGAATAGAATTTAGAGGGAAAAGGGTGGGCTTATTTGTGTGGTTTAGAAAGGGAGATAGTCGATATCACGGAAATAGTTTAAATTACTATTAGACTTTCAATTAAGTTGATTATAACTTTTTTCATAGAGGCTGAATAGAATTTCCTTCATTGATGAAAACTACGTACTAATTCTATTGATTTCTCGTAGATTAGATAAAACAAGAGCGCTTACATGTGTCAAATAGGGGAAATAAAAGTAGCTGAGTGTTTGTTGAGGAGGAAGGGGCACATAAAGTGAGTGATGTCCAAAATAAATCATTCTACTCGAAAGAGGCAATAAATAGAAAATGGTCGAAATTGATAAGTGATAACGCCATCAAATTTTTCCACTAAAGAGTAGAGATGTGCATATGTTCATTGCACAACCCGTTTTTGCTTTGAAAGTTGTAATGTATATCATGCCATTTGAGTACTAGCTAGCACTATGTGTGACACTACTACATCTCTCAAATTACATATCTAGTCAGACATTGCTTGTGAAGTGATACTCAACTAAAAACCTAGTCTAAAATAGTCATCATCCAATGCACGAAGCAAGATGGTCAGCAACCACTAACCATCATGCACGAAATCGTGCAAGAACGGTCGCGGTTGCCGATCCGTTCTTGCACAATCGCCCACGATCGTGCATTAAAACGAATGTCGTTGTACCCACGTTGTACCCACGTTGAAAAGAGTTTCTAGAGCTTGCTTTTCACAAGGAGGAATTCTTGTCTCATGTGTTCCAGACATCTTAGGTACCTGCAACAAAAAATTACTCTCTTGCCTCATTATCTTGGAGGTGAGGACACCTGGAGTGCCATAACTTGGCACGCCGGGACACTTAAGTGCCATAACTTTAAAATGGTACACTTAAGTGCCATCATCGGAGTAAAATGGGACACTTAAGTGCCACTCCGGCGAAAATCCGGCCAAATGGCTGACGTGGCAATTTTCCGGCGAGTTTAGTCCAAAACGGCGTCGTTTTGCACGACGTGGCGGAAAACGCAAAAACGACGCCGTTTTGTGCCTACGTGTAAATAATAATATAAAAATTAATTAAATTATAAAGTATTCAAAAAATTTAAAAAATTAAGAAAAATTTAAAATTTTTAAAAAATTAAGAAAAATTTAAAATTTTTAAAAATTAAGAAAATGAAAAATTAAAAAAAAGGGTGGGGAGGTCGAACGGGCGGGTGAGGGCTGAGCCCTCGCTGCCGCCGCCTCCCCGCTGTCGCCGCCTCCCCGCCGTCGCCGGGAAGGGCTGGCGACGGAGGGGGAGGGTCGGCGGGGGTCGCCGGTCCCCGGCCGATCGACGGCGAGGCTGCGAGCCCTCGCCGAAGTGCGGCGGGCCGTGACCCTCGCCCTAGATCTGGGCGAGGCTCGCGGGCCCTCGGCCGACCCTCCCCACTCCGTTGCCGGCCCTTCCGGAGGCGGCGGGGAGGTGGCGAGGGCCCGCGAGCCCTCGCCGGATCTGGCGAGGCGTGACCCTCGCCCTAGATGCTGGGCGCGGGCCGCGACCCTTGCCCGGATCCGGCGAGGGTCGCGGGCCCTCGCCGCCTCCCACCGCTGCCGGGAAGGGCCGGCGACGGAGGGGGAGGGTCGGCGGGTCGCCGGGCCACGGCCGAGCCGGCCGGCCGGCGGCGGGCCCGCGAGCCCTCGCCTAGATGCGGGCGGGGTCGCGGCCCTCGCCGCGATTTGGCGAGGCTCGCAGCCCTCGCCGTCGGTCGGCCGGGGCCGGCGACCCCCGACCGACCCTCCCCCTCCGTCGCCGGCCCTTCCGGGGACGGCGGGGGAGGCGGCGGCGGCGCGAGGGCTCGGCCCTCGGCCGCCCATTCGACCTCCCCACTTTTTTTTTTTTTTTTTAAATTCTTAAATTTTAAATTTTTTAAAATTTTCTTATTTTTTTTTAAATTTTTAAATTTTTTTTAAATTAAAATTTTTAAAATTTTCTTTTTAAAAATTTTTTTGTTAATTTTTATGCTGATTTGGAGCTCCGGCGAGCCACGTAGGCAAAAAATAATAATAAAATATTGCCACGTAGGATTTCCGGCAAGGGTCGCCGGAGGTGGCACTTAAGTGTCCCACTCGAAAAAAAGTGGCACTTAAGTGTACCGTTTGGAAGTTATGGCACTTAAGTGTCCCGGCGTGCCAAGTTATGGCACTTGTGCTGTTCTTCTGCCCATTATCTTGAGGTCCCATGATAGGGAGATAACTTCGCATTCATAAACAAAAGATTTGGGGAAAAACTCACACAGGAATGTTTGTCTCCTGACATGTGTTACTAAGTGGCGGAAGGCTATGCAGGCATCCTTAAATCTCAGTGCTACAATGTTGTCAATCAAAGTCATCGACTTTCTCATCAGAAACTGTCTCAAAGCTTAAGATTTCACCTTTGCAAATGAAATATCACTCTCAGCAAAAGCAATTATAGAAAGTGACATTCTTCTAGGAAAAAGGCTTTCTTTAGAGAAAAAAATAAACTATAAAATATGACGCATTCATTTGAAGAAAGAATGAAACTTTATTTATACCTACGACTTTGGCCCTCTAACCGGTCCACATGAACATCAACCCGTTGGAAGTCCACATTTTGCTGAGTTCTATATTGGGCGGGAGAGAGAGTGATTAGTGAAGTTTTTACCGAATGATGCATACTGAAAAAACCCAGGAATGCTGAAGAAATAATGGAGAGCAGCATCAATGAACGGATCAAACAAGGAGAAAAGTAAGATGGCTGGTGCATTTACAGTTCTCTGCACAGATCGTTGAGCAGCTGCTCAACATCAGTGAAGAAAAGAGACGCCACTTCCACTACTAAATTTGGGTTGCTCTCATCTTGCAACTCCAGAAGTTGTAAGTACTGAGAATCCAAGATCCCCTACTCTCACCCAAAAGGCAAACAAACAAAGCACATCATAGAGCATAAAAAGAACATTGATGGGTCAACCTAAAGAATGAGCAGAAAGCAAGAGATAGAGCCACTTAAAGACTTCACAAGATTTTGTGTGATTCTTACCTCCGTTATCGGCGAGTTCTTGTAATCAACCAACCTCCTCTGTAATTGCATCTGACCTACATTCATGCTCAGTTCTATTGTTTTTCACCCTTAAACAAACAGGAACTCACATGGAACAAAACAAGACAGCCAATTTGTCTTCAAGCCAATAAGTTGTTCGCTTTAAATAGGACAAAATCATGCTACTAGTACCTCAACATTGCCTCAACGTACAATTCTCATTCGACTTTGAATTAGTTTATTATGGTCATTGCCCTAGTCGTACATGTTCAATATAGTATCTAAACTTTTAATTCGTTTAGTCCAGCTCATCAACTTTTCATAATAAAATCAAATTAATCATTGCTACTATTCTTAGGTTTTCCTAGTTACACTATTGCCTAGATTTTAGAATAATTTTTCATTTCAATTTGTTTCTGAATCAACAAAAAAAAAAAAAAAAAAAAAGCTATATTTTCCTTTACCATTGTACCATTTTAGAATTTATAAATATTAAAATAGTTTCATATAAGAGTATCTTAACTTATGATTTTTATGTTATAACAATAGCCTCATCTAGAATTGCATTGGGTTGTTGATCTCGATATTTTAATTTCCTAATTTACACATTAATCAAAATGTTATCAAGAAAAAATGAAGCAACAAAGCTAGAAAATTTAACATCTAAAAATTATAAACAATATTTAAATTAATATAAGTACAATTATTTATATATAATTCAATAATGTTTTTAAATATCTTTATGAAAGCATTTATTCTTAGCATAAATATTAGCTCGATATTATTGACACATGATTTTTAATCAACTCATTAAAAAACATAGAAAATTGGGATTTGGGATTCTGAGTGCGACGAGTTCATTTCCAAACAAAAAAAGTGCCATTTTCTTTTTTTTTTTTTACATTATTTTTAAAGCTATTTCCAGCTCGATTTTTAGAAAAAAAAAAAACTAAAATATCAAATGGTTGACTTTCGCGTTGACTCTTTGATCAACCCTTTAATCTAAGGTCAACCCCGAGTGAAAAACTAACTTTTCACCCAAAAAGATGTCATTTACCCTTAATTTCATTTTTTTTTTTCAAGTGAATTCTAGACTAGGTTTTTAGTTGAGTATCACTTCACAAGCAATGTCTGACTAGATATGTAATTTGAGAGATGTAGTGTCACACATAGTGCTAGCTAGTACTCAAATGGCACGATATACATTAGAACTACCTAGGACTTTGGCCCTCTAACTGGTCCACATGAACATCAACCCGTTGGAAGTCCACATTTTGCTGAGTTCTATATTGGGCGGGAGAGAGAGTGATTATGGAAGTTTTCACCGAATGATGCAAACTAAAAAAACCCAGGAATGCTGAAGAAATAATGGAGAGCAGCATCAATTAACGGATCAAACAAGGAGAAAAGTAAGATGGCTGGTGCGTTTACAGTTCTCTGGACAGATCGTTGAGCAGCTGCTCTCCATTATTTCTTTAGCATTCCTAGGTTTTTTCAGTTTGCATCATTCGGTGAAAACTTCCCTAATCACTCTCTCTCCCGCCCAATATAGAACTCAGTAAAATGTGGACTTCCAACGGGTTGATGTTCATGTGGACCGGTTAGAGGGCCAAAGTCGTAGGTAAGGCTCCCACAATGCTTTACTCATGTGGAAAAACTCACACAAGAATGTTTGTCTCCTGACATGTGTTGCGGAAGTGGCGGAAGGCTATGCAGGCATTCTTAAGTCTCGGTGCTACAATGCTGTCAATCAAAGTCATCGACTTTCTCATCAAAAGCTGTCTCAAAGCTTAAGATTTCACATTTGCAAATGAAATGCCACTCTCAGCAAAAGCAGTTATAGAAAGTGACATTCTTCCAGGAAAAAGGCTTTCTTTAGAGAAAAAAATAAACTATAAAATATGACGCATTCATTTGAAGAAAGAATGAAAATTTATTTATACCCACGACTTTGGCCCTCAAACCGGTCCACATGAACATCAACCCATTGGAAGTCCACATTTTGCTGAGTTCTCTATTGGGCGGGAGAGAGAGTGATTAGGGAAGTTTTCACCGAATGATGCAAACTGAAAAAACCCAGGAATGCTGAAGAAATAATGGAGAGCAGCATCAATGAACGGATCAAACAAGGAGAAAAGTAACTGTCTCAAAGCTTAAGATTTCACCTTTGCAAATGAAATGCCACTCTCAGCAAAAGCAATTATAGAAAGTGACATTCTTCCAGGAAAAGGGCTTTCTTTAGAGAAAAAAATAAACTATAAAATATGACTCATTCATTTGAAGAAAGAAGGAAACTTTATTTATACCTACGACTTTGGCCCTCTTACCGGTCCACATGAACATCAACCCGTTGGAAGTCCACATTTTGCTGAGTTCTATATTGGGTGGGAGAGAGAGTGATTAGTGAAGTTTTCACCGAATGATGCAAACCGAAAAAAGGTAGACTTGACCTCTACCAATTGGAAAATGCTCTTACCCATCATAGTCCACGTGGCAAAAACCTTGCCTATCCCCATCTTCCGCCTAGACATGGAAAGGAGGTGGAATTTTATACTGATCAACCTCAGGGGGATGAGTTTGTCGCTTGGGGTCCTTGACACATGCCTTGTCAACATTGATTGCAGTGGCATGAAGCTCTCATGGGTAATAGCAACTTGTATTCTCTCGTTTGTGTTTTATGTAGCATCCCGCAATTTGCATAGGCCTAGTTATGTCCATCTACAGCTCCAAGGTGTTCACATTGAGGTTGTGTGCTTGTGAATCGAGGGGTGAGTGCAATCTTCATATTTATGTTTATACCGCTGACCATTCTTGCACGATCGTGGGCGATCGTGCATTAAAACGAATATCTCTGTACCCACGTTGAAAAGAGTTTCTAGAGCTTGCTTTTTTTATTCTAGTCTACTCAATGAAGGTGATTTTGCGCTCATTCATAAGAGAGTACTCCCGAGCAAGGAATTAGTTGTCATCAAGTAACTAGAAGCTAGAAGTTGGCAAGGGAAGAGGGTGTTTTGAGCAGAACTCAATATCATTGACCATATCCACCAGCCTCGCCTCATCTTTTTGGTTGGATATTGCGTTTCTAACACACTCGGAATAATAGTTTATGAATTCGTCCCAAACAACACGCTAGACTCTCATTTGCACGATCAGTATCTATCATGTATCCTTAGTTATTTCAAAGCTCAAAACCGATTGATTATAACTACCCCAAATGTTATTGCAAGTCTTGATCACCCTATCATTCCTTGGCCTAAGAGGATGAAGGTTGCTTTAGGTTTTGCACAAGGTTTGGCTTACTTACATGAAGAGAATGAGTATTTTTTCAAAAAAAAAAAAAAACAAAACCTTATCATTACTACTATAATTTTCGGGTTTCATTTTTATTGATTTGACCTTTCTGGTAATCCCAAAGTTATTCATTACGACATCAAGTCCTCCAATATTCTTTTGGGCTCTGATTTTGACACTAAGGTGCGAAGACATGATAATATCAATAAGTTGTTTATTGAATTCAAGTTATTGTTATGAAAGCTAACATTTTGATTCCAGGTCGCAGACTTTGGACTTGCCAAGTTCACTTTTGGTACGAATACACATGTATCTGTGTGCATAATGGGGAATTTCAGGTAAGTTCATTTTTGGTTTATCATACCACTAATAGTTTTTGTCTAATACAACTAATTGTTTGTCTAATATAGGTATATTGATCCTTAGTATTACTTGAGTGGCAAGCTAATGGAAAAAGCCAATGTCTACTCATAGTATGTTAGTTGCACGAATTCTTTACTAGTATGAATATTGCATAGAAGAGGGTTATATTTAGCCCATCATGGCCGAGTGGGGGATAATGAGTTTTATTGTTATTAGGCCACCCATGTTGGGCTAACCTAGGCCATAACTCAAAAGAGCCCACAGCCCAAAATTTAAAGAAAATAACCACCTAGGTGTTATTTTGAGGGTTACTTCTTAAAAAGAGAAAAGTACATGTTTTTTTTCTTAGTGTGTATGAGTATAGGATTGTGTATCCTAAAGGAAAAAAATGAAGAATCAAAAGGCTCGCTTCTTGTGAAGAAAATTATTTCCACTTGATCTCTCTCATGACGATGCAATAAGTGCATTTAATTCGTGGAAAATAAGATACGTTCCATTGCATGATGTACTTTTCAATTAGTGATACAAAGTATTTATGGCCCTTTTTTGTATGTAATTTGATGTTACTCAATAGTTCGAGTTTAGAATTTTGAAATTAGTTTTCCTTCAAAAACAAACAACCCATCGTCCCACTTCTTGAAGAATAGAGTGTGGCCTTTAACTTGGCAGTAGATGTCGCTCGTCTCCTCATTTGAGGGTCTAAGATGATGCTGGAATATGAGATCTCGAAATATAGTCCTTGTAGTCATAGAAAACCCATATATTAATCTCCATAGTTCATCATTCACCCCCACCACTGAAATAAAACATGCAAAACAAGGAATAGAAAGTAAGGGGAAGACCTCAATAGCAATTTTAACCGTGGGGAGCTTCAGGCGAAAAAGCTAACTTCTCCGAAAAATTAATGGCAATTATATCTGCCCACATAGATACTAGGAACAGACTATTACGAAACTTTATATTGAAACATAGGATTCATACGAATCAACAACTCCCTCAAAAGCTCATTACTACTTTTTCGAACCAAACGACCTTTTTCAACCAAAAAAACAAAAGAACTAAACAAACTTTTTTGATTAAAAAAAACAGGAAAAAAGTCTAGAGCACCATTAAACAGAACCACCTCATCCACTACCACTGCCACCAGATCGTTTTATCCTTGTCATTCCTACTCGACAGGGGACCAATATCCCCGCCATTCCTACTCAACAAGGGACCAATACTAGGGTAGCCACCATTTGGGGGGTTGATTGGGACTCACATTTCCCCCAAACAAGGGATTAACGTGGGGATAGCATTCATCGACCTAGTTTTGCGGCCATCTCCATATATGCAACTTCTGCCATTGAAGGACCAGAAGTCAAAGTTTTAGAGGTAACAATGTGGAATTCCATGAGTGTTATGTTTAATCATAAACTCATTTTAGTACTTATCCAGAATCTAATAATCGTAGTAAAAAAATTTCTAGATAAATCTTCCTATGTCTATAATTGTTCTTTAGTATTCATCTTCTCTTGAGGACTCAATTCTAGAAATCCCATGCGCATTTTATTCTTTATAGCAAAGGTCAAGAATCTCATTAGAATTGTTATTATATTAAAGGAGAAAACTGCTAATATAAATAGTGACACAAATAGGTTTCAAGTTAATTAAAAACCTAAATTTGCAACTTAGATTTCTACATGTCTAAATGGACAATGACTGATCCTTTAAAATGCTTTCGGCTTCTGAAATCCTACTCACTTGATACCTCAAAAACATTCCTAGCAGAGGCATATACATAGTTAAAACACATTACATCTTTTTGGATCCGAACAGCTACTTTTTACTGAGTAAGTAATATATTGTTGAAAAATTTAGGAGACTGTCATTTAGAATGGATGTGTAGTTCAAGCACTATTACATATTAGTGTCAATAGTAGTCATCCCGATATAATTCTTGTAAAATATAATTTTGAGCTCATATTCTTGAAATTTGTCATCCTAAATTGGTATATCTTAAGATGTATATTTAGAAATCAACATAAGTTGTCCTCAAGTTTGTCCTTTCCATCGTATGTGAGAAGGACATGTATATTTGAAAGATGTTTGTATTCATGTGGTTTGGCAATTGAATTGGCAAGAAGAGAGGAGAAAATTGTTGATATAAATAGAGCCCGATTCATCATCTAACTTCAGATCTAGATTTTCCATATCCATAATGATTTTATTAAATTCATTGAGATATTCTAGGATAGTACCTTTTTTGCATCTTTAGCATGTAAAGATGTTGTTTCACGAATAATCTTGTCATAAGATATTTCTTCATATAGAAGCTCTCAAGCTTATTCCACAATCCTGAAACTGTTCCTTCACCTGCAACTTCGCAAAGCACCTTATTGGATAACAACAATTGAATGGTGCTATGCGCCTTTTCTTCCATCTTCTTGATATCAATCGTAGTCATATCATCGAGATAATTTCCATCCAAAACTCTAACCGAACCTTCCTGACACAGGAACGCCTTCATCTTGATCCTCCATAGCCCAAAATTGTTTTGGCCATTGAAAAGTGCCACTTTGACTTAATAGATGCCATCTCAAACAAAAAGACCTAAATTCCTTCGCTCTAGCACCAATTTGTTGTCGAAAAATGTCAATCAAATATGCACCAATCTAAGAACAAGTAGCAAAGAATGAAAGAATCAAAATTACACGAGAAGCAAGACTTACGTCAAAAATCCAAAACAGGAAGAACCACGAGGAGAGAGAGCAGTTTTACTATCTTCAACAAACAACATGAGAGTACAATCCAAAAAGCTCTAAAACCACTTGATGAGCCACAAAATATAAATATCCAACAAGAAGATAAGAAAAAATAAAACAGGAAATGATATAGAGGCTAGGGTTAGAGATGTGTATTAAACACATTTCTTTTATAATCTCCCTTTAGGAATCCCTAAAATAAAGGTAAATGATCTAAAATACCCATTTCTCTTAATTTGAAAGTCAAAAATCAACAAATTTCAACATTGACATTAAATCTACAAAAGAACATTATGCCAAATACCACAAGACCTCTCTCCCTCAACACCAAAAGTAACCATATACAAGGCCACCCCTAAAACGGCGGAATTGATGATGCACATCCTTAAGCCTACGTAAGCGTACTCAATGTAAGAAACAAGGAATGAAATACCACCAACTCCACCTAAGCAAGTCAAATGGTGAAAATGACAATCAAGTCAAGCAATGCTTGAACTTGATCAAAGGAATTGTTTGGGCAACATATTTGTCGGATTATCCACCATAGATACTCAAATCTCTCCTCTAACCCTAACACACACAATTATCCTCACAAAGAAGTGTTTACTAGGCACTAAGGGTGATGAGCTGTTTTATTGAGTCGGTGATACAAAAGGTAATAAAAGAGAAGCATTTGCGCTTGGATCATCAATTTTCTGCATCAGGAACAATGGATTCGAAAATAACATTAATCTTTTTACTCAATTATATGTGTTCTTACTCTAATTATGGAGATCGTGGGATTGCGCTTTCGCACCTAACAATTTTATCTAGAATGGGTGGATGGGTTGGGGTTTTGGGCAAGTGGCTTTTCATCATGGGTGGATTTGGAATGGTGGGAGAGGGTAAAATTGGGAGAATGGCCAATTCATAAATAGGACCATAGGTTAGATGCAACTTGGGGCATTAATTGTAGGTTTCTAAAACTCAATGTGCAAATTGGTATATAGTTAAAATGCGAGGATGTTGCGTAACATTTTCCCTAAGAAATCAACTTGAGATAATAAGACTTGAACATCTCACTACTTACATTTGACATCACATGTCAGATTGATCACGAAAAAGCATGTACTTGTATTATAGGAACATGACCCTCTCTAACTTATTCCAATGTCCTTCTTCAAGGCACTTTCGCCCCCATTAAGTCCTAAATTGAACTTTTCATAATTAAGTTGGCTTTTTGTGTTGATGACTTGAAATTCTTAACACGCCACAAATAAGATATCGACTGCATTTGGTTGTGGTTATTATTTGTGTATACGTTTTTAACGATGACGTTTATCAAGCAATCTAGATACATAAATAATTTCTTGGCAAAAAAATTAAAATCAGATACCTCAATTTCATATATTCATTTAAATATGCATTTTTTTGGTGTGGAATTTAAATATGCATTTCATTTAGGAAAGAAAGTTGCATAAATTTCAAGAATGGCATAATGGAATAGGGAGCTAACACAATGAATCGTAGACCTTGCCAAGGAGAAAAAAAAAAAAGATTAATGCTTCTACCTCATGGACAAAATGGCACTGGAAATCCGAACATAAAATGAAAGAAAACTCGGTGTCAGACGTGGCTCAACAATTAGTGAACCTAACTCTAAACATCAATTAGATGAACCCGACTTTATCACTTCTTTCCAGCAAATTGTCGAACATGTGACGTACAGTTTAGAATGTAGGCTCCCAATTGGGATTTAGTGCAACTTTCAGCCTAAACATGGCATATTGATATCTTACTTGACATGATTTATCATGAAAAAAATCTCGGTTTGCTTTGTTTTACTCACAAATCTACTGATTAAGCTCAGATTTCAGATTATCAACAAAAACAGGGCAAAATAGGGTATGCAGGAGAGAAAATTACTTGATTAGGAAAGCAGAGCTTCAATTGGCGACGATGGGGATGGCGATGTGTCGCGACCAATTTTTTTCGAGGCATGAACCACCTAGGGTTTGGCTAATGGATTGTTAAGCCTAGACTTAACTCGGGCTCTCCCAAGCCCATACCAATTCGCGACTTAGATTCAAGTTCTTAACATGCAATTGATTTTCAATTAGAGTCGCCACTAATCTATTTTTGGTGGGTCGATTAGAAACCCAAGTAAAATAATGGGAGAATTATTTTACTCCTACGAACCAGAGACTATGGGTACGGGGACTTGGTTACGCTAAAATTCTCTAACGCCCTTTCGGTACCTTTCTTTTTATTTTAATAAATGTTTGGCAAGCAGTTTGGATTGATTTTAAATCTATTTTCCTAACATGTGAGGTGACCATGCAGGTGCACAAACCACCAATTTAACACTCAAGAAAGCAAATGAATAAATTGCAGGACTTACCTCAAAGCAACGAAAGCATCTGCAATGTTAAATTAAAATCCACATCAACAACCCTAGATATGGTTTCTAATTAACACACAATTTTTATTTTGTTTTCACTTTTTAATGAAAATCATGCAATATGCAATGCAATATTAACTAAATGACCTAATTCTAATAACATGTAATTTGAATGGCCTAGCAAAAATAATAAATGTCATGCATCTCAATGAATTCTAACCCTAATGACGTGCATATGACAATTTTTCTTTTTCCTAAAAGAATACATTTTTATCCTAAAAAATAAAGACAAATCAACCTATGGCATTTTTTATGTTTTTTTTTTTTATGAAATTCGAAATTAGGTGAAATATGAAAATTACCTAATTAGATTAAGATCCTATTTAATTTATATTAAGAATTAGGTTGAGCCACATCCTAATTTAAACTAAAATATTATCTTAACCTAGATAATCCTAAAATGCAATCCATTTAATAAAATACCTAAACCTATAGTAAATTAAGAAATTATCTAAATTAACTTAAGTGCAATTTCTATCCTAATATGCAATGACGTGCAAAATGTACCCTAATTCTACATGAATTATGCATGATGATTTTTTATGTTTTTCCTTTTTTCCTTTTTTTTAAATTTCAAAATTAATAATTGCCAAATAATTAAACATGCAATCCAAATTAAAAGAACTAGCAACCTAAATGAATTGATTTGATTTTTTTATTTTTAAAATTCGAAATAAAATACCTATTGTGAACATGCAAACCCTAAAGCTACATTTTCTATTTTTTTTTTAAGAAAATTAATTTAAGCAACACCACATCAAATCAAGCCATATTGATACACAAATTGACGAACCATATCTCGAGCATGAGATCGGGTTGGCCAATTTCACATAAATCACGAATCGGATCTCGAGCGGGAGATCGGATTGGCAATTTTTAAGTGATTGCGAGTCGGATTTCGAGCTTGAAAATCGGACTGAGAATCACTAATTTCCAGGCAATTTCATGTCATGGAATTTCAATTTCAGATTAAGGAATAATTACACTAAAAAGATAAAATAAAATAGCAAAAATAATTAAAAAAAAATAAAATAAAGAAAATACCTAAATTTTCTTTCACTTCTCTTTTCTTTTCCTTTTTCCTGAAAAAGAAAAAGAAAAAGAATAAAATAAAATAAAGCTGGTGGGTCCGGGCGAGGGAAGCCTCCGGCTAGGGTTCCGGCGAGGGCGTGACGGCGGCGCGGCACCGGGGGCTTCGGCGCGGGTCGTCGGGACAGCTCGCGGTCGTCGGGGCGGAAGAGGACCGCGGGCTGGCTGGGTGCGGGCGTCGCGGCGGCACGGCGGTGTCGGGACAGGAGCACCGGAGCTTCGGACTGCGGGTGGAGAGATCCGGACGTGCGGATCGCGGATCTGCCGCGGCGAGGTGGGACGAACGACGGCTGCTTCGGGTCTGTCGCGGGCGGGGCGGCGGGACTCCGTGCTGGAGTCGGTGGCAAGGCGCTCTCACGGGGCCGACGGACGCGGTGGAGGCGGATCGGTGGTGGTGCGGCCGCGGCGGAGATGCGGAGGTAGCCGGTGGAGCGGTGCCGGCGCGGTCGGCGACGTTGGCACGCGGCGCCGGCGCGGCGGGGCAACCCGGCGAGGAAGATGAACAGTGGCGTCCCCTTTTCTTTTTTTTTTTCTTTTTTTTCTCACGTCACTCCTTGTCTCGTACTCTCTCTCTCTTGTTTCCCTTCTGCGAGACATGACTTTTCTTTTCTTTTTTTCTGACTTTTTTTCTCTTCAAGACAAACCAAAGACAAACGGAAGAAAGCAATTTTTTCTTGATTTTTCTTTCGAATCCCCGCTCACCAGACCCCAAGAACTCCTCACGTAATTGCTCTTCAAAAATTTCGAAAATCCCCCCTTTGTCCGTACGTGTGCAACGCCTTTTATAGGGGAAAATTTTAGATCTTTGAAGCAAATTTTATTTCAATTTCACTCGTGCATAATTTTCTGAATATATCATTGCACTACATGTGATATTCTCTTTTGTATTTTTCACATATTCTATCCAAAAAAATTCCCTTTTTGCACGAAATACACCTCGCAGTGTATATTACCCAAATATGTGAAAAATCCTAATGCAATATAACACAAAATAAAATTTCCCTAAACTATATGCCATGTGATTTTTTTATTTTATAGCAAAAATTAACCCTAAAAATTTAGGTGTCAACAGCTGCCCCTCTTTGAAGGTGAGCTCACGGAGGTTGCCTTAAAAGACAAATTGAGACCTAAATTTTGGTCATGCTCATGCAATGAATGATTTTTTGTTGGAACGTGAATTCCATTTTTTAATGCAATTTATATGATGCATGTAAATGTTAATGCAAATGATAGATGAACCTACGGAATAACTTACCTTTAAGGATGATAGAGTAATTCAAGGTAGTGGGTGTTATCTGTCCAGGACCCGTACCATTCTACGGTCGCCTAGAATAGTAACATGACTTTGTGAAGGAACTGCTTTCCCAGGACCCGTACCATTCTACGGTCGCCCAGTATGGCAGAAAGGAGCTGCTTTCTCAGGACCCGTACCATTCTACGGTCGCCCAATACGGCAGAAAAGTTTTGTAAGGAACTGCTTTCCTAGGACCCGTACCATTCTACGGTCGCCCGATGACAGGCAGAAATGTTTTGTAAGGAAATGCTTTCCCAGGACCCGTACCATTCTACGGTGCGCCCATGACGGCAGAAATGTTTTGTCTAGGACCCGTACCATTCTACGGTCGCCTAAACGGGGATTCATTTTCCAGGACCCGTACCATTCTACGGTCGCCCGAATAAGGAATAGGTGTTGTCAAGGACCCGTACCATTCTACGGTCGCCTCAACGAAGAAAATTATTTTCCAGGACCCGTACCATTCTACGGTCGCTGAATGAAGAAATTGCTTTTCAGGACCCGTACCATTCTACGGTCGCTGTTAGAGCAATAAATGTTGTCTAGGACCCGTACCATTCTACGGTCGCCTAGATTGAGGTTTTGCTTGGCTAGGACCCGAACCATTCTTCGGTCGCCCAACCTTGCGACGAAATCATCCGACCCAGGGACCCGAACCATTCTTCGGTCGCCTTAATCAGATTGAATCTGGATGAAAAATCTTTGGGGGACAACTCCATTGAGTGTCGGTGTAAAGGACTCTAGGCTACGAAAGCACGCCAGGTCGATAAAAGAAATCCTGGCTACGGAAGCACGCCGGTTC
This sequence comes from Eucalyptus grandis, assembly GCF_016545825.1. NCBI lineage: Eukaryota > Viridiplantae > Streptophyta > Magnoliopsida > Myrtales > Myrtaceae > Eucalyptus > Eucalyptus grandis. Next base: position 6,350,961 of record NC_052618.1, read on the forward strand.
GATAAAATGGACTCTGGGCTACGAAAGCACGCCAGGTCAAGAACTCCGGGCTTCGAAAGCACGCCAGTTCGATATAATTGGACAACTTGACCAAGTCAAGTGTCGATGTACTTGAGAGAGAATACCTACACAATGACAAGTATTTTAGAGTATGGTAGAGATATACTTACCCGATGATATCTCGATTCTTGGGGATATGTCTTTTGGAATTTGGATATCCCGTGGAGGTCTTTCACCTCATGGTAGAGGTTTCTCATCTCCTAATATCATGAAACATTCTGAAAGGAACTTGAATTACCTATCAGATATGATTTAGAGCAAAAAACTGATATGCATTCATCAAAGAGATAGACAAGCGAGCTAGTCTAGAATGCATATTTCAAAATTCAATGAGATTTTCATCAACTCAATCGGGGTTCATGCATAATGACCTTTGCATCACCCAAATTTCCACTAGAGAGAATTATCATTCAAGACAATCTTCACTCATGACATGGATTTCCTAAGAATACCAAATGAGAGACCTTCAGTTAAAAAGGACTTTCACTCACTCTCATTTAGAGGCTATTTTATGAGAATCACTCCGTCTCACTATCGTCATACCAATAAGGGTCCGAGTTTTCTCGCAAGCGGTACGACCTTACCAATCTGAGAGGTCTTTGATAGGGACCGTAATGTGGGCTCAGTCAACGGCTTAACAAAGGGACTCTTTGAGTCAAGGCTATTGAAAGAACAACTCTTTAATTATCTCCGGGTTTACAAGTCAAGAACCCTGCAAAATGAGAAAGAAATAATCTTGCTCGCACTTTTCGAGCGATGCATAAAACATGTGAACTCCTATGTTAATTCAAGTGCCATAATCTGAAGAGACTTTACAAGGGACGTAACATAGGCTGGGTTCATGGGTTGAGAAATGAAACAATCATTAGGCTCAAAATATGTGTTAAGGGTGAGAGTTGATGATCATCTTGGCATTGCCACCAGTTTTCTTTTTCATCATCGGGGATTGTCTTCATGAAATGCCCCATTGATTGTAAAAACTCAACTTTTGAGTTCTTTGAGTATTGCTCCATTGGAGATACAATCTTTTTACAACAGATAGTCTTTATCTTGACTATCTTTTTCATCTATGGGCATCATCGACCTTGCTTTTATCAAGCACACTGTTTTTCATGCCCCTAGTTCTTGTTCATTTTTCTTCACTTTTTTCATGGGCATTGGCCTTGCTTTTACCAGGCACACTGCTTTTTCATGCCCCTTAGTTCTATTTTGATTTCTATGCATGCGTAAAATAATGACACTTGAACTTTCAAGGGTCTTCATATGCCTTTTGCCTTGCCCCAGTGTGGGGGATAATCACCAACCGGGTTTAAAAAGAAATGAAATTGTAGGCTCAAGTGGGCTATGCAAAGGATATAAGCATGTAGGATAGAGAAAAAAATGCTCTTCGTCATCCTAAGGCACTTAAATTACCATATGAATTCATTGTAATAGCACGACTTGAAAATTGATGTAAGTGAAAGCAAGAAAATTTCAATCCATTTTCTTCACTTTATGGTGCTATCTTACCCTCCAATTTGCCCCAATGTGGGGTGGTTCTTGACAGGGATAATTTGAAAGAATTTCCACAAGTGTATGGAGCTCAAAGGGGTTAAGCAATGGATTATATGTAGTGTTTGGGATAGAGAAATGAATTGCCTCTCATCATTTCGGTTATCGTACCTTTCGCGAGAGAACTCTTTACCTCACGGATATGGAACTTCCTACATTCATCTCACAAGTGTATCAAGTGTATAAGTAAGGGACTGTGTATAGGATAGGGCTTGCCTTTCATCATCCTGATACGTCTCATTTAGCATTCTTAAACATTAATGTCACTCCATTGAGTTGTCTATCTTGATAAATCTCCACATGAAATTGGTGAGCTAAATCAATATGAAAATTTTCTTCTCAAAAGAGTTCAGCAACTTTAAGCATGAAAAGCTTTTGTGGCTTCAAACAAACAGTTTACCATACTAAAAAATTCTCTTATAAGTATGAAAACATGATTGCAAGCATTCATTCAATGAAATGTCCCACGAAGGGACTGTCTCAGCAATGGATGTCCTTGGATTGAAAATCCGCTTTTGATTTGATGAATACTTCGTTCTTGCTTTTGCCCCTGTACAAGAGAACGTGCATGAATAGGATACTATGCAACTCAAAGTAAATTCAAATTGCACAACCATTTTGGCTTGGATCGAGATTTTGTCTCAGTCATGTCACTACTAGAATTTGTAGCGCCCCCCAATTCGTCATCTGCAAGGAAAAGAACAAAGCGTCATCTCCCAAAATTATTTATGTTCAAAGACGAGATGTACCTCTTTCATCAAAGATGGATGATTCTCTTTTAACTTGCCCCTCATTTAATGGGCGAGAATGAAAATTCCGTCAAGCATGGAAATGGAACACACTTTGTTTGGCCCTTCAAGATGGATATTTAAAGTAGTATCGAGATGTGGCCGACATTAACTCTTTAGAAACTTGTTGAGTAACAATTGAACCAATTGCAACCTGATGTGCCTTTTCAGATGCTTTCTTATCGGGTCAAGAAAGTAATGCTCTGAAACATGAAGTAAATGAGTCAGAAAATTAAACAAGGCTAATCTAATGCATGCTTTTTTGGAAATGTCTTGAAAAATGATCTTTTTTTTTTTTTTTTTTTTTTTTTGGTTCTTTTGGATTTTTTTTTTTTATGAGGAAGCATGAAGAAGCCCAGTCCTCAGAATTCTCCTTGGATGATATTTTCTTTTCATTGTTGGATATCGTCACCGGGCTGGTTTGGTGTACCTCATCATGCCCTCAAAATAAAACTTGTAATTTTATTGATATTCATCAATCAATTACATTTATTGAATGGAAATGCAATTTTCAAGCCCTAAAAAGAAAGCGAAAAGGAAGAAATCAAAAACAAGCCCTAGAAAGCGATAAAAATTCCCGCGCGGGGAATGTAAGAAAGCAGTAAATGAGTTACTCTTGTGGGCTAGAGCCCATCTTCTCCCGAGGTCCTTCGTCAATGGCCCCTATGAAGACATCATCGAAGAGACTAGAGATTCCTTCCAATGCATTTTCGGGGTTTCGATCTCCGGGGTGTCGGATCATCCATGCCACCCCATCCATCTGGGACAATGTCGCGGGGATCAATATAGAAACCGGGAGGAGCCGAATACTTCACCGGATAGTCGAATTTTCCGCTTGGCTGCCCCGGGTATCTATTACTTCTGCTTCATCCTGCATCATTATGGGAGGACCAGGGAATGTCTCGCGAATGTTTGGGAGTATTGGGTTTTGCCTTTCTTGCCTGTGGTCAGGTGGCGGGTTTCGCCTTTCCTGTCTTCGTCCTCCAGAACTTTCCCCAACTCTTCGATGGTACCCTAATCCAGCAGCACGGGACCTCTGAGGGGCTTCAATGGGGTTTCGAATCCCCTGACCATTTCTTCCAAGGCCACTGCCAGGAATAAAACCATTCCCAACCATCATCCTTCCTACCATTAGAGTAGCATTTGAAACTTCAGGAGTTGGTGGTGGTGAGTCTCGAGAAGCATGAATAGTGGATACCAACTCAAATGAGTGGTAGCTCGATTCGAACTCAAAGTCTGGCTCTACATAGGGGATAGCTGTCTCATGATAAATTCGGTGATCTTCTTCGCCATAGACAGTGACTAGCTTCCTTTGATTACGAATTTCACAGCTTGATGTAGACTTGATGGTACCGCCCAGCAGGTATGAATCCGGGGACGACCCGGCGAAAATTAAAAGCGGTAGGGATATCCATTACACGGAAAGGAACATTGAAAACCACCGGCCCTATTTGCACATCGAGGTGAATCTCCCCAAGCACCTCCTTCTTTGTACCATCAAAAGCTCGGACGAAGTCTTTGCAGCATGTATCTGGACGGGTCCACCTTAAGGCGATGAAGAGTGGCCGGTGGACATATGTTTAGGGCGGACCCATTATCAATGAGTACTCGAGACACATGAGAAGCCTTATGCTTGACGGATACATAGAGTGCCTTGTTATGCCCCCTACCCTCAAGAGGGAATTCCTCATCGAAAAAGGCAATCATGTCCTTAAGAAGGATCGATCCCACAAAGTCTTCCAACTTGTCCGCCTCGACCGTTTCAGGTACACGAATTTCACTTAACACCTTCATTAGAGACTTTTGATGCACGGGGATGTAAGCGGGAGTTCAAGCAAAGAAATGCAGGCGGGCATCTTTCGTAATCTGTTCGACCACCTTGTACTCGCTTGCTTTGATCACGGCCGAAACTCCTTAACCTCTTCATCGGTGACGGGTTTTGCGGGTTGAGTATTAGTTTGAGAATAAGTCCGACCAGACCTTGTAACGAGGTCAACATCTAGGTCATAGGACCAAGGGACCGCCTTATTGTTGACATATTCATACGGTTGAGGCATTTCAATCATTATCTCATCGTCGATGCATCTTCAAGTGGGGGCATGTCCACGAGTGAAGGATCAACTTCCTCTTTATCAGCATTGAGCGCCGCTTGCTCCTCCTCCCAATCAATAATGATGGGGGAAATAGTGGAAACTATAGAGTTATGGTCAGCATAAACGATGATTCCGTCATCCACCATCCTGGTGACTCTTTCCTTCATCAGTGAAAGAGGAACATCCTCCTGATCTGGATAATATCCAGCTCTTACCAAGCCATTGTAAGCATCTGCCACATGTACCTTCGAGTTCTTGATTCGACCAACTTCGGGCTCTAGGATAGCATTGACCGTACCTTCATGCTCCGGTAACAGGATTTTTCTTGACGTTTGGCTGAGCGATCTGAAATGAAAAGGCCTTTGTGTCCAAGAGGTTTTGGATCTTGTGTTTCAAGGTGAAACATTCATCGATTGAATGTCCCAATTCACCGCTATGATAGTCGCACTTCTTCGTCGAGTCGTAACTACGAATGCTTTCGCGGTTAGGGCGCTTTGGTTCGCTAGTAAGCAATCCTTTCTTTCTTAGAATTGCCAACACTTGGGATGGAGATCCAGGGAGAGGAGAGAACTGCCTTCTTGCTTGGGCAAATGATTGACGGCCGGTAGCTTGCTGTTGCTTTGGATTCATCTGGATAGCCGGGGTGCGATTGGCATTTTCCTGGCTATAAGCCATATTTACGTCTACAGCAGTCTCCTTCTCTTTCTTGGCGGAGAATCTTCTACTCGATGGTTCGATAAACCATCCTTCCCTTATTCCCATCTCGATTTGTTCCCCCACGAAATAAGCTGATTGAAGCTTTCAACGTACGTGCTGGCCATCCGAATACGAAACTCGGATGGGAGAGTTTTGATAAATAACTTCATCAGCTCCTTGTCGGTAGGCTCGGGGTGATTTGAGCTGCCAGTTTCGCCATCTCACGGCATACTCTTTGAATGACTCGCTCCTCTTTTTCTCCATCCTCTCGAGATCCTCTCGGGAAGGTGCAATATCCATGTTGAACTTGTATTGTTTGAGAAATGCGTCAGCCACTTCATTCAGTGTCGAGTAGGTTCACATTCTTCATGACATACCAATTTAGTGCGGGCCCGGTCAAACTTGCATGGAATGATTGGATCATGAGAGGCTCGTTTTTGACATATTGAGCCATACGCACATGGTACATCGAAGATGAGCTTTTGGGCGGAAGTACCATCGTATTTCTCAAAATCCGGCATTTTGAATTTCTTTGGCATCTTGACTTTCTCGTACACGGACAAGTCGAACGGGAGTGAACTCTGTGACTCCTGCCGGTTGTTTCAACTTTTCTTCCATTTTAGCAAAGCGTTCATCCCGCTCCGTCTTAGGGATGTTGACAAGCTTAGCCTTTTCCACATTGATCGAGAATGGATCATCTTCCAGGTCCGGGCATGTCATCGTCAATCGTTTGAACCTTGTTTGCTTGCTTTGGGATAACCACTTCGGGAAGAGCGAGGTGCAGCTGTTGGATTTGCTGGAGGAATTGGAGTTGATCCGTCACAAGTTGTAAAGGCGAGTACTTGTTGGAGTTGAGTCTCCACAGCGGAGACACGATCACGCATTTCGGTTTGTTCAGCCATTCTCGCTCTTAATCGCGTGATGATGGGCGAACGTGACGGATCCGTTATCACCTAAAAATTAAGAAATGAACACAAATAAGTATCTCATATGAAAATACGCCGATCCATGGCAATACTCTAGAAATTTTATTTATCAATGGAGCTTTTGACAAGCCTAGAAATTTGATATGTCCTAAGTAAACGAACTAGGAAAGTAAATGACTCAAACTCCCTAAACATTAATCTAAAAATGAGAATAGCAAGATTGATTCAAGCACTTCATTTGGCTTGATCAATATACATTCGGGACACCATTCGACGCAATCGTTTGTTCTCCTCTTGAGCTTTTTCAGCAACTCTTTTGAGGCGTTTATTCTCAGCTTGATTGGTGATCTTCAACGGCGCCTCCGGTATCTTCGGAAGCAGCTTCTCGGGAATCTTGTGTTGTTGGATGTACTTAATCGAGGCATAGTACTTCCTTTACTGTGCCTTTCAACTCCTCCTCGGGCCATTTGAGCTTTCGCGGATGGCACATGTCCCACATTGATTTGATAGTGAGAATGGAATCTTCATGGCCTCGGCTTCCATCGACAAAACTGACTTGGAGTGGCTCTACTTGTAACGCCGGGGAAGCTCTTGCACGACTTGATATTGACGAGTCACCCTAGTCGGATAGTACTCCAATGCTCCGGTGAATCCCAATAGAGGGATTGGGCCAACTCCTCCACACAAGAGTCTCGCTACCCGAACTTGGAACCATTTAGCATGCCATAGGAAACCCTTGGAAGTTGGTTTTTTCATGAAAGCTAGCCACCTAGAATAATGATAATCCGGTGCATGTTTTTGGTTGTTCTCAAATCTCATAATAGGGTGGTTGGAATTACTAACATCATGTATAGTCATTAGACCACCAAACCCTTTTATATGTGAAAGAAACCAAATTTGTAAAAGTTCGGAGAGGAATGGAGAGTCTTATCGCCACCTCTTTTGAAATGAGTGAGGGAAAGGAAAGTTTCAGTTAGAATAGTGTTTACAAAATTCTTTCCTTCCAACACTTGTTTAACTAATTGAGCGATCAAAGGGTTAATAGCATTCTTGCAGTAAGGGAAAACTATAAACCCAAAGAAAGCCAAAAGGAAAACCCTTCGCATTTGAGATGAAGTGCCTTTCTCAAAACATTGTTTCAGAAAAGATAAAGGACATGCATTGCGGTTAGCCTTTAAAACCTTTCTTAAATCGTCTTCCTTAATTCTCAGAAAATCAGATAAGGTCATAACAGGATCTATTCCGATAGGTGGACTAATCAATTCAGCTTTCAAGGATTTTCCTATGGCAATGCTATACTCTTCCAAGGTGGGAGTGAGCTCATGCTTACCGCCGAAGATAAAAGTAGAAGTCTCGGGGCACCAACGGTGGGCGAGTGCTTGGACGAGGCCGACATGGATGTTGATACGCAGCAGCGGAAGTAGTCGACCAATATGTGACTCGGCCATCTTGATCTAACTTGTCCCACCAAATGCTAAGCTCTTCCCTTGGAGGGAAAATAATTCGAATGTCCGGTGTCCCCATTGTATATTGATCAAGACTCGGGACAATCCTAATGCCATGGACCGACAAAATAATGCGATAAAGTAAGTAAATTGCAAAGGCCAAAAATTTAGAGAACTTACTTTACCAATGATGGGCAATCACATAGACATGCGCATGTTAAGTGGCTCGATTTCTACACTATAAGGCTTATCAAAGTGAAGCCACAAGGATGATCGGACTAGCCACGAGCTTGTGGACTATGTCGGGTCCTCATGACTCCGGCTTGATCAAAGAGCCGACCCGGGTCGCGAGCATGCGGACCGAGGTGGGTACTCTTGACACCATGAAAGAAACTTCGGGATTGAGATGGGCGGCTCGTACCGCGATCATGCGGTCGGAGTGGCAAACATCTCAATACCATCCTAGATGATCCTAATGCGGCCCCGGAGTCCGGCGGCGGGTTGTGTGTGCAATAGTGTAGTGCTAGATGCAAGGCATGCACAACATTTTATATCAAGCAACACTTCATATATGAAAATAAACCATACATTCCTACACCTCCCTACAAAACAAAGGTTAGCAAACACTTCCCCTTATACCTCCCATCCTGCAAAAACATTTAACACCTTAAATGTTAGGGACGTACCAGGGATCCTCGCTGCCAAACAAAAACATTTTTTTCAAAAAGAAAATTGGCCTAAGTCCACTAAAAGTTTTAACTCAAGTCCCCAGCGGAGTCGCCAAGCTGTCGCGACCCAATTTTTTTCGGGGTGGTGAACCACCTAAGGGTTTGGCTAATGGATTGTTAAGCCTAGACTTAACTCGGGCTCTCCCAAGCCCATACCAATTCGCGACTTAGATTCAAGTTCTTAACATGCAATTGATTTTCAATTAGGAGTCGCCACTAATCTATTTTTGGTGGGTCGATTAGAAACCCAAGTAAAATAATGGGAGAATTATTTTACTCCTACGAACCAGAGACTATGGGTACGGGGACTTGGTTACGCTAAAATTCTCTAACGCCCTTTCGGTACCTTTCTTTTTATTTTAATAAATGTTTGGCAAGCAGTTTGGATTGATTTTAAATCTATTTTCCTAACATGTGAGGTGACCATGCAGGTGCACAAACCACCAATTTAACACTCAAGAAAGCAAATGAATAAATTGCAGGACTTACCTCAAAGCAACGAAAGCATCTCGCAATGTTAAATTAAAATCCACATCAACAACCCTAGATATGGTTTCTAATTAACACACAATTTTTATTTTGTTTTCACTTTTTAATGAAAATCATGCAATATGCAATGCAATATTAACTAAATGACCTAATTCTAATAACATGTAATTTGAATGGCCTAGCAAAAATAATAAATGTCATGCATCTCAATGAATTCTAACCCTAATGACGTGCATATGACAATTTTTCTTTTCCTAAAAGAATACATTTTTATCCTAAAAAATAAAGACAAATCAACCTATGGCATTTTTTATGTTTTTTTTTTATGAAATTCGAAATTAGGTGAAATATGAAAATTACCTAATTAGATTAAGATCCTATTTAATTTATATTAAGAATTAGGTTGAGCCACATCCTAATTTAAACTAAAATATTATCTTAACCTAGATAATCCTAAAATGCAATCCATTTAATAAAATACCTAAACCTATAGTAAATTAAGAAATTATCTAAATTAACTTAAGTGCAATTTCTATCCTAATATGCAATGACGTGCAAAATGTACCCTAATTCTACATGAATTATGCATGATGATTTTTTTATGTTTTTCCTTTTTCCTTTTTTTTTTAAATTTCAAAATTAATAATTGCCAAATAATTAAACATGCAATCCAAATTAAAAGAACTAGCAACCTAAATGAATTGATTTGATTTTTTTATTTTTTTAAAATTCGAAATAAAATACCTATTGTGAACATGCAAACCCTAAAGCTACATTTTCTATTTTTTTTAAGAAAATTAATTTAAGCAACACCACATCAAATCAAGCCATATTGATACACAAATTGACGAACCATATCTCGAGCATGAGATCGGGTTGGCCAATTTCACATAAATCACGAATCGGATCTCGAGCGGGAGATCGGATTGGCAATTTTTAAGTGATTGCGAGTCGGATTTCGAGCTTGAAAATCGGACTGAGAATCACTAATTTCAGGCAATTTCATGTCATGGAATTTCAATTTCAGATTAAGGAATAATTACACTAAAAAGATAAAATAAAATAGCAAAAATAATTAAAAAAATAAAATAAAGAAAATACCTAAATTTTCTTTCACTTCTCTTTTCTTTTCCTTTTTCCTGAAAAAGAAAAAGAAAAAGAATAAAATAAAATAAAGCTGGTGGGTCCGGCGAGGGAAGCCTCCGGCTAGGGTTCCGGCGAGGGCGTGACGGCGCGCGGCACCAGGGGCTTCGGCGCGGGTCGTCGGGACAGCTCGCGGTCGTCGGGCGGAAGAGGACCGCGGGCCTGGCCGGGTGCGGGCGTCGCGGCGGCACGGCGGTGTCGGGACAGGAGCACCGGAGCTTCGGACTGCGGGTGGAGAGATCCGGACGTGCGGATCGCGGATCTGCCGCGGCGAGGTGGGACGAACGACGGCTGCTTCGGGTCTCGCGGGCGGGGGCGGCGGGACTCCGTGCTGCAGGTCGGTGGCAAGGCGCTGCTCACGGGGCGACGGACGCGGTGGAGCGGATCGGTGGTGGTGCGGCCGCGGCGGAGATGCGGAGGTAGCCGGTGGAGGCGGTGCCGGCGCGGTCGGCAACGTTGGCACGCGGCGCCGGCGCGGGCGGGCAACCCGGCGAGGAAGATGAACAGTGGCGTCCCCTTTTCTTTTTTTTTTTTTTTTTTCTCTCACGTCACTCCTTGTCTCGTACTCTCTCTCTACTGTTTCCCTTCTGCAGACATGACTTTTCTTTTCTTTTTTTCTGACTTTTTTTCTCTTCAAGACAAACCAAAGACAAACGGAAGAAAGCAATTTTTCTTGATTTTTCTTTCGAATCCCCGCTCACGGACCCCAAGAACTCCTCACGTAATTGCTCTTCAAAAATTTCGAAAATCCCCCCTTTGTCCGTACGTGTGCAACGCCTTTTATAGGGAAAATTTTAGATCTTTGAAGCAAATTTTATTTCCAATTTCACTCGTGCATAATTTTCTGAATATATCATTTGCACTACATGTGATATTCTCTTTTGTATTTTTCACATATTCTATCCAAAAAAATTCCCTTTTTGCACGAAATACACCTCGCAGTGTATATTACCCAAATATGTGAAAAATCCTAATGCAATATAACACAAAATAAAATTTCCCTAAACTATATGCCATGTGATTTTTTTATTTTATAGCAAAAATTAACCCTAAAAATTTAGGTGTCAACACGATGTCAGAAATGGTTGACAATCAGAATATAGCTTTGGCTTTGTGTGATTGGTTACAAATGTTTATATCCAGACGAATCTCTTCTTCTTTTTTTTTCAATAGCCCCCAAAAATCGAGAGACATATATCAGAGATTGACCGGCTGAGACATAGATTTGAGGAAGATACACACTCGACTGAGAAGAAGAGACATATACGTAGTCGAAGAAATTTCTTGTTTCGGTGACCTCAAGCTTCCGGCCGGTCAATCTCTAATATACACTCGATATTTGGGGGCTATTGAAAAAAAAAATTGGTCTGGGATATAAACAGTCACGAACCAATCACACAAAGCCAAAGCTATAGTCTGATTGTCAACCATTTCTGACATTGCCATCCCCACCGTCGCCAATCGAAGCTCTACTTTCCTAGCCAGGTAATTTTCTCTCATTCATACCCTGTTTTGCCCTGTTTTTGTTGATAATCCGAATTCCGAGCTTAATTGGTAGACCTGTGAGTAAACAAAGCAAACCGAGATTATCTTTCATGATAAATCATGTCAAGTAAGATATCAATACGCCATGTTTAGGCTGAAAGTTGCACTAAATCCCAATCGGAAGCCTACATTCTAAACTATACGTCACATGTTCGACTATTTGCTGGAAAGAAGTGATAAACCGGGTTCATCTAATTGATGTTTAGAGTTAGGTTCACTTATTGTTGAGCCACGTCTGACACCGAGTTTTCCTTCATTTTATGTTCGGATTTTCAGCGCCGTTTTGTCCATGAGGCAGAAGCATTAATCTTTTTCTCTTTTCTTTTTCCCTGCGTGGTCTACAGATGAGGATTCATTATGTCAGCTCCTCATTCCCCTCTTTTTGTTATGTATGTGCGTAATTTACATTTGCGCTGGCTATTGATTGAGAAATGTCGTCTGATGACAAGTGGCGGTCGGCAATGATTCTCGATGGCCGGAATCAATGATCGGAACAATTGCCCGGTGGTCCATAGTGATTGGTGGCCAGAGAAATGTTGACGGTTGGAAGTTGTGGCTGGTAGCAGTGGAGAGGGAAGAAAACCAGCAAATTGAGACTCTTAAGGATTGCAATATTTTGATTTAAGATTGCAAGTTGTTATTGAAGACCATCTCATCAAGACATTTAGACTTCTAATATAGACTCTGGAAGTAGCAAATACTAGCATAAATGCACATCTTGTTTGCCTTTTCTCACATGATATGCTTAATCCCATGTCGTATCATATATCGACAGTACAAATGTATTCATGGGCAGAGCATTCCTTGTGAATTTATAAAGCCATACAGTCAAGAAAACCAACAAATTGCGACTCTCAAGGACTCGGACACATTGTGGCAGGTGACCATTAGGACCATCAACGCTACGATGTAGCGAACTTTTGTGTTGGTTGGTTCGAGGTTGTTGACGAAACTTGTCTTGAGTGAAGGGGTTGTCTGCATGTTTGAGCTCAATGATAGGGATGATGTTTAGGCTGAACTAGGATGAAACATTGGAAGTCACTTTAGGCCATATACTAGTTGAAAGCAATTTGTGCCACCATTCTGTTGTGATGAAACCGGATAAAAGTGCATTTGTATTTGTAATTGTGCCCTTTTCTGAGCTAGTTACGATCTTAGCATTTCTAGGCCTGGCCACTCCCATACAATGGATGTTTGTGATTAAGAGTCCTGCACACATTTTCTATTTTAGGCATCTCTCTTGAGCTTGTCATGCTTTCAAATTGCCTTTTTTGGAAAGGATCTCTGGTTCAGCACTCACCTTGGTTCCAGGTTACTGAACCTGGTTTTGTATTACAAAAGAATGTCAAAAGTGACGTGTTCTAGCTCTAGAAGGGATGGGGAAATTTATGCAGCATTCCATCACTCATGGTCACTTGATAGTTTTCAAATATGGGAAAGACTCACTCTATACTCATGTAAATATATTTGATAAAAGTGCTTATATAGATACATTATCCCTCAAGCAGTGATGAAATTTAAAATCCAGAGAGTAAATTCCATCTTCATCTTGCCCTATAGTCCATTGTTTTCCCAAATTGATTTGGTTATTCATTGGGATCACATGAGATGTTATTTTGCTTTAAGTGTTAATGGCTAAATGTGTAAATTTATGTTTTTAAAATTTCATTTTTTTAGTTCATGGATTCATAAGATTACCAATTCTAAAATAAAAGATTGTATTTTTCTCTTATACTAATTAGGTGTAAAGAAAATCACTATTATTCATAGACTAAGAGGATGTGGTGGAGAGGATCAGTGTTTAGCAACTCTTGAAGTGTTACCATTAGAGTTCAAAATAGTGTGCAATATCATAGAGTCTATGAGCACTGTGCTGTGACATTTTGACTACAGATTGCAAGTTGGGGTTGAACGCTTCTTTTACCTAGTGAAGACTGTTGAATGAAACTCCTGAAACCAGTAGATATAAGCATGTATTTACATTTTGTTTGCCTTTTCTCTTTATTGTTTGTTTGTATTCATTCTTTTCCTCATCATATGCTGGTTAGCAAAAATCAACATGGGCAAGAGTGTTCCTTTTGAATTCATAAAGAGATACAATCAGAAAAACCAGCAAATTGTGACTTAGGTATCTAGACAATTCATGGCCGGTATCCAGCAAACATCTCTGGTGGTTGGCCCACGTTTATGAGAGAAGCTTGTCTGAACGAAGGTGTTGCCGCGTGTTTGAGCTCATTGATAGGGACAATTTTATGGTCAAAGTCTCCATCTAGATACTGCTAGTATGAACCTCACTTAGGTGATTAATATGAGCATCAGAAGCGTCATTTGAGGCCATATATTACTAAAGCAATTCATGTCTCCTTTAATCAACTCAGATGAATCAATTGAAGGTGCACTTACTTTTTGGATTTGCGTCTCCTTTCTAACCTAGTTACAGTCTTATCAGAATTCCTCTTTTCTTTAGTGCAGGTTAGGAAAAATAGTCTAATTGTCCAAGAGCCCTCTTGAGCAGCTTTTTAATGGTTCCACGTGCCCGAGGCCTCTCACTGCCCTTGATAAGCTTAGAGAATTCAAATCGGAGGTATCCCTTATTCCAAACGGTGACTAACTTGGTACTTTCTCTGGCTGCCTAGGCTAGGGAAGAAGAGGCGACACAAAATGTCCAGCTTAAGTACTACAACGGGCCTAGGCTTGGGATTACTGAGCTCGCTACAACAGCACAACAACACCAGTTGGATATTGCTCCCCTGCAACAACTGGCTCACGAGAGCTATTGCAAGCAGGTTCAAACTTATGATTGGAAATGAAGAAAATGTGGTTCGACTCTAGGCCTTTAAAATTAGTCCAACAACCTCAGTGGTATGAAAAGAAGAAAAGAAGACTTCCTTTTTTTCAGGGAAGAGAATATTACTTGCTTGATTTGTATATGTATCCATCTAGGACCCCTAGTGCAGCTTTTCATGTTTGTTCGATGCATATTGCAGTGTAAGATTGGTGACTCGGATATTCACCAGATTCATGCATGTCTCTATATTGATTGCATGTGCTTATTTAGTCTAAGAGCACATGATTGTGGTATTTTGTTTTCAGATTGCAAGTTGTGATTAAAAACTTTCTCATGAAGCCATTTAGACTGCTAATATAGACTGGGAACTAGCAAATACTAGCATAAATGTACATCTCGTTTGCCTTCTCTTTAGTTTGTGCTTGCATTCCTATGTCTTATCACATATCAGCAGGTCAATTGTCTTCAAGGACAGAGCGTTCCTTGTGAATTCATAAAAACATACAGTCAAGAAAACCAACAAGATTCTGAAGACCTCGTGGACCTTGAAGATTCAGAGGGTTCTCGCCAGAAACTAAGGGCTAAATTTGCATTTACCTTCTTATCAGCCTTCCAAGATGTTGAATTCCTTTTCAATTTGTGAGTTTCGTAGTACTTAAATAGCACGCTCACTGATGCGACTTTTCAATTAAGTATGCTTGGAACCAAAAAGGACTAAGCTTCGAACATCAAAGAGTAATAGAAATTCTGAATTGCTCCCCAAGATAATTTGGAGGTGTGACTTATCCTTGTATACGTTATGGACGTGCAGATGACATGATTCTCCTAGTCACTTTTCAAATTCTTAAAGACTTCGATAGATAAGCTTTTGGTACGTTGGTTGATGGCATTGACATGGGTGGCTTGATATGAAGAGCGTGTAAAATTCGGTTTCCACGTTTACACATTGATTCGCAAATCATTTTGTAGTGACAAGAAAAAATTCACGTGTGCCCATGAGAATCCCCTTCTCCTTACTGCATGTGAGACCAAATAGCCTAGATGTAAAGTGAGCCCTTCTGGGCCGGTTTTCGTTATTGTACTCATCAGAGGCCTCTCACTGCCCTAGAAAAAGCTAGAGAATTTGAATTGGAGTGTCCATTTTTCAAAATGGTGATTTGGCAATATCTTGTTATGAAAGGAAAAAAAGATGTCTTGCCTTTTCGGATGCTATAAGAAAATTAAATTCATATGTGATATTTTGCTAGGGTGGTTCCCAAATTTATCCTATGTAACATTTCCTTAAGAGACCAAAAAGATAAAATGCTAAAATTCCCTTTCTAATTTAGTTATCTTCCCACATTCCACATTTTTAGCTTGCGGTTATTTTTCTTTTGTATGCTTTATTTTTCTGGTTCCTCCTAAGGTCTGTGTGTAGAAAGGGCTCTGAATTTGATTTTGCTCATCACTGTGGTTGTGGGTGTAAATTTTCTTTTAGAGAAATTGTACCCTTTGATGCAAAATTATGCACTAACTTGCAAACAAAATCAATGCGATAATCTATCTCTATGTAATTATATAGTAGTCCCTTTCTTTAGGGCTGCCTCTAAAATTCACATGGTACACTAGATTGCTAGAAATGACTTTTGCTTATCTCAAGAATTGGATTTTATAAAGTCTCCCTAAAAAATGTGGTCATCTGGGCTCCATCTAAGCTAATATTATGCATTGTTGACTAGATCGCTTATTGGGGTAATTAAAGAATCATTCTTAATCCTATTATAAGTCATATGAGTTAGAAGTCATTTAATTGAATCAATGTAGCTCTAAACCTTTGAAGGGAGACACAATCAAGTCATCACCATCAAGTCTCACTTGATTTATCGAATGCGACAATTCAATTATCGCCTCATGTAAATAGGAGATGTGAAGTGGCCTATTTTTCAACAAAATGATGCCATTTTTCTTTGATTTCTTTTTTTTCACATAATTACATTGTGGACTTGAGCTAGTAATGCAAACGGGTTGAACACAAACACACAAAGAGTTGGGTTTTGATATTTTAAAATTATCTCTGCCTATCTAAATAATTTTAGGTGACTCCTGTGTAACCTGGCATACAAAAACTAAGTAGAAAAATGAGGTTAGGAGACATACTGCCTCCTCTGGACAGATCTACGTTTGCACGTGGGTGTGGCCTGTCCTTGTCCGTTTGTTCCCTTGCATTAATTGCATTTTCTTATATTGATGATGACAGACCATATAAAGTACTTACTGCATGGGCAATGACTTAAGTCAGAATCATCCAGGTGGTTACCATCTGTTTTGATTTTTTTAACCCACTTGATGAAATGTAAATTTTAAGATGCAAAGAAATCAAGCAAAGGGCCTATTAATCAATGCCTGTGAGTAAGCGGTGGAGGATCGGACATTATCGGTAATGATCGGTCAACTAACGGAATAATAAAATCCGGAAAATCATCCGTTTTTGTTGCTCGGTTGTTTACAAGTCTACCATTCTAATCCGGTCTTTTCGCTCTTTCTTCCCCTCCGCACAACCATTCTTCCTCCTCTTTCCTTCTTCAGTATCTGCTTCTCTTTTTCATCGTTCTCTCTCTCTCTCTCTCTCTCTCTGTTTTCTTGCTCTTTGTTTCTCGGGAGGAAGTCAAAGAAAATGTCGATCAATTCTGTTGTTTCTACTG
This sequence comes from Eucalyptus grandis, assembly GCF_016545825.1. Taxonomy (NCBI): domain Eukaryota; kingdom Viridiplantae; phylum Streptophyta; class Magnoliopsida; order Myrtales; family Myrtaceae; genus Eucalyptus; species Eucalyptus grandis. The sequence continues at coordinate 6,367,894 of NC_052618.1, forward strand.
CACGGGATGTCCAAAATCTTCAGGAGGAAGTCAGGAAACTGGCGTTCGAGGCTCATAGGATCCACAATGCCGCGGAAAAGGCCAAAAACAGTCTTGAAAATGTCTACAGTGAGGTATCGGAGTGGCAAGCAAATGCAGAAAAGGCCTTGCAGGAGGCGCAAGAGCTGTTGGCCGACTTCGAAGAGACGAGCAAGACTTGCTGCTATGGGACTCTTCCTGACCCCAATTGTCGCTATCGGCTCAGCAGGAAAGCCAATGACAAGATTAAGGACATTCTGTTGGAACTATGTTGGAACGCCAAGCGGCTCTAGATTCAGGGGTTACCGCTATAGCCGAACACGAGGGAATGATCATTTATACCAATACTGACAAGATCATTTTATTGGGCAATGGAGATACTTTAAGCATTCCATAGATCAAATTATTTCGTGTAAGATTATAAACTGACTTATTGTACTCCTAAATATGAAACCAAAGATACTGATATCTTGGCAGCATTCCGAATAACTCCTCAACCTGGAGTTCCTCCTGAGGAAGCAGGGCTGTGGTAGCTGCTAAATCTTCTACTGGTACATGGGTTCAAATCAATACGTTCTAAGAAGAAATATTGAAATATCAATCTCATCGATCTCATAAGTATCATACCAAATCCCATCCATCGAATCAATTTTTCGAAAAAGACAAGACATCTAAGTCATACAAGTAAAGAGATCTATTCATTGATAAGGCAGTGAATTAAAGGACATCATCTTCGGTGATCCTGCTCCAAGGAATGTCGCTGCTGCTTCGACTCCGGCCGGGAGAGAAAGAAGAGATGTCGCCAGGTTGACCACTGCGATGGCCTCCACTTCTTCTGCCTCATGGTCATATAAGCTTAGGAATGATGGCGTCTTTGAATCCAGAGATTCAATCGTATGGGAGATCTTGGATGCTCTTGCCGATGGTAGCAATAGTGTGGTCGGGGTTCACGGGATGGGTGGGGTTGGCAAGTCCACCCTTTTGGTGGATGCCGAAAGGAGAATAAGGGAAAGAGAAGTTGTTTGATCTGATCGGTAAGGCCGACGTTTCTGAAAATCCAGACATCAAAAGGATTCGAGGAGAGATTGCGTGCGCGTTGGGTCTTAGTGATGTAGAAAAAAAGGAGTATGTTAGTGTGTGAGCGAAGCTTCTGCCCAAGAGGTTGGAAGATGAGGAGAGTAAGAAAAAGAAGGCCCTCATAATACTCGACAACCTGTGGAAGGGGCTCGACTTGAAATCAGTCGGCATTTCTTGTGGACATGACAACGAAGTCATAGGATGCAAGCTGCTTTTGACGTCCAGAGATCAAGATTCCTTGCGAAGTGAAATGGGCTGCTACAAGGACTTCCCCCTCGATGGCCTACAGGAGGAAGAGGCAAAAAGATTGTCCGAGAGGTTGGTCGAAGACAAAGTTCATAACGACCAGAAACCCTTCGTGGATGAAGCACTCCACAAATGTTCAGGTTTGCCTTTTCTAATTGTCACATTGGCAAGACTTTTTAAAGATGATGGTTTATTTGAATGGAAGGATGCTTTGAAACAATTCGAGATGTCTAAAAATAATGGAATCAGTGAGGTGATGAATATAATTTTGCAATTGAGCTATGATCATTTAATAGAAGAGGAGGGAAAGTCATTATTACAACTCTGTGTTGTTTATGGCGCCTCTGAGCCCTCTCTTGAAAACTTGGTGAAGTATGGTGTGGGTTTGGGTTTATTTGGAGAAGCTAGTAGCATGGAAGAAGCTAGATATAGGCTGAGCTCCCTAATCCATACACTTCAAGCCTCCTCCCTTTTGTTAGAGAATGGAAAAGATGATGGTTTCAAGATACATGACTTGGTTCGTGAGTTTGTTGCCACGGTCGCATCAAGAGATAACCCTTTTCTCATGTTGAAAGATAAAAATAAGTCGGTAATAGAGTTGCTGAAGGACAAGCTCAAAAGGTGTAGGGCGATATGGTTTCCTTATGTTGGCATGAAGGAGTTTCGCAAAGAATTAGATTGCCCTGAATTGTGCATCTTTTTGCTTTTCACCAACAATGAATCTTTTAAGGTCCCAGATTCATATTTCAACTCTATGCAGAAACTCATGATCTTAAATCTTACTAGAATACATCTAACTCATTTGTTTTCATCGTTTCAGTTCTTGAAGAGCTTATACACTCTCTAGTTGCTTTTTAGAGGATGTAGCCATTCTTGGTGAGCTAAAAGAGCTGCAAATTCTCAGCTTTGTGAAGTCCAAAGTTCAACAATTGCCAAAAGAAATAGGGCAATTGGTAGAGCTGAGATTGTTGGACTTGAGCAATTGTTCACAACTTTAGATAATTGAACCAGGTGTGCTTGGAAACTTAATCAAATTGGAGGGGTTGTATATGGAGAATAGCTTTGATTAATGGAATGTTGTTGGGAAAACTCCACCAACTAATGATGGTCTTATTGAGTTGAATAGCATGAAGAATCTCTACACTCTACATGTATCCATTCCTGACCCAAGTGTGCTTCCAGAGGATCTATACATCAAGAAATTAACCAAGTATGGAATTCGAATAGGTCTAGTGCAATGATGGTCTAGCCGCAAAGGATTGAAGACGCTGGACCTCAAGTTGAATTCAATGACCGATATTCTTCAAAAAGGATATATAAAAACTACTTGAGACAGAACTGACAATCTACTTTTGGATGGATTGAACGGGATAGAACAAAGCATTTGCGAGTTATCCCCATAAGGTTTTCCAAAATTAAAGCATCTACACATCAAGAATAGTCCCTCCGTCCGGAACATCCTTGAACAACCTTCCCTTTCGGCTTTTAAGATATTGGAGTCATTACATCTCGAGAATCTCTTTAACTTGGAAAAGATATGCCACAGATATATCTCCTCCAAGGTCTTCAAAACATTAAAAGTAGTACGAGTCGAAAGGTACCTTAAGATGGAAGTTCTATTCCCTCTTTCATTAGTGAGAGAACTTCCACGGCTAGAAGAGATTGGTGTTGTGAGTTGCAACTTAATGTGGGAGCTTGTATAAGCTTATGATTGCGGTAAAGTTGAGTTTCGTAATATCCATGTATTGGAATTGTGTTACTCGCCAAATATCAAGAAGTTTTTCACTGTTGGGACAGCTCCTTCAAGTAGTATGTCAAATGACCAAGTTGGCATTCAAGTTGGGTTCTTCAATGGACAACAGGTAACTTTTCCATCAAAAGAATATATTATTTATTTATCTTTCCTTACTTTGCTAATTAGATGTAACATAAATTAGTTTGCTCATTCATTTTGTTATTTCCGATCCATTTTCATCCTAATTTTCTTATTCATTCATATCTTCTTTGTAAGTTTTTATCCAATCATGCCTTCTCTGTAAAGAGACAAAGCAATCTTCAATTTCTCTTCATCGTGTAGGAATCAGCTAATTGTATGAAATCCATGTAAACTTAGTTTGTGATAGGTTCCGAGTTATTATCACAAGGGCTTTTGTGCAAAGCTCATGCAAACGGTACAACTTTACTCCTAACAAGTAAACTAGCAAAAATTGCTGCAAGTAGGGCGCTTTAGTTGACTAGGCGAGATTGTCCTTCCATAATGATGCAATATCACTAAAGCTGATGGTGGGGCCCAAGACTCATGTGATATGCTAATTTCCCCATTAGTGCAGAAAAAAACATGGAGAAAACGATGTGCCCTGTTTGACTATTCATGGGAGTCGCAGACAATGGATGTAAGGATCGCAGCAAATGATTCATTCTCAGGAAAATTAATGTCAATGATCGGAAATACATGGCCATAATAAATCACCAATTACTACCATATGTGAGAAAATACAACATTATTGCAGAATTATTAATGACAACCATCGTTGTGTCACTAAATAAAAACACAGTATTTTATTGGACATTTTTGGATAAAAATATCAAGTTTCATGCATAAATTGATTGGGTCTGGACAAGCCCAAGCAAGCTTAGATGGGCGGGCCAAAGTTCTTTGCTGTATTTGAACTTTTATAATAGCAATTTCCCCTATTTTTTTATTTTTTTTTTTGGTTGAAGTGAAAACGCTTTGATTGATACTAAGTAGGTGGAAAACAAGTAGTAGGAAAATCAACACATAAGATAAGAAAGAGTTCGTGCGGGGGATTAGTAACCCAATTACCCGGGAAGGAACCGGAATTGTGTGATTTAGCGATTCAGTCCGCAGCTCGGTTGGACTCACCCGGTTCAAACTGCAATAAGACATCCTTCATTTGGCCCAGTAGCTGTCGGCAGTCAAGGACAAAGGGCCGCGAGGCCCATGGAATCTCTGTGCGGCCCAGAATGGACTGAACAGCAAGGAGGCAGCTTCAGTTCGTGCGATTGAAGCTAGTTCTAACAGATCAGTTCGCTTCTCCTTCAACCACTCGAGCGAACGCCGAATAGCTAGGGTTTCGCCCATGTGAGCTGATTGAGCTCGGATTTTCTGCACAAAACCAACGATACACACCCCCATCAGCTCCTCTACAAATTCTGGCTATGGATCCCTCCGATCTGCTCTCTTGCCATGAATAGTCCACGTTAATCTTCCACGAGCCCAGATCTAGAGGTACCCATGAGTATCGTTCCGAGGTAAGCGTTGTCCTTTGTGGTTGCCACTTCTCAAATAGTTGCTGAGCTAGGCAAGCTTCACTGATTATCTTGTTTTGTTCTATTTTCCGGCCTTGAAAGATCAGGCCGTTTCGTGCTTTCCAGATGTACCACAGAGTGGTCGTGAAGGTCGCCTTTTGACTTGCTGAGATGCCGGAGAAGAGGTAGTTGCATACCCACTGATCTATTCTTGTAACTGATGTCGGGGAGGTGCTGATTTGATCACTGAAGTTCAGCCATATTGCGTTTGTCCACTAGCACAGGATAAATAGGTGCTCGGAGGACTCCGGATGCTCGCGACAGAAAGGGCAAGTAGGCTCAGGTAAGATTTTCCTCTAGCACAAGTTGAGTCTCGTAGGAAGGCCTTCGGTACATAAGCTCCACATGAAGTGCCTGATTTTGGGATTAGTATGTAGGTGCCATATTTCCTTCCATAGTCAGTTGGGGACTTGAAAAGAAGATGATGCCTGATTCTCTGTGTTTGTTATGGTTGCTGCTCGTAGTCTGTGGTACCCATGTTTGATTTTGTAGTTCCCCGAGTGATGCCCTGTCCATATTAAGTAGTCAGATCTGGTGTTTATACTGAGTGTTGTTTGCTGGATCTGCTCTGAGATGTTACTGTCAAAAAGCTCATTAATGAGTTGATTTTTCCATGTGCGCGAGTGTGGCTCAATAATATCAGCAACTAGCTTCGGGTCATTTTGATTCGCTGGTCCTCAATTTTGCTCGACATGAGCCAACGATCTTCTCTTAAGTTTATAGATTTGCCATCCCCAACCTCCCATTTCAAATCAGGTTCAAGAGCATCTCTGCCAAGTAGGAGGCTCTGCCAACCCCATGATGGTCTGGCGCCCTTAGTAGAAGTCCATAGGCTACCATTAGGGATGTAGAGTCCTTTAAACATTCTGCTCCATAAGGCCTCTGGAGTTTGATGGAGTCTCCAGGCTTGTTTCCCCAGCATTGCCTTGTTAAGTTCCATTAAATCTCTAAATCCCAATCCACCTTGGTCCTTTCTCATCTTTAAGACATCCCAACTCTTCTAGTGAATACCTCTCTGTACTGCATTCTTCCTCCACTAGAAATCTGAAATTTTCCTTTCAATCGCTCGACAAATGGATAGGGGTATTTTGAATATATTCATGGCATATTGGGGAAGAGCCTGAACAACCATTTTTATTAGTACTTCTTTCCCGCCTTGAAATTAACTTGCTCCTTCCAGCCCTACAGTTTTCTATCCACCCGTGCCATGATCCAATTGAACATCTGTTTTTTAGTTGGACCCCAATCGGATGGTATCCCCAAGTATTTTCCAGTCTTTTCTAAGATAGGAACCCTCAATTCATATGCTATGTTTCTTTTTAAAACCTGTGGATAGCTTTCCCCGAAGAACACCCCAAATTTGTTACGATTAACTGACTGGCCCATCGCAAAGCAATAGCAATTCAGTAAGTTTGCAAGATTCTGAGCTTCTCTAAGTGTTCCCTCCAGAAAGAAAATAGCATCATCCGCGAAAAATAAATGGGAAAGAGTGGGGCAGTGAGGGTTTAATTTGATACCTTTTAGGCTACCATCACTAACAGAATTTTGCACCATGTGGGAGAGGACATTGGCCAAAAGTATGAACATATAAGGTGAGAGCGGATTGCCTTGTCGTATACCTCTCGATGGAATAAAGGTTTCCCCTGCTTCACCATTGCTTAAGATTCGAAATTGGGCTGAGGAGATGCAAAATCTGATCAGCTGCACCCATCTATCACTGAAACCCATCTTCTTCATGCAATCACATAGAAAGTCCCACTCTACTCTATCGTATGCTTTCTGCATATCTAGTTTCAGCACAGCCTGGAATTTTCTTCGCCTTTTTCTAACTCGTAGCTGATGGATGACTTCTTGGACTATAAAAATGTTATCTTGTATTTGTCGATTGCTAACAAAAGCGCTTTGTTCAGGAGAAATAATAAGATGGAGCCAAGGTTTGAGTCGATTCGCCATGACTTTTGTGATAACTTTATAGCTAAAATTGCACAAGCTAATGGGCCTGAATTATGATATGCTTTCAAGGTTTGCCACCTTGGGAATGAGTGTAATATGGGTTAAGTTTAGTTCTGGATCAAAGGTTCCTTCTCTGAAAAAAGAGTTTACAAGCTGGAATATGTCTTCATGAATGATATACCACTAACTTTGATAGAATAGGCCACTTAAACCATCTGGTCCTGGGGCTTTAGTTGCCCCCATCTGAAAAACAGCCTGCTGCACTTCTTCCTTTGTGACTGGTTTTATGAGCACCTCATTCATTTCGTCGATTCTTTTGTGCATGGACATTGCTCTAAGACCTGGGCCGATAGTATCGGTGCCCCATAGATTGGTATAGATTCTTGTAGTAGGTTGTGATGTGTTGTTTGATAACTCGAGGCTCACGGCTCCACACATTCTCATCAAGTTTGAGCATGTTGATTTTATTTCTTTGTCGCCTCTGAATGGTTGTTACATGGAAGAATTTCGAGTTCCGATCACACCACTTCAGCCAATTAATTATGGATCTAATGCCCCAATACATTTCTTCTTGGCGCCATAATGTGCCAATTTTCTTAGTTAAATTATAGTATTCCTCTCCCATATTTGTCTGGTCTGCTCTGTTCATTATCTGGATGAGCTGGTTTCTGAGCTGATCAATCTGTTTGGATGTATTTTGAAAAGATCTCCTGCTCCAATTTCTCAAATCTTGAGTTACTTACTTTGTTTTCCTTACCAGGTTTTGGTCCTGCCCATTTACTGCCTTCCAAGCCTGATCTACTACAGCTGCACACTCAGGATGATCTACCCAGTAAGGTTCAAATATGAACAATTTTTGTCTTTTCTGTACAACTGAATTTAAACAAAGCATTAGAGGACCATGATCAGAACCTATTGCTTGATATACAAAAGCTTCAGCATTAGGAAATAGGAGCCTCCATTCTAGGTTGCAAAATAATCGATCAAGCCTCTTCTTGACTAATTCCTCGCCTTCCCTGTTATTTGTCCACGTAAATGCACACCCCTTACTTTCAATGTCTATTAACGAGCATGAATCAACAAACTCTCGAAACGTTGTCATTCGAAACCTCTCTACTGATCTTCGACCCACCTTCTCCCAATGGTATAAAACCTCATTGAAATCTCCTATACATAGCCAAGGTTGTGAGGTGTTTCCATTTCTTGCTCGAAGAAAGTTCCAAAGAGAGACTCTTTCTTGGAAATTTGTTGACGCGTGCAGCATCGAAATCTTCATTTTAATTCCATTTCCAGCATCTGTGCATGAAATTTTGATCATCTCGTGGCAGCTATACTCAATAGAGATTTGCACTGACTCATCCCATAAGAGTATTAGTCCTCCCGCAATGCCGATAGGGTTAATAGCAAACATAGAAGTAAATCTTAGTCTTTTTTTGATATTTTCCACCACCTGGTATTGATTCTTTGTCTCCATAAGAAAAACCAAATTAGGTCTCTCACGAGCCACTAAGGCTCGTAGGTGCTTCGGACTATCAAGGAGAGCCTAGACCTTAACAGTTCCAGCTTAACATTTTCATGGCTCCTTTGGTGGCTTGTTAGGGCTAGCCACCAAAGCCCCTACAGATTCACCTTCCCATACTTGAATTGGTGTTTCCATAAGTTGGTCCAAATCCACTAAAGCTATCAGTGAAACCCTCTTCTCATAGGGAGCAAACCGTTTCAATTTTTTGGGTATTGGTTTTGTTGGACCAAGTTTCACTACCCCCTGAGTCACTACACCTGCATCCTGTATTTGATATGTCTTTAGAAGATCCGAAGGCTGCTGTATCCTTTTCCCTTTCTTTTTGTGCAATAAGCTCTTTCTAAATCTGGTTCTTCTGGTGTTGTTTGTGTCACAGGTTGATAAAGCACAAGGGCTTGACTCTCATCACAAGAAATTTTCCTGTTTGATTCATCACAAGAGGGGATAACAGGAGTTTCGGGAACCATTTCATCTTCTATTAAGGTAAAATCGATGTCACCGTAGAAGGTATTCCAGCAAGGGCTAAGAGTTTTCACCTCTTCCTTTAACCAAAAACCATAGTGGCCTGGTTTGTCCTGAGGAAGTCCAGATTCTTTATAGGGATATGTCAGACAATAGTTAGCATAGTGGCCTATATAACCGCAGGAATAGCAAAAGTGTGGGAGTCTCTCGTATTTAAAGTCAATCCACAAGTTGCGATCTCCCAGGTGAATGATTGTTCCAGTTTTAAGGGGCTGCATTAGATTCAGCTTCACTTTTGTTTTGCCTATCTTTCGAGAATCATTGTTCCGAGCATCAATTCTAACTTCCTCTACCTCTCCCATTTTTCCAGCAATCTTGCTAATACACTGCTTCGACATTGCAGCCCTTGGAAGCCCCATCAAGTGCACCCAGAACGAGCAGGATTTGAATTCATAACAATGCTCGGGAACGGTAGGGTCTCCTTCTTATAAGATTAACAAATTACTGGCAAAAGACCAAGGGCCTGTTTGGAGTACTCTCTTCTTATCTACCTCCGATTTAAATATGAAAACAAAGAAACCCTGTTCTATCACCTCGCATCCGACTTCTTCTACCTTCCATGACTTTTTCATTGTAGCCCAGAATGCTGGAAAGTTAGCATTTGATTTCGAAAACAATTTTCCATATAATAGATGCTCACCGGCCTTTTGGTTTACCTCAGGGATGTGATTATTCAACTCTATAATATCATCCGCAGCCTAGAGATCTCCCATGCATTTACAGAGGGTCAACAAACAGAGCTGGTTTTCATGGCTGCCCTCCATTGCTTCAGCAGGACTTTCTAGAGAAGAGGGTTTTCGTTGACAACAAGATGGGGTTCCAAAGATGGGTGGATTTTGGTTCAGACAATGTTTTATGGGGAATGAAGGGAGCTCTGTAGATTACATGAGCGTTGACTGATAGATCTGAGTTATGACAAGTTAGGGTTTAAAGAAGCAATTTGTTCATTCATTTTGTTCGTTTTTTGGGTTGAAAAGAGTAAATGAAGTGATCAATCCGGTGGGGAAAGTGTAGCAATATCCATTGCGAAGACAGATTCCAAGTCTGGAAAGAAAAAGGAGCTATCCCAAGAAGGAGAGAAGGAAACTCACCGTCGGCGAGAGAAGAGGCCACTATCGGGCAGAGAGGACGCAGAGCTTTGCGAGAAGAGAGCACCGCAATTTAGCACTTTTCGAGATCTATTGAAGTCATGAATTACTCTTCAAAATTGCTGAATTTCCTTAGGTAGGTAGGAAATTAATTATGCCTCCGATGATTAAGGTTGTATAGCACACTAATTTACTTCTCATGATTGCAATCTCGCCATGTTGAGATAGTCAATCGCAGATTGCAATAAGTAATTTTGTCTTGGCAGTAAATTGCCTATGTCTTCCATAATCACTGTCATAAAACAGCTTCTTTATTTTCTTCATGGTAGTAATCTCCACTTGTGAGATAGTAAATTACTTCCTAAAAATTATCCAGTATAACGGGTAATGTATCTTGAAAGTAGTAACATAATTTAAGAGGGATTATTTTACCTTACAGAGTAATTTACCTAGATAATACTTCTTTTTTATTTTATTTTTCTGTTGTCATTAGTAAATTAAAAGAGTACAAATTCTTCATGACTGTAATTTTCCTTATCGTCACTAAATTGCAAACAAAATCTAATCAGAATAACATCCCTTTTTGTATTGTAATTGAAAAGTAGAGTTCATTAGTTGTCTTTTGGCGTCGTAAGATGCCTTTTTGGTTTGTAAATTATTTTTGTCATAGGTTTTTGTAAACCCAAAAAATTATCCTAAATGTCGTAAATTACCTTCCTTGTAAATTTTCTTTGGCCATCTTTTATAATAACCTACTGTAGTGCCTAAATTTCCTGCCACTTGTTTGTAATTGTAAATGCTATTGATGATGGATCTGTCTATTAAGTTTCAATGCCATTCTTGGAGTCCTTGACAATGGATGAACTTCTCAATCTGAAAGATATATGGAGCAATGAATCTTCATTAGGACTGAGCAATCTTCAATCTCTCAAGGTGGCGCGATGTGAATCTTTGTCAAAAGTCATCAACTCCGAGTCTCTGGTGAAACTACACAAGTTCCACACTTTTTTAAGTATATTATGGTGCGGGTCGGTGCAAGAAATTTTTTATCTTGACAGACTAAGCATGAGTGAAACTATTGAGATTCTCTCCAAACTAACCACCATGGAAATATGTGGATTGTTGAGCTTGAAGCGCATATGGAACAAGAATCATTGTGGAATAGTGAGATTCCACAATCCAAATGAGTTGAATGTGTTTCGTTGTGACAACATAAAGTTTTTGTTTTTCTCATCCATGGTTAAATCTCTCGCACAACTGAGAAAACTACTTTGTATCAGAATGCAAGAAGATTTAGGCGATCATTATAGTGGAAGAAAGGTTGGGAATGGAAGCATTATAAACTCTGGCTTTTCTGATGCTAATTGATTTAGGCTTTCACATATTGGAAAGTTTGATGTGTTTCTCTTGCAAAATTGGTAAGATTGATTTCTTGTTTCCATCACTGAATATCTCCCTGTGGATAATTCTATTCTTGAAATACAAATGGCGACATCCTTTTAATCTAATGAAAAACTAATGGTAGGTTCACGAGAAGCTCAAAATCAAGATCGCATCAAATCACGTGCCACCACCCTCTTCAATATATATGTGTGTGAACATGCTATGTGCTGCTCGTTAATTGAGATTACTTATAAATAAGCCTTGCTTGAATCGACATGCATACATAGCAGGTGCTCTATAGGAAATTAATCTTAAATAAGGATCCAAACTAGATTATATAATGCACCATGCAACTGTCATGATAAGTTCATTCTCTGCAGCAACAACTTCCTCGTGCATTGACAATAATTGCTTCCTTTTCTCCTTGAGCTCTTTTTCCCAATGGATTATCTTTGTTTTCAACTGCTGCAGTTCTATATCCGCCATTCCAACTGCTATTTTAGCATCACCTAGCCGGTCCTTAAGGCACTTTTCCTCATTTCCATTGCTCTTTCCAGCAAAAATGCCCAATGCCCAATTTTATTGGATGCTTCGTGGGGCTCCAAATGTCGAGTCACTGTTAAGGTCAGATTGATACTCCTTATGGAATGTTGTTTATAATAGGGATCCAAGACGATGCCATGTCCGATGGGGAGGAACGATACTTGATCATACTAGAAAATCGTCAACTTTTGTATTGGCCATGGTTTTGAGTAGTCGTAACAACTACGACACACGATAATGCATTGTGCATGGAAAAGTGTGAGGAGAAATGGTGCGTGAAAAGGTTAGCGAAAAAAAGATCATGAAAAGTCATAAAAGTAAGTGGATGCTTACCTTCTTTATTTGGCCTAAAATGTATGTCACGAAAAATATATGACACAGTAAAAACGTATACAAAAATAAAAACATCTTAAATTTTGAAGTGTGGTCGCATTTTTTTGGGTCCCACACAATGAAAGGACACATTGAAAATGGCTTCTTCTCTTCACTCGGGATCTGGCGTGTCGCCCCCACCACATATCACGTTGAAAAGAAAAGGCAAAAGGAAGATTTCCCATTTCCTTCCCCCCACGAGCGGCGGCGACACAACCTTTTCTCACGTCCCGATGACACCTTCTTATTAGATACATGGGACCCATCCCAGGGGACCCACATCCAGTCAGCATCGGAGAGAGATAGACGGGCTGTGATTGTCCAAAATGAACCGACGGCGGGGGCACCACCACGTGGCTCAGCTCTTCTCTCGAAGCGGGCCCAAAACCTATCCTATCCTATCCAATCAAGGTGTTATATCTTTTTCTTTTTCTTTTTTGTTTTCTTTTATTATCTTTCTTTCTTCTTCTTTTTATTTTTTCATACATCCTTTGTTGGTAAATACCTAATGGTGCCGCGTCCAAAAAATTTTCTTGTCTTCGTGTGTATTAATTTGGTGGGATGTGTTTTTGAGCCAAGAAATGCGAGCTTTGGCGGGGAAGAAGGTGAGCATACATGAATTCTATGCAAGCCAAGCAATACAATACGTCACATTAGGGAACCTCAAGAAAGTTCATAGTAATCTTTTGAATGTTCATTTTATGGACTAATCTTACAAGTACACATTAGGAAACTTTAGTCATTTTTATTTAGGGTTTGGTACAAGTCATAATCAACTTTGATGATCATTTATAAGATAAATGAAGGAATAAGTGTATTTGAAGTTCTAAAACTTATCATAAAGATGTATTGAGTTTCCAAACTTTTAAAAGTACATTTAAATTCTAAAACTTATCAAATTAGTGTAATTAAATCCTTTCATTAACTCCGCTCAACTTATTTAACAAAAAATGTTGACTATTCTAAGAGCAATCTTGCTTTAAGGAGGGTTAATTTTGACAATTTTGTTGATTATCTATATCTCTCAACACTACACTTATATGGCACGTATATTGCGCATATATTTCCCTTTTATCATGTATATCTTGATAATCATATATATATATATTTACAAAGAATGATCTGCCAATGGATCCATAGTAAAATTATGAGGGTTATGCTTCTAAATTTGTGTTAATCTCCACAGGCCGAGAAGGAAATGACAAACATAGAAGAAAAGAAAGAAAAAGAACTCCGAGTCAAGATACGAGATTGCGTTGAATCACCATACTGTCCGATTTAGATGACGGCTAGGTGGATGCTCCTTGCTGGTAAGTAGAACTAAATCTAGGCCTCTATCCTACAACTTAGGCACCTCGCCGATAACGGGAATCAGAATTGGGTCCAAATTGGGAATTGGCTCCTCGGCAATACTAGCAACTACAGGCTCCTTTGCAGAACGGGAAGGCTTCTTGTGGGGGTTAACTGGGTTTGAATTGGGAGGTGTAGGCTCCTTTGTGAGACCGCTTGGCTTCTTAGGGGTAGGGGGTCCCAATCTTGCAAGACATCACCATTAGCAATTCCTTAAGCTTAAACCTTGCAAATCAGGCTTACAATGGGGTAGAGAATCCAACATACCTCGACAGCATGACTTGTGGCCCACTTAGGGTTGATAGGAGGTTGGACGCTAGAAGGCGGTCCACAAACAAGAGGTCGACAATGACAATACGGAGGGAATGGACATACCCTTTCTGTGCCTCTGATAGAAAGGATAAAATTCAGTCGCGATGTAAGAGACGGTATGACTGTAATGAATCGAGAAAAGAAAGCTAACATGATGGAGGGACTTGATACCTATACCACCGATGGAGTAAAAGGCGCTCACTATGAAGATGATCACAAAGTAATGGCTCACCATAGATTATCGAATGACCACATGCAATAGAGATTCACAAATTGCTTGATGTGGTAGGGCTGGAGATTAAGAGCAACTATTGCTACTTTTTTTTGGGTCAGAAAAAAATTATATTCATGGCTCAAAAAGATACATGAGAAATACATAGACTTTCATGGTATAGCAAATCGAAGCAAAGCAAAGGCCAGCATACTACAAAACAAAGCCAAATCCATAAAACAATGAGGATCAATAAAGCACTAATAAGGTTAAGCACACACTAGTTCCAAAAGAACAAGTTTTTCAAGTAAAATCATTAGCGGTCAATCATTGTATCTTATATCATCTTCAGTGATGAATACACACTAGAAATTTCTTCTCCAATAACTACGACATTGCCAGTTGGCAGTGCTTACCTGAGTTCGACTTTCTATATATCATCACCGTATGGAGACAATCAAAATAAGTTGAATAAATACAATTATAACCTTTGGAAGAGCAAATCTTCGCAGTTTAGCAAAATGCCAGAGCTCATATGATCATCATTAAAACTTAAGGAAGATGACCTATACGCGAATAGAGCATGAGGGAACCAAATCCCCGAAAACATTATTAAACTCCAAGATCTAAATCGGGAAAGAAGAACTCCTAGGTCTATAACTAGATTTGGAAAGTTCAAACTCTCAAATCTAGAAGTAGATCGGGAGAGCACATCTCCCAAATCTAGATCATGAAAGAAAAAAGAGGAAAGGTACAAAAAAAAAAAGACTTAAAGAAAATCAAAACAGATGGAGGGAAGGGTGAGACTAGCTCAAATTCTCCTCATGCCTAAAGGATGAAGAAGACAATCACTAGGGGTTCGCCCCAAAGTGGCCACCCTTTCAACTTGGAAGGGGGAGCTAGAGGGTTCAAATCCCCACCTTCTCAGGGGGGATTGGGATGTGGACGATTTCATTTCAATAGTGAGTTTCGACTCTCACGCCCTGCAAGGAGACAGGGTAAAAGTCTGAGAGTGAGTGGTAGAGTAGGATTAGAGTAGGACCGATCAAAAAAAAAAGGATGAAGAAGACAAAGAAAAGAGAGGAAAAGACTTTTCGGCTTCGAGAGAGAGTAAAGCCCATTTTGTCTACTTAACTATTGCTACATAAATAGAGGATTTCTTATTGCTCTAGTCATAGGTTTATTCGCTTGCAATTAAAGAGTTCTTTACTAATGTAGTTCGACGAGGAATCACAGAGCCTAACAATTTCATTTAGTATGCATTTACATTTCATGTCCGTCTAGAATTCGGCAACATTATGGACTTACATCCTAATTAAGTAAGACAAATTCACAATCAAGTAGTACGCGATCTTCTTTTTTTGTATTCAAGAGCAAACAATGGTTGGTTGAGTTGATCTCAACAATTTTTATGTCTTGTAAGAAAAAGAAACAGATAGAGAATAAAATATTTTTGCACATAGGCGAGGGTCAACCTCACCCACCATAGGCAAGGCCTGATAGGAGGCAGCACCCAGCAAGGCCACCTTGGCTTGGGCAACGGTTGGCCTTGCCAAATCTGGCTTGGGCGAGGGCTCTCCTCACTCAACTAGTTGTGCCTTGCCTATGGCAAGCCATGGTGACCCTACTCTAGGCGAGGCCAGATGACTCAACCACTAGCTAAAGGTAGAAGAAATGAAGAGAAAAAATTACAAAAAAAATTGAAAAATATTAAACCACATTAGCAAATTTTGATCAGAATTGACTAGATGAACTCGATTGATAAAATGTAAAAATGTTTAAAACTCAATTGGCAAAATTAAAAAAATTTAAATTGAATTGATAAAAGCGCAATAGATTTGAAACATTTTGAATAATTTTTCCCGAAAATCAGCCTGTGACAACTCTTTCTTCTTCGAAACGCAGCGTCTCGGCAACATCCGAAATTCTCCCGTAGTTCATACGAATTAAATGAATTCTTGATTATTTTTATTATCTCAAGGGTAAAATGAGAAAAATAGGGAGCTTACATGGCCAAAACAAGCAGGATCCGACGTGCTTAGGGCAGCAACGCTTGTTAACAGGAGTTTCGATTGCAGAAAACAAACCCTGCAATATGGTCTTTTATTAAGTAATACCCTCGGCAAATTTTCTTGTCGGGTGCCCCTTTATAATATTAGAATTGGTGAGAAGTGCCCCTCTACTTTTTCTTTTTTTTTTTGTCGGTCCTACTCTATTCCTACTCTACACTCACTCTTAGACTTTTGCCCCCGCCTTGCGGGCGTGGAGTCGAAACCCACTCCCGAAACTTACGCGTCCCCACCCCATCCCCCCTGAGAAGATGAGGATTTGAACCCCTCACCTCCCATTTCCATGTTGGAAGGGTGACCACTGAGGCGAATCCCAATGGTTCCCCTCTACTTAAGTTTCCTTAAATTTTGCTAAAACTGACATTTACTATATTGTTAATGCTCACTTTAAACTAAATTTATTTATAGAATTGTCACAAGATTTCAATAATTAAGTAAAATGTCCATTAGTTACTCCACCGTAAAATCTGGAGGATTATTGCGTGTTTTTTTTCAATCAACAAAAGCATGTACCCAATAGAAATCTCACGGAAAAAAAAATCCCTGTAAATACTATTTCGACCATAAGAATTAACAAAAGCATATTAACTTACTGGTATAACCAATATAAATGGCAATATATAGAAGTGTTGTTGGCAATAGTGTAATTTGGAAGGCTTCATCACTTGTTAAAAGTGCATTTATTTTAGGATTAATACCCTTTAAAACCCCAAACCGGTACACTTATAATAAATTTACCCCAAATTATTTTTTTGACTACCAAAAACCCCAAAGTGGTATACTTGTGATAAATTTACCCTCTATTAGTTTTGGTTAAATTTTATTGTCATTTAATTGACACGTGACAATTGACTTGTATAATTTTACGTTCCGTTTGTTACAATTTAAAACTTTTGTGATTTTTTTGTGATATTAATCCAATTTAGCGGAGGGTCATTTGTCACAAATTTACCAGTTTTAGGTTTATTGTGGTCGAATAAATTAGTTTGAGGTAAATTTGTCATAAATGTACTAGTTTAGGGTTTTTTATAATTAGTCGGGGTAAATTTGTCACAAATATACCAGTTTGGGGTTTTTTAGGGTATTAACCCTTTATTTTACTGAAAATTTCATAGTGATAAATGAAAATATTTTACATGAACATCATCTTCAAAACAGTTAGTTTTCATTTGTTTGATAATTTAGGGAAAGTAATTTCTTTATTATCAGAAATGGAAGTCGTTTCTCCCAATATAAGCTTATGGTTTTTAGTCCACTGAAAACATTTTCCAAATATCAATTAATACTGGAAAATTGGAAGAAATAATTTCCTAAAAGCAGTTTTCTTTCAAACAAATGGACCTTAAGAGTACAGCTATATAATTTTATGGTAACAATCCTTAAAAATAATAGAAAGGAATTAGGAATTTAGAATTAAGTAATAAAGACGATGGTGCAGGGAGCGGACTTTGAGCCATCGTCGAGATACTTCCCCGTCGGGACTTGGGCAATCCACATATCATTTCTAATTCTCTATCCTTTTGTTCCCTTTTTTTATGCAGTCGGAGAGGCTGGTAAAAAAGAAAAATCATATAATGAACATCAGACATTATCCATGATTTTTCAAATCACATGTTCCCTCTATTGTAAAATTTGATTTTACAATATCATATCTTTCTTCTCACGGAGAAACGTGAGAAGAAAGAATTTGATTTTTTGGACAAATTTATTAGGTAAAAAGGGAGGTAATAATTAAAGAATTTACTTATCTTGAAAAAACTTCACCTAACTTGTAACATAAGAACTTTTCATTTTTAATCCAAATTAGTAACAGACAACTCGTTTTGTTTATGTATGAAGATAGAAATAGTGAAATGAAATTAATAGAGGGTATAATAATATGTAAAATTTTCGATCCATTTTTTAAGCGTACTTTCCATTGTCATATAAGTGAAATTAGTAGACAGTTTGATGTTCATGGAATACTTGATGCTTTTATGAGTCAAAATTTAGAATGGTAAACATTAATAGATTACTTGTCAATTATCTTGATTATTGTAAATTACAATTGCTATCTAGAGTTAAATGTTATTGGAGGCACAGTAGATACGTACAAAGATTTATAACGAATTTTCTTCTTCTTTTTATTTTTTATTTTTTTTGGGTAAAAAGTTGAGATTGAAGTCATGAAGGGATTTGTTTAATTATTAGGATAGATATACATCATCAGAAAGGCCGGTGAACGGAGAAATTTTTTTGTGTGGGTTGAAGATGGACGGTGGCTGAATAAGAGGAGCTTAATCTCATATTTTTCCGGTGAAGTCGATGATTGTTTGAAAGTTAATCTTGCTGGCTTTTGCTTAGAATTTACAAGTGAATTTGATATGTTAGATTCTGGGAAGATGAAACGTTGAAGGAGAGACAAACACAAGGCGTCCAGAGGAAATAAATGAAAAATAAGAAAGAGATGTAAAACGAATAATAAAACCTGATTATAAAAGAAAGGGAAAGTGATAAAGATGTGTTCGGTAAAGATATTAGAAAATGGGCTTAGTTCAGGCTTGAGCCCATTTATGTTTGTTTCCTGGGCTTGCAAAGTTCACATCTTATTCTACACGTGGATCAGGCCCAAAAGCCTTACCTGTCTCGTTCTCTTGTGAGAAGAGGAATAATCTGCATAATATGAGGAGAGGGGCGGCGATGACTGGATGAGCTATGAATTCTTGAGTCTTTCCCATGCTTTGACTAGCACCTCAATTTGGACTTTGGAAATCTTTGGACACTCGGCATTTGGACATGAACAAATCATAAAAATCGGAGGATTGGATCGAAAGACACCTTTCATCATCTCCTCCCTCTCAATCTCTCTAATATTTTCGGCAATATTATGAAAATAAACTAGTGATTTGGTATCTGATATGGTTTACTAGATTTTTTAATTTTAATTTTGAAAAATCGAAACTTTTTTATTATTTTTCCTTTTTTTCTTTTTCTTTCCTTCCTCATCATTTCTTTAGCTGGCTCGCGATGACCAGCCAAGACGTAAGTCAGCAAGCTGAATATGAAAATGGGGGAGAAGTACAGCCCAACCGCCAAAATTTGGCACGGAGGGGCGCTTAGGGTGCGTTTGGCTGCACCGTGTTTCTGTTCCCACGAACATAAATTTCTGTTTTTTTGTTCCCGCGAACAAAAAAGGAACAACAGCGTTTGGGTGCGTTTATGTTCCTTTTGTATTCTTTTGTTCCCGGGAACAAAAAACAAACGAAATAAGAAACACAAATTTTGTGTTTCTTGTTTCGAAACACTTTTGAGAAACACCTTTTTTTTTTTTTTCTCTTATTTTCTTGTTCTTTTTCTTTTGGCCGGTCGCCGGCCTCGGCCATGGCCGGCGACCGGCCGATAAGGCCGGCGACCGGCCGATGAGGCCCGGCGGCCTCGCCCGAGCCCACGGCGAGGCCGAGGCTCGCCGTGGCCGGGCGAGGGGTCGGCCTCGCCATGGTGGGCGAGCTCGAGCTCGCCCGGATCCGGCGAGGCCGAGGCTCGCCGGCCGCTAGGCGAGGTCGGCCTCGCCGGATCTGGGCAAGCTCGAGCTCGCCCAGCCATGGCGAGCCGACCTCACGCCGGCTTGGGCGAACTCGATCTCGCCCGGATCCGGCGAGGCCGACCTCGCGCCCCTGGGCGAGCTCGATCTCGCCCCGGATCCGCGTCGCCCGGGCGGTGGCCCGGCGGGCCGCGCCTCGCCCGCCCGGCCGGGCAAGCTCGGCCTCGCCGGATCAAGGCGAGGCCGACCCTCACCGGCCGGTCGCCGGCCAAGGCCTTGGCCGGCGACCGACCAAAAGAAGAAAAAAATAAAAAATGAAAAAGAAAAAAAAAGGAAAAAAGGAAAAATAAGAAAAATAAAAAAAATTATCCAAATTTACCAAACATGTTTCTATTTATTTTTTGTTCCCGGAACAAGTTTACCAAACGCGTTTTTTTGTTCAGAAATTGTTCCCAGGAACAGAAACACTTTTTTCTATTTCTGTTCCCTAGAACAATTTTTAAACAGAAACGCAAACAAACACACCCTTAAATGCCAAAATTGAAGCAAAATTGATCACCTAAGTACTATTCCAGCAAAAATCCCGCCAAAATGCTGACGTGGCGATTTTCCGACGAAATAAATGCAAAACGGTGTTATTTTGCATGCGATGTGGCTAAACAATATAAAAACGACATCGTTTTAGTGCGACATGGTAAAAAATAATATAAAAATTAGTTAAATTAAATTTAAAGCTAAATTTAATTAAAACATTTTTAAAAATACAAATTAAAAAAAAGGCGGCTAAGAGCGAGCCCTTGCCGTCGGGAAGGGCTGGCGACGGAGGGGGAGAGTTGGCCGGGGTCGCTAGCTTGGGCTAGGGGCAACAATCCCGGCCGATCGACGGCGAGGGCCCACGAGCCCTCACCCACGATCTAGGCAAGGGTTGGCAACCCTCGCCCGGTCGGGCCAAGGCCCGCGACCCTCCCCCACCGTCCCGGCCCTTCCCAATGGCGGCGAGGAGGTGGCGAGGGCTCGGCCCTCGCCGCCCCTTCCCTTTAAAAAAATTATTTAATATTATTTAATATTTGTATTTTTACTTTTAAATCTTTTAAATAAATTGAGTTTTAAATTTAATTTATTAATTTTTATATTAATTATTTACCACGTCGCATCAAAACGATGTCCTTTACACTTATTTCGTCGGAAAATCGCCATATCGCATTTTAGCTGGATTTTTGTTGGAGTGACATTTAAATGATCCATTTTTCTCCGATTTTGGCACTTAAGTGTCACTTTCTTAACTTTTGACACTTAAATATCCCTCCATATTAAGTTTTGGCACTCCAGTGTCCGGCACTCCATGAAAATGTTTTCCACTTTCTTCCTTCGTCACTTTTTGTGAAGGTGTTTTATCTATAGGTCTTTGGCTTGATTAGTTTGTTTTCCACAAAAAGAAATGAAAAGGCTGGGAAAATCGGAAAATTAAGTTTTTTTTTTTTTTTTGAGAATTCAGAAAGCTTTTTGAAAGAAATTATTTTTCTTGAAAATCGTAAAACGTTTTCAAATGAGTTATTTTTCTTTAAAAGAAATCCGAAAAAAATTCTCCAAGAGTAAGTTTCACTTGTAATCGCCTTCCACTAATTGAATTCAATTCAAGGCTCCAACCAGCCATTTTTTTTTTTTAAATGAAACCTGATTTTTAAAATTTAAATATCTACCCTCGGGGCCCACATTCTCGCCTTGGCTATGGCCGCCTGGCACCTTCCTCTATCGTTGGTTGACGGCGTGCGTCCAGTGGTTCTGAACAAATCACTGCCTATGTCCTTTGACCCTTTTGGAGGCTACGACTTTACTGTCTTTGTCAGGCTCACCTCAAATCCCGCCACGGGTCGTCTTGACAGCAGAGGTTTCTCGTCGTGTGCGTCCGTGGGCTATCCTTCCCGACGAGTTCATGCGCACCCTTAGGGATTGGCAAGTGGTGTCTGGGATTAGAAAATGATGACCATGTGATGGTTTCAAGGTGAAATTGGCCATTACGGTGATGCGACGCAAAAGGGAGATGGTCTTTGGGCTGGTCTTTAATACAAATGTGGTAAAAAAAGGCAGATAAGTCAAAAAAAGTTCCCTCCATTATTAATCCCCTAGTTAGATCCGACGGTTGGGGATGAGTCTTACGATCCCGGGATGGCTTCAATAGAGAGGGACATAGCTCTGCGCTCTACGCTGTATCACCATCTTAGCCCATCGGAGCATATACTTTTTGTTAAATTATCTTTATCCCCATCTCTGTTTCAATAATAAAATAAAATATTAAATATTAAAAAAAGCTGAGCCTAGTAAGAGTACAACAACAAAGAAGAGCACTTTATAATGATTATGCAACGGTTTATTGCTGCAGACAAAATTCTTATTTTCTCTCTGAATGTACATGATTTTCCTCAATCGATCCTAACACTCTATAAAGTCTAAGTCTATAAAGTTCAAGTCTCAATAGAAATAATTGGGACTCTTGTATAATCATTAATCATCGCCATAATTGATAATAATGGGGAAAGAGGAGGAAGGAGAGAGAGGGAGGGAGAGAGAGGGAGAGAGATTTCATGTTTATCTTCCTTGAACACTAAAATTGTTCTCACTGCTTTTAAGAACGAACCAAATTTATTACTACACTCCCTCTTCGTTATGGCAATTAATTGCTAACACTCATAGCCAACCTATGGCTATGAAACATAAGACCCTCCTCCACTTATATGCAATTTTTCTTTTTCACCCTTCACAACGCTTTTCTCTCTAAAAACTCTTTTACCTCATTTACAATTTCAAGCCGGAGAAGCAATGTCAAAATTCCAAGTACGGAATTACTTTTTTGAATGGAAAAAGGACAAATGGTACAATTGATGAATGCCACAACAAAACTTAAAAGCCGTGAGCCCCTTCATTTTGCAAGGTTTCCTCTTGCCTTGCCCACGTCATAAAGCCCAACCCCAATCGTTGTTTCCATCTCCATGATGGCATTCAATATAAGGTAGTCTTCAAAATAAGAAAAAAGATATTCACAAAAAGAAAAAGAAACAAGGAAAAAGATATTAAGAAAAATGAAGAAAATCTTGTTTCAACTCTACCCAACAATAAATCGAAAAAGAGAGGAATCGAATTTTGAACCATTGAACCACATATCCTAGATTATGAAAAATAATCAATTAGATTTTCAAGTTTTCCTTTCTAAGTAGGGAGGGAAAGAAGGTATTAGTAGTATTCCATGTTGTGTAAATTATTTCATTAGACATTATCATTTACCCTTAAAATATTTCCAACCATTTCCTTTGGGTCCTCTTAGATTGCATCCTCACGAGGGCAATTGTCTCAAATCTTGAAAAAGAATATCCTTATTTTCATTGTAAGGCATCAAGACAATCAAGACAGACTATGGGACTATGAAAAGATTGTATTATTCCTATTCAAGACTTAGGATTTCTCTGAAAACTTTTTTAGGTTATTGATGTCAAAATTATTGATGTATTTACTTCATTATACTAATTATGTAAGAAAAAATATATTTAGAATTTTATGCTTAAACAATTTATCTATAATTTAATTCATTAACTATATATGTGTGAATATGTGTTGACAACCATATATTTATGATGCTTCAAGCAAACTCCTATATGGTGGTGGTTTATTTCAATATTAGCGTGAAGATTAAAAAAGGTATCCAAACAAAAGAATTAACATAAGAATATGCTTTAGGAGGATGATTTACAAGCGCCATACATGTGAAAAATGCCTCCAATAACGTTTGGGGGAAAATGCGACTTTTTTGGATTCAAGAAGAGCTAAAAGGTTGTGACTGTCCATGAAGAAAATTCAAGGGTTGCAACAGTTGATAAACAATCACACTCAAAGTTCCTAATCGGATAAAAAGATGGATTTATATATTTTCACCCATCAATAGGAAAAAGAAAAGAGTGGATACCTACAAGAAAACTCAAAGGATGCAATCGTTTGGGACAAATTTGTTCAATGTCTTTCCCAATAAGAAGTTTGTATTTGGATTATAACAATTTGAAAGGAAGATTTATAGGATACCACATTTGGAGGCAATATGACTCGTTATGTTATGTAACGTATGTGACTTATCTTCATAATCGAAACTTCTCAAGTTTTTAGAATCTTTCCATTTCTTTTTGGCTCGCTCTTTTTTATGAAATGTATGTGACCAATCTTCCCAATTACTAATCAAGTTGAAAAAATAATTATAACTATTCGCATGAAATGATACTTACTATAAAGATTGGTACAAATTCGATAGATTCGAGTTTAGAATTTCAATAATAATTCCCAAGATCACATCATTCCAAGTTTAAAATGGGCATCTTGACTTTACCCAAATGAGCTCACAAGAAATAGGAATGATGTGGGATGTTAATTATATCTACTAAAATACTTCATAAGTGAATGGACTTATGGAGACACTTAAAAAAAAGCCCTATAATAAAGAAATACCTAAATACTTACCATAGTGGGGATTTAGATTTCTACTAAATATATCGTGCCTAATTTGAATGTTCTGTTATTGTAACTCAATTTTTTCAATATATTTTAATTCCTAAATTTCATTTTTTGGGGGATATTTTAAAATTTTGACAGACAAATATGTAAGTTGTACTTTGAATGGTAGTAACTAATATCCATGATTTCAATATGTTGGTGGTGTACTCCAAAATTAAAACCAATTATTCATGGTCCCTTCATATGGGAAGAAGAAACCCTAATCCTATTATGCTCTTTAATTACATAGGAGGGGCAGAATATTGCTCGCTCAAGAATAAATTTATTGTGTGTGTGTATATATGGGCAATATGACATATTATACCCATAGTAATGCGTGTAAATATTCTAACTCGAGTTTTAAATCTTAAAAAGAAAATTGTCAATGAGCATTCTAATTGATTTAGTTATATTATTAGGTCCTAGCATAATCGCAATTAATTTTTTTTCCTTTTATATGATTCTTGTATGGTTTTTCCATCAATCACATGCTCCTATTTTGCATTATAATGGTACACACATATTATTAACACATATCATTAACGAATGACATAACATTGACATGACTTAAAAATATGTAATATGATATTAAGTTTCTCAATCAATTTTTTATACCTAGCATTAGTTTTTGGACTTAGTAGTTCCGATTGATTATAAAATATAGGAAACTTAAAAATGAAGAGTTTTATGTTCATTAAAGCTAAGGGCAAGGGGAGTGAAGACTGAATGCCTCATCCACCTCGTTTTCTTAGGGAACCAATATCAATTTGTCATTCCTGAGAAAATCACGAATCCCATTTGGGGAGTGGGATTCTTCAAACAAATATATGTGTGTGTGCACTAGCGCGCATGCGCAACGAAGATATAACCAAAAAAATAAACAAATAGAAAATATGTCTCATAAAAATATGTAATATTTCGGCTAGTAAATCTTATAATATCCATCAATTA
The DNA here is from genome assembly GCF_016545825.1 of Eucalyptus grandis. Lineage (NCBI taxonomy): Eukaryota > Viridiplantae > Streptophyta > Magnoliopsida > Myrtales > Myrtaceae > Eucalyptus > Eucalyptus grandis. The sequence goes on from NC_052618.1 coordinate 6,392,891, forward strand.
TTTTTTAATTACAATAAGAAGAAAAAGAAAGAAGGGATCGAGATGGGCGAGCTAGTTGTGCTTCACTCTTCTCTAAATTTTACCCACCGGCTCCATCTTCTTCTTCCTTTATTTTATTTTATATTTCTCTATTTTGCTAGGTCCACCACGCCTTTCTTTCCCTTTGGTGGGCCCATCTGCATTTGGTGTCTTTATTATTTGCTTTTTTTTGTTACGTGGGCGTCTTTATTATGCGATGGGACAGGAGCAAGACGGGTACCCACTTCTCTCTTCCTCTCATCTTTCTTTTGTTCATGGAATTTTAAATTTATTTACCATTTCTAATCTCCCATCCACATCCGAGTGTCCTTTGAAACTCTAAATGGCAGGTTTTATGTGCACAGCTGCAATCGGACGTTGATTGCTAATTGATTGTTAATTTTTATTTTATAAAAACTCTTCCTCTTCTTCCTCTTACTCCCACCGTCTCACTTGCTCTTCAATCTTTCCCTTTTAGTTCATTTGAGTTCAAGCATATCTCAACAACATGTATCGTCCTTCGAAAAATGAAAATAAAAATGAAAAATTTTGAGATAGAAAATAGAAAGTTCATGTGGAAATGCTATCAAATCCTTCATAAGAGTGCATATGACAGTATCATATGAAAATTTTTCAAGGACAATGACTTTTATAATGAGAAATGTTTTTTGGAGGATTTTTCCAAGAACCCCCTTTTATGCAGAGAATCAACAAAGTAAGTATAAATCTTTTTCTTATCTCACTTCTTCTTGAATAGCTCACTTTTACTAAAATCATTTACTCCCACTTCATTTAGAGCTAGGGTTAGGGCTCGAATTGGAGGAGAACCAAGCTCGAAGATAAGATATAGAGGGCGTTTATGGGAATAATATAAATCCCTTAAGAGTTGGGAAGCATGTGAGATATCATGTAAAAATTTCACAAGGATAATGGTTTTGAAAATGAGGAAAGTTTTCTTGTTGCATTTATGCCTCCTCCACCTTCTCTTGTAGCTGTAGTAAATGAATCATCATCAACCGATCTCTAAGCCGCCGTAACCTGAACTAAACTATCTCCAAGCCGTTGCATCCTGAGCTGAACTATCACCAAGCCGCCGCCTCCTGAACAGCCTCAATCTCTGAACTTAGATGTTTGTTTATATTTATGCTTGTTGAACTTGAATGTTCATTTTCATTTATATTTATATTTGTTGAACTTCGATGTCCATTTGTATGCTCCAAGTAGTGGTATATTTAGGTATGCTTCAACTAATAGTATAGTTATGATATGTTTAATGACGTTTTGAATTGATATTCATATTACGTGGAGTTTGATCATATTTCCCAACTTAAATATCACAACAACACAATATCCTAAATATTCCAGGAAAAATGAGTCGTTGGAGAGTGCTTTCTTTGGCAATTGGGACTTGCACTCATCTAATGGAAGATTTTTGACCAATGCTAATATAATGAACAACTTATTTATGACAGTAATTGCACACCCAACATCACTTGACACACGTGTTTCCCTTTAATTGCCCATATAAACCTAATTTGGAATTGTTTTTCTGTATTGTTTCTTGAATTTTTGGATTGAATTGAGATTCCACGCAATGCTTTTGTGAAATTGATTAAACCAATCAATTGAATATTCATCATTGACAAATTTATTAACCATGGAGCAAATATGAACTATACATGTGTTCTTTCCTCAATTACAAATCATTCTACTACAGCCCAAAGCTAACCAAAGACTGAACCTGTGTTGAAGCCTTGTTTCAAAGTTGCTCTTTTTTTTAGGCTTATAGTAATAAGTTAATATCCTTAACTATAAAGACAAATTCACAATAAACTCGAAGCATAATAAACTACGCTTCAGAGTCACAATCCAAGCCACAACAAAAGTAAATCACCCAAAACAAGCTGACTTTAATCATCTTGAAAGATTAATTAGAAGATCTTGGGACAAGCTCTTGAAGAAAGAAGGGCATCATGGTTTACATACGAAAATAGCCAGGTTTACCATCAAATCGATCAAGAATAACTAGCAGGGTCATCCTCGCAATATTCCTAAAAAGCAAAATATCAATGACGTTGTACATTTAATGCAAATAATATAAATTTCCAACCCATAATTCTAAAATAGCTTGACCAAGAAAATTAATAATAAAAAATACAACTACTCTTAATAGACTATTAAATGAATATGCCATGATACAGAATTCGGTCTCCTAGCTTCCAAAATGGTTATCATACTGTTGGTTTAAGCTTGGAAGTTAGAATCCACATCCATTTTAGTGTCAAAGAAGATTAAAACAAATAGTAACTGTTGACCGATAGTTTACATAGCAAAAGAAAAAAAACTAACGGTAGCGATAACATTAGTTGAAATAAACATGCACAATCCCTCTTTCAAAAGTTCATTTGAAGCCCTTCTTTGTACGAATATTCCGGTTCTTTGTTCACAATCCTAAAAGCTTGCAGTACACTTGCACCATGCGATGCGAATGGGTAAAAGTAATTTTCTGATCAAGTAAAACTTACAATGTCCCCATCATTTTCAATTAAGTATGTTGGAGCCTTAGTATTGTGGATAATGTCAGGGTAAAATATATTAAATCCACACCTTTGTGCGATTTTTGTAATGCGTTTGGTTGTGCTTACTTTACTCATATCCATTGTGGATAAGGTTAAAATATTTTGGTTTTCTTGGTCGATACTTATCATGCCACCAATAAGCCTATATCCACATGGCTAAATTCAAGGATCGGGTTATCGTGAAGCACCCGCAAGTCGAGATTCACCTCTACACCATTGTCAAAAACTGCATCACCTTCCTCCATGGCTCCCATGGCTTCGATGGCCTTCATTTCAAAATAATCTCCCAATGGAACTAGCTTTGACGCCATCACTTCTTGCACCTATCTTTGTTGTTCTTCTAGTACATCAATTTTTTTTTTCCGTTATTGGAACCTCTGGTTAGATGCACAACCTTACTCAGTTTGCGCTAAGCAATATGCAGGGAGAAAATGAATTATCCATTGTAGCCCTATCCTCTTTAGGGTTAACAGCCCCTTTAGTTTCATCACTATTCAATGGTTGCAGAGAAAATGATCCAGCTTCCTCTTCTGACGCCATCATCTCTTCTTTAAATAAGGGTTCCGGGTATATCGATCCTTCATCTAAACATCAAAACCATGAGAATGGTAACTTAGTACCCAATCTGAACTGAAAGGCGAAACAAGATTTCTATGGAAAATATATTAGTAGACGGAGACACATCAAGCACACCTTCTTCTTGTATAGGATTGAGGACATTAGCAATTTATGAATTATCAATGATGTCGACAGGCTGCTCCAGACATTGAAAATGCTTATGCAACATTTTCACATGAAAATCTTTCAAAAAGCCTATGTTTACCAAATATACATTCTCCACAATAAAAGAATATCAAAATATATTTACTTTTTCCTTGTATATGTGGATATGTTAACCCCCAAAACTCCATGACCTTAGCTATGCCAGTATGCAAAACTCTATGACCTTCGCCATCACCCATTAGTCATAATTATACGACGGATTAAATCATACATAAAAATGATTTTCAAATAATCAACACATATATTACTTTTGGGCGAACAACGACACTGATGATTTTTAGATAAGGAAAGATCCAACGTCCACCAATGTTGATTGAAGTCTCCCATTAGTCATAATTATAAGTGATGATTAAAAGATGTGCATTGGCTACCTAATGCCTTATTGTTTTAGGACATCTTTAAGTTCGAAAATAGTAGACTTTATGTATTTCCTATTTTACAATGTATGTGATTTTTATTTTTATTTTGGTCGAAGCATGATTGTTGGTTTGAATTGTTCCGGTAAAAGTGTTTAAAAAAAAGGTCATAAACCAATTTAGTCATAAACCTTTTGATTTGGTGTCGATTTAGTCCTAAATCTTTTAATCATGCCAATTTAGTCATAAACATTTTGAACTAGTGCCAATTTAGTCCTAAACCTTTTAGTTTGGTTTAGGTTAATTTTAGCTGGAGTTTGATAGTTTTTATCAAAGAAAATATTTTCCTTAATCAATAAGTCTAATCCATTGACTAGGTTTTTCTGTTATTATTTTATTTTATGAATACGTGTCTTTAGAAGGAATAAATAGATGCACAAGCTCCTCTTCCAAATTAATGAAAATCGTGTGCAAGTAGATGAATTAAATTTTATTGAGGTTTTTCTCTATGGCTAATGAATTATGATACTTTTTATTTATTTGCAATCTCGAGATACTTTCCGCTACTTTTTTTTAGTGTAATTAATATGTCAAAAAAGATAAATTGAAGCTCTGAGTTTATTATTCGCCAAAGACATGGAAGAAAAATATAAAAATAAAAAATAATAAGTATCTCAGTACGTGACCTCTCATCCTGAAATGAAGCCTACCAAACTGGAGCTAATTGGGACCACATAGAAACAATAAAGCATCATCTTCTTGGGAGAGGAACCATAATGGAATTAGAAGGAAGAGGAATGATGGGATGATTCAAAATCTGGATGGAAGCTGCACGAGCTCCATGGTCATTTTACATAGGAAGAAATTGAGGCATTAGGTACAATATTAGTCTTTTGTTGATTTGATTTCCGTTGTTTTGGTTTATAAAATTGATGATTATCTGCCTTTGCTTAAAGTGAGTCTCGGTTCGAGCTTAGTAGCTCTAAGATTATAGTTTTATGAGGAGTAAAAAAATCATGTCTCGATTCCCATTTTATTGACTTCCCTATTTATATCATGCCAGAAAGTGAAAGGGCATGTTGATGCTTACCCTTTTCGGCATGAGCCTTAATTTCTTGGTCATTTTGAATTAAGGGAAAACATAATTTTGATCTTATTTTTAGAATTGTGAGAAATTGTTTTTCACTTTGTGGACAAAAGGAATATATTTTAGAGGCAGGGTTAAGGAAATCCGTTTCGCACGCTGAATATAGTGTCTCACGAAAAGATCGGGATGTCTAATATGCCTTAGCAATGTCAACTGCTACATTGTGTGGTGGAGACGGATAAAAAGAGGAAGAATGAAAGAATGGTAGTAAAAAAAAGGTTTGGTTTCCTATTTTTCTTGTCAATGCCTTTGTGTGCTTGATGTTTGGCTCATGGATTTTATATGCCGTGATTTTGCTGAATTTATTTAGCTAAGGGGCTAAATCATTTGGGTAGAGAAACAGATTATTCTACTTTAGCATCATAATTTGATGAGGAATAGATGGCGATTGTCTATGAAGTACTTATCTTGCATATTTGAAATTAATTTAATGAAATTAGTATTTACAACGGAACTCAGTAGAAATGCATTTGTAACTGGATAATAAACGGAGAATAAATCAAAATAAAGTTGATAAATATGTAAGCAACAAGTTTAGGGATAGACTATTTGAAACATTTTTTGCTCCATCAAGTTTTTTGAAAAAGTTATTATTCTTCATATGATGCAATGGATCACATAATTTTTTTGCCTACTCCTGCTTTTGCCCTCTTCTAGGGTCTTTTAGATCTCCTTAATGGCCATTTGCTACTTCTATTCATGCACTACAAATTCATCAGTTCAATTTTTATTCTTTGGAGCACGATGTTTTTATATGTCTAGTTGCCAGCTAGGGAGATTTATGGCTCTTAGTTATATACCTTGGCATTTTTTTTCTTTTAATAGTTATGTTACTAAACCCCTGTAATCCAACTTAATTGTTTCACTTTAACATCATACCTCTAAACTTTGATTAAAAGGACTATTGCATCTTGATTTTCGTCCATTCAATGTCTCTACAAAAGAGATGCACCATGAAATTCATTTTACATTTGCCTAGTTGGTTAATCTATAAACGAGTGGTACTACGTTAGAGTTGAAGGACTTGGGTTTTTTTTTTTTTTTATGTAAGGCACTTTTAACTAAAGATACAAATGACTGAACCATCATGTATGTCTTTTGGGCGAAAAAAAAAATTACTTGTCAACTTTCTTGCCAATAGAGGAAAACCTTAGGTTAAATTTGAAAAATCTGACAAAAACTTGCATGATTTCAAGTGACTTTATATGTTGATTTACATATAAGTTTTTAAGAATAGGTAGTGCTCTACGAATAAATGTAAAACCCCAAATGCTAGAAGGCAAAATGTCTTAAAATAAATGTTACTCTAGTTATACCCTTACTTGTTTTTATTGCTCATTATTCAGACAAAGATAATGAAGAAGAAAAGGAAAGAAAGAATACTTGAAAATGCTCAGCATCATGAGGAAATGGTATGTTCGCTGCAGTCACCAAAACAAGATTTCTCTTGTTGAATTGGCGATAAGCGTGAAACTCTAGAAGTTTAACTATTACAGAAAGATAATTTATATATATATGCTTTGAGAGAATTTGCTCGAGCAGAGTTTCAAGATTGGAAGAAAAGAAAATGAAATGTATGACTATTGGATTATTCTATATTCAAGTTCTGCATCTCTTGTGATCTAGTCTTCAGATGCCTCATTTTGACAATTGTTTTTCTCAAATTATATTTCATATTCAATCTATTTGACAACTTATATTCAATTTTTAACATATTCAACCTATTCAACAGCTTATATTCTATCTTTAACTTATTCAAACTATTCAACAACTTCTATTCTGTGTTTAACCTATTTAACAACTTATAACATATTCAACTATTTACATTACATCCTTAACATATTCAAACTATTTAATAATTTATATTACATCTTTAACATATTTAACAACTTATATTACATCTTTAACATATTCAACATATCAACAATTTACATTATATCTTTAACCTATTTAAACTATTTAACAACTTATTCTATCTTTAACCTATTTAATAATTTATATTACATTTTTAACATATTCAGTATATTTAACAACTTACATTCAATTTTTAACCTATTCAAACTATTTAATAACTTATATTTCATCTTTAACTTATTTAACAACTTATATTCGATCTTTAACACATTCAACCTATTCAACAGCTTACATTCCATCTATAACTTATTCAAACTATTCAAAAACTTATATTTCATTTTTAACATATTTATCCTTGCATATTATAGTACGTTGCATTGTGCACAGAACAATTTTCAGCAATTCGAACACTCCAATTCCATCACTAACATTACACCTCTGTCGCGGATCAACAATGCCAAGCAATCCTTATGTGAGCAGTTAAACTTCTCTTCCTCTAAAATCCCTACTTTGCATAATGCTATGCCCCAATAATCGAACATCTTTGGACGGAGTATCAACCGATAATACTCCAGTTCCAGAATATTGCCACAGCTCGAGATAGGGTAATCTATAAGTGTCACGTTATTGTCAAACTTTGAAACTATGTACTTAGCAATGCAATGGATGCAGTACATGTGATTACAACCCTTAATCTGAAATAGGTTATCACTCGTTCTCGGGTGGAAGCAAATTTCACATATAAATCAGTTGGGCTTAGAATTAGAAGCATGACTTGCTTCACAGTAGGGTTTTTCCTTTCGCGAGAATGACCAAGCTTCACTCAAAATTAGTTCATCGCCGTCAACATCCTTCTCGTTGAGGCTCTAGGGCATGGTTCGAAGAAGAGAAGCCGCTATCACCTTATGAATGTCCCCATCCTTAGTAGCATTGGACTTAGTGTTATCCCCGGCAGCATCTCGCACGTTGTCTCGATAAGACCAATTACAATTACAAGAAATTTATTCTTTTATCTATGCCCTAGCAATGTTACTTTAAAATATTTTTAAACTAAGAAAACGCAATATCAATACAAAAAAACCAAAAAAATAGCAATAAAATCTATATTACTCATATTTGATATTTACCTAAAGTTTGAGAGAAAATTCTCTAGGAGAACTATCTTCTCCGACTTTAAGAGAAGTTTCCATTTTGCTTTACAACTTGTCAATCTCTATCTCTTCACGAGATTTTGGTGCTAGTGCTAATTCTTCATCTTCCTAAAAAAACTTGAGTTATAGAGACACTTCTATCCATGGCTTAGTCATGCTTGGTGTCCCAACAGCATCACCGTCAACTTCGTTATCTATAATTTTATAAGCAAGATGACAACAATACTTACCTCTAAATTTATGAGCAACACGACGGCAATGTTTACGTTATTTGTTTATCTCTATTCTTGAATTTCATTATTCTTTTCTTTTTCTTCAAGAATCCGAAAGGTCTCATTATTATCTATAATAATAATAAGAATGAGGAGAGAGAAAAATGAATAAAGAAGTCACGTATACAAAAATTGAAAGTTAAAATAGAGGGAACGGCTCATACTTTATAAATACTATCTTTTTAAGCATTTATTACTTTTTTTATAATTAAAAAATTACCTTTTATAATTAAAAAAATTCAGTTGGTTGATTTTTTTCTTTTTTATTTTATTTTATTTTGCTATGGTGGTTAATTAAGAAAATAAAAATTTCTTCTGTGGCCGACAACTACTACAACAAAAGGGAGATGAAATAAAAGTTTTATCTATAGTTATGTAATAATTGAGCCTAGCAGTATTAAAAGTAAAAACACTACTCCGGTTCTCACAAAACTGTCTTTTTCTTTGCCGTTATAGTTATATTCAACAATTTACATTCCATTTATAACATATTTAACGTATTCAACAATTTATATTACATTTTTAACATATTTAAACTATTCAACAATTTATATTACATTTTAAACCTATTTAACAACTTATATTTCATTTCTAACCTATTTAACATATTCAACAACTTACCTTTTATCTTTAACCTATTTAAACTATTCAACAACTTATATTTCATTTTAAACCTATTTAACAACTTACATTCCATTTTTAACATATTCAACAACTTATATTCCATCTTTAACATATTCAATCTATTCAACAACTTACATTTCATCTTTAACCTATTTAACTTGATTTATGAATTATAAAGTGAGGAAAAGTTAGGAATGGAAGGCTGAGGGTAGATAATATTGCGCCCGAGCACCCCGACTAGTTTGATTATCATAATTCCTTTGACCATGATTAGTTTGATTACTATAACCACAAATTTATGCCAAAAATATTAAATATATAATCGTTTGACTTGTTTGTCATGGTTGCCAGCCTCAACCTTAGAAGGTGGAATGCCTCAATAAGAAATGATTATCTCACAATATAAATAAAGATCTACCGAAAATCAAATGGTCAAGTATATGAAAGTATTTATAAAAAATGAAAACCTTCCAAAATATTATCTCATAAAAACTAAACAAAACTAAAGTTATATAAAATGAATTAGTAAAATCCTCCTGGTGGGAGTAATAACTTGGTGATGGAGTATCAAACGAAGCCAAGGCAAATCGTAAAAACCTAATAAGCTAACCACTCGTCTTCTCAAAGCCATCTTTAAAATCATGCAAGACCCTCCCCATAGAAGATTGTCATAGCACAAAACACAGACCACCAGAAAATTCGTTCGTTCACTCGCTAAGTCACAACAAAAATGGATCTAGTCAAGTTGGATATATAGTTACGTCCATTTCGTTTCGTTCCATGAACAGCAATAACAATAATAACAATGCACTCCTCCAAACTCACATCAACAAGATAAAGGTAAGAAGAAAGCGACCACAAAAAGAGCAAATCAGAAAGTCAACATGTCCTCAATGTCCTCAAGATTACCTCACTCTTCTCTGGGTCTCTCTCTTTGAGGTTGCAAACATCTATTTTTAACAACCTCGATCTCTATGGTGAGAGGATGACATAAGAGAGAGGGATGATGGGCATATGCATGTGTCGTGCATGTGTATGCACAACTTTATTCTTTTCTTTTTCTTTTATCTCTCTTTGCATCTTTCTATTTTAGCAAAAATAAACTTCTATACACCTATGTCGATTGCTTAAAATTAATGAGAGTGGTTTAAAGTTGAAGAGATCCACTAAAAATGGGAATGCTTGCTAGAATTTATCAAACGCTTTCATAAACATATCTCACATACATGTCCCGTCCTTATACTCAAAATTTGTCCATCACCAATAACAAATCAAATGTAATTAAAATTAAAAAGATAGAATACCTTTGACGCATTCCAAAGCCAAGTCAAAATGCACAAAAAATAAAAAAACACTCTAATTTTCAAAAAAATTATTAAATATTTAGAAAATTAAAAAGAGACAGGTCTATGCAATAAATATTACAAAATAGGAGCATATGGTTGATTGGAAAGCCATACAAGAACTATGAAAAAAATAAATAATTAAAGTATATAATTGAATCGATTAGAATGTTTATAACTCATTTGGAGTTATGTTTTTCTTTTCTAAGATTTAAAACTCCGGTTGAAAATAAATTCCTTCTTATCCCAGCCCGACTCCTTTTATGCTTCCTCTCTATCTAGCCAAGGAGTAGGATTTCTTCTTTTTAGGACTTCTTAAACCCAAGCCAAAATGCATAACTATAAAATCCAAAAAAGCTTACATTACATCTTTTACCTATTCAAACTATTCAACAACCTATATTTTATCTTTAATATATTTAACAACTTATATTCCATTTTTTTTTATCTTATTCGACATATTTAACAATTTACATTTCATCTTTAACATATTCAAACTATTCAACATATTCAACAATTTACATTTAATCTTTAACCTATTCAAACTATTTAACAACTTAGATTTCATCTTTAACTTATTCAATCTATTTAACAACTTATATTACATCTTTAACCTATTTAACTTGATTGATGAAATATAAAGTGAGAAAAAGTTGGGGAAGGGAAGGTTGAGGGCAAATGATATTGCATCTAAGCACCCTGACTAGTTTAGTTACCATAATTCCTTTGATCATGATTAGTTTGATTACAATAACTACAAATTAATGTCAAAGATATTAGATCTACAATCGTTTGGCTTGTTTGCCATGATTGCTAGCCTCAACCTTGGAAGGTAGAAGGCCTCAATAAAAAATGATAACCTCACAATATAAAGAAAGATCTACCAAAAATCAAATGGTCAATGATATAAAAGTATCTATAAGAAATGAAAACATTCTAAAATATAATTCCATAAAAACTAAACGAGACTAAAGTTATATCAAATCAATTATTAAAATCCTCCTAGTGGAAGTAACAACGTAGTGATGGAGTATCAAACAAAGCCAACAACCTGGTGATAAAGTATTAAATGAAGCTGAAGCAAATCGTAAGGACCTAATAAGCAAACCAATCGTCTTCTCAAAGCCACCTATAAAATCAGTGCCAGAATCTACTCACGAAAGATCGTCACAACACAAAACACAGACCACCGGAAAATTTGTGCGCTCGCTCATTAGGTCACAACAAAAATGGATCTAGTCAAGCTGGAAATATAGTTATGTCCATTTCGTTTCGAATAATAACAATGCACTCCTCCAAGCCCATCTCAACAAGATAAATATAAGAAGAAAGCGACCATAAAAAGAGCACATCAGAGAGCCAACATGTCCTCAATGTCCTCAAGATTGTCTTGCTCTTCTTTAGGTCTCTCTCTCTCTTTGAGGTTGCAAACACCCATTTTTAACAACCTCGACCTCTATGGTGAGAGAATAACAGAAGAGAGAGGAATGATGGGCATGTGCATGTGTTGTGCATGTGTGTGCACGGGTTTTATTCTTTTCTCTCTCTTTGCATTTTCTATTTTTGCAAAAATAAACTTTTATAAACCTATGCCGTTTGCTTAAAATTAATGAGAGCAGTTTGGAGTTGAAGAGGTCCAACATAAATGAGAATGCTTGCTAGAATTTATCAAACGCTCACATACATATTTCATATACGTATCTCACATACATATTTCTCATCCATGTACTCAAAGTTTGTCCATCATCAACAACAAATGAAATGTACATTAAAATTAAAAAAAATAGAATACCTTTGATGCATTCCAAAGTCAAATCAAAATGCACAAAGGATAAAAAACACTATAATTTTCAAACAATTTATTAAATAGCTAGAAAATTAAAAGGAGATAGGCCCACGCAATAAATATTACAAAATATGAGTGTATGATTGATCTAAAAGCCATACAAGAATTATGAAAAAAGAAAAAAAAAAATTAAAGTATATAATTGAATCAATTAAAACTCCAGTTGAAAATAAATTCCTTATTGCCCCATCCCCACTCCTTTTATGCCCCTTTCTTGTTTAGTCAAGGGGTAGGATTTCTTCTTCTTAGGACTATTTTTAAGCCCAAGCCAAAATACATAACTATAAAATCCAAAAAGCTTACATTCTATCTTTAACCCATACAAACTATTCAACAACGTATATTCTATCTTTAACCTATTTAACAACTTATATTCTATTTTTATATTATTCAACATATTTAACATTTTACATTCCATCTTTAACTTATTCAAACTATTCAACAACTTATATTAGATCACAACTTATATTCCCTCTGTAACATATTTAACATATTCAACAATTTACATTTTATATTTAACATATTTAAACTATTTAACAACTTATATTCCATTTTTAACCTATTTAACAATTTAAATTACATCTTTAACATATTCAATATATTTAACAACTTACATTCCATCTTTAACCTATTCAAACTATTCAGTAACTTATGTTCTATCTTTAACTTATTTAACAACTTCTATTCAATCTTTAACCTATTCAAACTATTCAGTAACTTATATTCTATCTTTAATTTATTTAACGACTTCTATTTAATCTTTAACCTATTCAACATATTTAACATCTTACATTACATCTTTAATTTATTCAAACTGTTTAACAACTTATATTTCGTCTTTAACCTATTTGTCCTTGCATGCCACGGCACGTTACACTATGCACAGAATAATCTCCAACAATTTGGACACTCCGATTCCATCACCACCATCACGCCTTGGTCATGGATCAACAATGCCGAGCAATCTTTATGTGAGTAGTAAAACTTCTCTTTCTCTAAAATCCTTACCACACATAATGCTATCCTCCAGCAATCGAACACCTCTGGAGGGAGAATCAACCGGCTATACTCTAATTCAAGAATGCTGCCATAGCCTGAAATAGGGCAATCTATAAGTAACAACATACTTAGCAACGCAATGAATACAGTACACGTGATTACAACTCTTAATCCGAAATAGGTTGCCACTCGTCCTCGGGTGGAAGCAAATTTCATATATAAATCGGTTGAGCTTAGAATTAGAAGCATGACCTGCTTCACTGTAACGCTTTTTTTTTTTCGCAAGGATGACCAAGCTTTGTCGGAATTGGTTCATCACTGTCATCGTCCTTCTCGTTGAGGCTCTAGGGCATGGTTTGGAAAAGAGAAGCCGCTATCGCCGTATGAATTTCCCGTACTCAATGGCGTTAGACTTGATACTATTCCCAGTAGTATCTCGCACATCGTCCTAGTAGTACTAGTTACAATTACAAGAAAGTTATTTTTTTTTATCTATGCCCTAGCAATGTTACTCTAAAATATTTCCAAACTAAGAAAACGTAATATCAATGCAGAAGAGCCAAAGAATAACAATAAAAATTATATTACTCATATTTGATATTTACCTGGGTTTTGAAGAAAGTTCTCTAGGAGAACCATCTTCTTTGACTCTAAGAGAAGCTTCCATTTTGCTTAACAACTTATCAATCTCTATATCTTCACAGGATTTTGGTGCTAATTCTAGTTCCTCATCTTCCTAGAAAAACTTGAGTTGCGGAGGCACTTTCATCCGTGGTTTAGTCATACTTGGTGTCTCCCATGCAACTTCCTTCCCAGCAGCATCATTGTCTCTCTAATTTTATAAGCAAGATGACGGCAAAGCTTACCTCTAAATTCATGAGCAAAACGACAGCAATGCTTACATTCTTTATTTTTCTTTCTATCTTCTTGAATCTCGTCATTCTTTTTTTTTTCAAGAATTCAAAAAGTCTCATCATTGTCTATCATAATAATAAAAATGGGGAGATGGTGAAAAATGAAGAGAGGAGTCATGTATACAAATATAGAGAGGTAAAATAGAGGGAACGGCTCCTACACTGTAAATACTATCTTTCGAAGCATTTGTTGCTTTTTTTTTATAATTAAAAATATTACCTTTTTATAATTAAAAATTCAGCTTGTTGATTTTTTTCTTTTTTGTTATTTTGGATTTTGCTGAGGTGGTTAATTAAGAAAATAAAATTTTTGTCTATGGCAAGCTACTGCTACAAAAGGGTGAGAGAAAATAAAACTTTTATCTGTAACTATGTAATAATGGAGCTTAACAGTATTAGAAGTAAAAGGACGTTGTTCCGGTTCTCACAAAACTGTCTCTTTCTTTGCCGTTCAAGTCATATTCAACAATTTATATTCATTTTTTAACCTATTCAACATATTCAATAATTTACATTCCATCTTTAACATATTCAAACTATTCAACAATTTATATTCCATCTTTAACATATTTAACAACTTAGATTTCATCTTTAACCTATTCAACATATTCAACAAACTTACTTTTATCTTTAACCTATTCATATTATTCAATAACTTAATTCCATTTTTAACCTATTTAATAACTTACATTCTATCTTTAGCCTATTTGACAATTTACATTTCATTTTTAACATATTCAATCTATTCAACAACTTATATTCAATCTTTAACCTATTTAACTTGATTAATGAAATATAGAATGAGAAAAAGTTGGGGAAGAGAAGGCTAAGGGCAAATGATATTGCACCTAAGGATCCTAACTAATTTGATTACCATAATTCATTTGACCATATACATCAAAACTTTCAATTTAGGTAATTAGCTACAAAATTTATTACCAAAGCATGTCCTGCAAAGTTGAATGATCAAATCATCAAGTTAAAATCAATGGGCCAAAACGAAATGCCTAACTATGTTAATAGAACAAGTTGAGAAAGTAAAGGCGAATTCGTAGCATAACAAGTTGCACAAGCTGTATTACATTTCAAAGCAAGAAATAACACTCAAAATCTAAAGTAACTTCACATCGATTCAATTGATTTAAAACTTTGGAAGGAAAATGAAAAAGTTGCTCCAACCTAACATCCACATTGCAATGTAAGTATTTTAGCAAGCTGAGAGGAACACTTTTAAGGAAACATAAACTCAAAAAATATTTTAATATATTCTTATCATCTAAACTTAAATAACTATATATATATTCAACACAACACAATGCAATGATATCCTCTTTCCCATAAAGCTAATCCATTAACACCTGTAAGCTACCGTCCGCCGTCCATCACTCAAACTGGAGAAACAGCAATATGAAATAGAAAGTCAGGTAATTGGATAGTCAATCACTGCGAGACACTCAACAAAATTTATCCTAGAGTAGAAACAACAAGACGAAATTTGTATGGTAAAAATATAAGAAAATTCCCGATTGCAGCTTGTTGCTCTTCCACGACTAAGCAAAGACTTCGTAGAAAACATTGTTCAAAACATTGTTCGACGCCAAAAACCCCAAACCTAAATTCAACTACCCACGAAAGAAAATGCAATACATAATTTTTACACCAGATGCCAAATTTCACTTTTTTGCCTTTCCTTTTTTTTAATCATTTTTGGTCATATTTTCCTTTTTATCAAACTATCATAACCTAATTAATCGAAAATAAATAAATTACGCAACCTATATTTCACTAAATAAATACCAAATGCATCATAAATTTGACTTTAATATGCAATTGGATATGATTTTTTTGTTGGTCATAAATAGGTATGAATTTAAGTATTGCTAAAATGGTAATTAATGTATGTCACTATCTATCATTTTCATTCGGAAGGAAAGGATGACGTGTTTAGGGAATTGCCCAAGAGACAAAGCTATTAGGCTACTGGAGTCGAATAGAAATCAAGAAATTATACCTCACTTCCCACCCACTTAGAGAGTCTAGTTAATCAATTAGTGCCCTTTCGATGCCTAATCTTATTTAACTCAAGAAAATGTCAGTTAGATAGTTTGAATTAATTTTAAAATTATTCACTAACATATGAAATGATCATGCAAGTGCGCAATTATTAAAATAACAATTAGAGACCAAGAAAACATTACATAACTTGTAAGTATAAACTAGAATCGAACTTATTCAATTCAAGAAGATGTCTCTTAGATAGTCTGGATTAATTTTAAACTTATTCATTAATATATCAGATGATCATGCGAGTGCGCAATCATTAAAATAACAATTAGAGACTAAAAAAATACTAAATAACTTGCAAGTATAAACAAGAATCTAACACTAAGAGATTAGAAAAATGACATTCCTAACTAGATCAATGATAATTGAAATGGAAATGCACAAATTGCAACTTAATATAATCTAAGAGCTTGTTAAATTCTAAGAACAATTTTTTGGATTAATGATTTTCACACATTTTAAGAGAAGATTACTCCAAAAAAACTAATTCTTAAGCCTTTTCCTAAAGCCTAAAAATTTTCGAATTTTTCAATTTTTAAATTTTTAAAAATAATATTAACAGAAATATTTAATTCCGAAAAAAGGGATTCGGGCTTGGGCCTCCCAAAACACGGCCTGCCGCTGGTCCCACCTGGACTCCAGTGGGTTCGGGCTAAACGGGCAATTCGGGCTTACAAGAAAAACTCTTTCAATTAGAACCTCTCCAGCCCAAGTCAGAGTTCAACACACGAAGCCCACGGTGGCCATTTCCTAACCCATTCTACTCAGTTCGAATCCTATTCTTTTAAGTGCGATCCAGCCCACTTTTGCTAAAACCACGCTCAACCCATTTCCAACCAAGACAAATACTCAGCCCATAATTATGAAGCACAGGCCCGGGCCTCCTTTGAAACCATGACCAGCCTAGGTCACTAAAAATTCCCCTCAACCGTTGCTATCGTCCTGCCTTAGACGCTCTCTCCTTTGTGTCTTCTTCGGCCGACCACACCAAAATCTTCCGGAAACCATCAAATTCAACCCGCTCTATCTAATCAAATCCAGTTGAATGAGACCAGAAAACCTAAGACCGCTAAACTGATTAAGCCCAACACACCAAGTAAAATTGCCACCTTACTCAGCCTCACCTCGTCTCCTTGCTCCTTCCTATTTGCAAAACAAAAAGAAACTGAAGATTGAACGTAAACTCCAACGCGTAACCGAGACTCCACCGTGAGCTTATGTCAGTCCATCACCACCGGACCATCATCCACTGTCCCTTATGACCTCGCCAACATTTATCGAACAAACCCCAACACCATGTAGGCACCGAGCAAGACTCGACAAGGAAAAAAGCATCTTGAACCATGGCCTCGCTTTTCTTTTTTAAAAAAGAAAATTTTCATAACTAATTATAAGATTTTTTTTTTTAAATTATAAATTTTAACACTAGCAATGCAAGAGCTCTCAATACCTATGTGTTATGCAAGTTAATGAAAATTATTTTTTAGGCATTAAAAATTAATCCATGATTTTTAAATGCAATTAAACCCTAAATGAATTGCCAAGTTTGGTATAAAAAATGTACTTTTTAATTTATCATTTTTTATAGCACGAATAAACATTTTAATGACTTTTTTTTTGGATGGAAACATTAAATGACTCTAAACACGACAATTTACCACTAATAAGTCATAAGGCCGATTAATCTATATTAAGACCTAAACATGCGACTTTGGCATGAACGCTTCTACTAAGGTATAAGGGATGCTCCGAGACCGCCAGGAGCTCATTACAAGGCCCGAAGCTCGGCCAAAGGCCGGTGGTGCGACCTTCAAAGAATATGAACCGTAGGGTTCAGCCCTTTTTTGAGCGCAAATTCAACTCCTAAATGGTCCGATTGACTGAGGCCAGCCTAAAGAGCCTGAATATTTGCTATCCCGAGCATTACATATGCGATTATCCTGACGAGACATAAGCTAATCCATTATGGATTCGAGACGACGGACACGTGATATAATAGTGTTATGACCGAAACGATTACTCGAATTACATGAGGATAATGCTATAGACTGAAAATGAGTCCTGAACGTCCTAGTTCGAACTGATGTACGTGCACTTCAGGGAGACATAAGCTCATTAATGCAACATAGTGTTGACACCGAGCATAAATCTTAAAATGGATGGACCTCTCCCATTACCTTGGAAATGTCGGACTAAGGTAGGATTTGGCCACGGAGACGAGCATCGTTCAACTCGAACTCAAGTCGAGCATGTGTGCATTCATCTTTGTCTCATGTGCCCTTTTAAAAAAAAAATTTCTAAAATAATTTTCTTTTTAATGCAAGACAGACTTTGAAAAAATTAGTTGTCACCATCCATAAACTATAATACTTCTAATTTCTAACTGCAAAAGCGATGCTTAGTGAACCAGTTCCTAGAAGTTTAATTATTTAATCGAGCATGTTAGGTGGTTAGCATGGTTTAGCTAAGGCCTAAATAAATGGTACTATTTATCTAGAAGGGTTCGAGAATTTTTCCGAGTCTGTATTGGTACTTAATTTAATAAGTTTGGCCTAGGTTAGTATTTTTAGAAATTAAATTGAATTATTTAATTAATTTTCGAAATTAATTAATTAATAATTATTTTTCAAGAATTTTGGCCGAATAGCCAAAGTGACCAAAATTTCGTGCGATTGCAATGGTGTAGTTATTTTGCACCTATAGAAAATTGAAATCACAATCTTCAACATGAACAAACACCAACATAACTATTTGAATATATATATTTTATAGTGAGATTATGCTACTTTTATATTTAACAAGAATTTGTTGTTTTACCCAAAATATTTATTTCCAAACACGATCGGTTCGATTTAGTGTTCCAATCTTTTGAAATCAACTCACCTTAAAACCGATCACTAGAGCCAGGCGGACATTATACTTTACTTTTTCTAGGTTAGTGACCTCAATTTTTCTCCTTTTTTTTTTCCCGGTTTTTCCTTTCCAATTCTCGTCCTTCTTATTGCTCCTACCTTAGCTACTAGTGCACTTCGTTGATCATACCCGCAGTACGGCGACCACCTCCCTCCACCCTCCCTCCCTCTATGATTGTAATGTACTCTATTTTTTCTCCCCAAGAGAATCAAAGACAATCGAATATTTACAATGAGGGAGACAAAGTTATTGCTTTGAAGCAGATAAGTATATAAATATCAATATATATCAAAAGATGAAAAGATGTCTAAGAAGCAAATACATGTATTTTTTTTTAAATTAATAAAACAGCGGAAAACATTGAAGTATTAGCAATTGTTTTCAAAAATGAATCTTTATAGAAGAGTTTGGCTAGAAAGCTCCAATTTATATAAGAACTTAAACACTATAAATCATAAAAGATGCAATGTAATAATTAAAATCAAGCCAATAAATTCAAATGATATAATTTTCATCTAAGAGATCACTATACCCATCTCCACAAATTGTTGAAAATTATAACATATGCAATTAGGATTGACCATAAATTTGGATTTGAGCGAAAAATGGAAGGACCATCATCAGTGTTTCTCTTCGATGATTGCTATACTTATTGTTCGGCATTTGCGTTGCGAGCAAAAGAGAATGTTAATGATGTCATTCTAGAAAAAAAGAAAAATGTCGAATCTCGAGTAGAGTACATATGCATTAAATTAAAAGCCTAAAATAATTATGGATAAAAGAATTAAAAAAAAAAAACAAAGGAGAAAAATCGTGTCAAAAAGAGAAGGTAGTTATTGACATATTGGCATTTCCATGATAACGGCATCCAAGGCTTTGGAAGGAGAACGCAGTTTAGCGGGCGCCTCTTCATGGGGTGGGGCGGGGTCCGGTGCAACGGCGGGTGCATTCCGGCTCACACGTTGGAGGCTGGAAGCCGTTGCGACCTTGCAACTCCTGAAAAAAAAAAAAAAAAGATCCGACGGTCCCCCCCAACCTCGTACCGAGGAAGTTAACGTGCTGACGTGGAAGCTTGTTGACCCCTGACGTGGGCCCCACCGGAAGAGACGTGAACTGGCAACTGCCGCATTTTCCATAATCCATCGTAGCTAGTCATTTATGTGTTGGGGCTTGGCAATTTGGCATGTCATATTTACCAATTTATATAGTTTTATCATCTATGGATGTCACACATTTTGTTTAATGGTGAAATATGAGCTACTTGCTACTATTGTGAGTATTTACAGCTTCCAGAAGTAAAGGAATTGCACAATTTAGTTGTCCAAGGAGTGACCGTTGCTGGCAATACGCGAGTTCTTCTAACTAGGTTATTTTGTTGCTTGTGGTTATTGATATTTCAATATTTGATTTCTCTAGAATTAAATGTTTTCTAATTTTTTTCCTTCATATTTAAGGAATCTTAATTGGTGGGCGTACGATGCGAGGAAATCCCACCAAATAAAACTTTCCAATTTCAAACTTTTCAAGAAAGTCAGTTAATTTCTCGAAATTAAGTGTGGTGGAGAAGCCACATTTGTTTTTAAAGACTAATGGTTTGTTAGCTCATCATTTTCTTTGTAAAAGGATTAATAGATATATCTAATATTGGAAGATATTTTTTTTGCTGGAGTATCAACAGAAATATTGACGAAATATGACATGTCACAAGGCGATATGAACTTTTGACAAATGGATTGCGTTGAGTTCGCTTGATGGTACTTCACTTGCGTAAAAGTGTGTCGGACGAGGTCTGAATGGAGGTGATTTTTAGAAATTTGAGTGTGGTGGAAAGTAATTGCATTAAAAAAAGAAAATCTAATTTGACTAGAAATGTATAATATTGAATTACATAAAAGGAAAAGTATAGAGAAATGTAAATGGGCATGATATTGAAAATTGTAAGGAAAATATAAAATTGAAAGCTCTTACAAAGTGTGTTCCCACTTATGTGTTCTACACTTCAACTCTTGGGCTTTTTTATGCTATTGTCGCCTAATTCTCTAATTCTATGTATAATTTCAATTATATCTTGAATTTATTATTATTTAATTTTTTTTGCAAACTTTCACTATAATCCCAAATATGCCCACAAATTCAATAGTCTCGATTAGTTTCTTCAAAATTATTAATATCGGGACAAGTTAGAGGGTTATTATTAGAGCGGGCATCTTCATCAATACCCCACCTTCATATAGAACAACAATAGCCTCTTGATATTGGTAATCTTGAAGAAACTAGTGAAGGTGTGAGCACATTTGTGATTAGAATAAAATTGGGGTTTTTTTTTTTTTTTTTTATAAAAGAAAAAAAGTTCAGAGTGTAGTTGGAATTAAATCTAATGGAATTAAATCTAAAGTTGAGGGGAAAGGACTATGCTAGCATGGACGCACTGTTGCTTCCTATGAGAAATTGTGCAGTTTGGGCCGTCCATTTCATTTTTGTATAATGGGCAACCGAATGTAACTTTTGCTGTGAAATATCATTAGGACCTGACATCTGAGATTTCTTGATTGAAAATTCTCATTTATTTCTTTTCTTTTTCTCTTCACTTTCTCTCTATATTAATTGTTACTCTCCATCATTAGGAGTCGTAGCTCTATCTCCAAATGAGAGTCACTGATATTCATATGGTTAGTCTATGGTAATGTCATTAAGTGCCTGAATTTGCCTTGTCAATTCTTCGCATTCTGCCTATCTTCTGCAAT
Organism: Eucalyptus grandis; assembly: GCF_016545825.1. Taxonomy (NCBI): domain Eukaryota; kingdom Viridiplantae; phylum Streptophyta; class Magnoliopsida; order Myrtales; family Myrtaceae; genus Eucalyptus; species Eucalyptus grandis. The sequence continues at coordinate 6,414,498 of NC_052618.1, forward strand.
ACTGAGGCATCATTGTCGGAAAGGCCCGTGAACGGAGATGGTTGCCTTGTGGAGGTTGAAGATGGATGGAGGCTGAATAAGAGGCGGTTAATGTCATATTTTCTGGGGGAGTTGATGGTTATTTGAATGTTAATTTTTCTGCCTTTTGATATGTTAGATTCTAGGAACGACGGAACGTTGAAGGAGAGACGAAACACAAGGCGTACATTACATGTCTATCAATTGATAACGCCACAGTAATAATTTCAAAAGAGGATTCAATTGATATTCCTGATTTACATTATCCACTTCAAATACCGTTTGGTACGGGGGCTCAAATTTGAAATATAATTTGTGGTTTCTCCTTTTTCTAATTGCTCAGGTTCGTTCGGAGCCTTTAGCTTCTAACATTTATTTTTTCAAAATTTGTAGTTATCACAAATGGATTCTTAAAGTCTTCGAAAATATACAACCTAGTTTCACGCCTTTTCTTTCTCTCTAGCTCTTCCTCTCTTATAAACAACTCAACGGAGAGAACGTGAACGTAATTCGGTTCTCAAATCCTTCAAGGATCTAATTACGGAAAAGTTTGAGTGACCGGATCAATATTTACTTTGATTTAAGCAAGTACAAAATCCGTTTTGAATTTGATACTAATAAATACTCGCTTGATTTAGCCCATCCAATCGACCAATGTCTAATTTCAAGTTTAATTGTTATATTATGAATACATATCCTAATCTGACTGGACAATTTGCGTTTGCAAATAACACTGACTAATTATTAAAACAGTTTGCAGCGTTTTATGTTTGGCTAAAAAATTTCGTCCTTTAAAAATATATTTAAGAAATTACGTTGAAATTCTCTAGTTTATCCTCTATTAATTTTAAATTCAATAAGAGGATGAATATTCTTGTGGTTCCTCTTTATTCATTTGCAGAAATTTAGATCCAGTAAGAATAGGAACCCAGTATGCAACAGATCATTAAGCTAAAAGCGAAAGCACTGTAACTATCGCTCTCTCAATTTCGGCTTTAAACGTTATATAGATTAGAGTGCCCTTTCTCATAAAGATTTTAAATAAATAAAAAAAAACCTTAATTTCAATTTTTCCATGGGGTGAAAATTTGTGGTTGAACTAATGTGCTTATCTCTCTTTGGATCGGCTACCACACCTACCGCCTACCGCCCCCAAACGAAAAAGAAAAAGAAGGATTGCATTGAAAAGTCTATCGTCAACATTCCCCCATTCCCCATTGCACCAACTAGCTTATGTTAGATAGCGCTAATTGACCCAAGCCAACATATTTGATTGGGTTTGATTAACTTTACTACAAAATAATTGAAAATATCCAATAATCGGGTCCGGTAACATGAATCGAGACACTTCATTGCTGCAAACTCTAATCATAAATGTTGGCGTGAGAGAGTAGAGCATATTGGAAGATATCCATATTAATATACAATGCCATTGATTGCGATATCACTTTATATTTGTGAAAGACAGGACCATTGTATGATATTAGACAATGCATGACAACTCAAGTACAATTGCATAATCGTATAACAGAAATGTGTTAGGATGGTGTACAATAGGCATGACGTTCTAACCGTAACCAGTGATGGATGTGCTCTCTAGAAGCGATTATACGCAAATGGCTAAGTGTGATCTAGGTAAAGGGAGATTGGAGAGAAAGACCTAAGTAAAGAGGCTCGATTAGAATCCAAAGTAAAGTGGCTTGATCAGAACCAAATCTGTAGATTAGGCAAGTGCTAATAATTTGAATAATCTTTCAAGTGTACCGAATAAATATGTAATGTATAGGTGATTTTGGGTTTGAACGTTTTGTTTACATTGGATAAACGATTTTCTTAATGAGCATTCGTCGTTAATACTCCTTCGATTTGAAGAAATGTAACATGCTAATAACGCTTTCCCTACATTCAAATTTTCGATAAAATCAAGTGAAATGAAATTACTGTGCATTCACCTACCCTGCATATGCAGAGCTCATATGCCTTTTTCTAACACGTTCTTTCGTGCAAAGCATGCTCTTAAACAGTCAATTTCTGATCAAAAGAAATTATTATTGTCGATTTGCAAATCAAAAACCTCAAGGACGATGCAAAGTCGGTACTTACGCGTGATTGACTCGGTGGTCCCTCGTGAATCTTTCGCTTTTTAAAAATTATTTTCGTCCTATGACCGATTAACCCCTAGCCTCACGTCTGTCCATATATGTTGCACTCACGTTTCATAACGTAGACAACATGATGAAGCCTGTCCCTAGTGAAAAAGCACGACCAGTTAAGTGATTGGTCTCGATCACTCTTTTGTTGCATCTTTCTCTGCAGGTGTCTTCTTTAGAAGGCTCCTTTCTGGGTTCATTTCCGCCTATAAATTCCTTCCAATAGTATCTACTTTCCCAGCGATTTCAGATCGAGATACAGAGATGGCCAAGCCAGGTTTAACGGCAATGGTGGTGGCAGCTCTTGCTCTGGTGGTGGCCACGGTGGCGACACTCGCCCGTGCCGAGGCGGATGACCTCGTGAAGTTGGACGCCTGGTTCACTAGGCTTAGCCACGCCAAGCGCAAGACCACACACCTCCACTTCTACTTCCACGACACGCTCTCTGGAAGGAACCCCACGGCAGTGCGCGTCGCCAAGTCCACGATGACCGAGAAGTCCCCAACGCTTTTGGGGTGGTCAACATGATCGACGACCCGCTGACCAAGGGCCCTGAGCCAGAGTCCCCCTTGTTGGCCGGGCATAGGGTTCTATGGCTCAGTTGGGCTTGAGTCGACGGCCCTGCACATGAACATGAACCTCGTATTCACGACCCCGGAGTACAACGGCAGCACCCTGAGCATATTGGGCCACAATCCGGCACTCGAGACCTTTCGGGAGATGCCTGTCGTTGGTGGGACTGGCGTTTTCCGGCTGGCAAGTGGGGTCGTGACGGCGAAGACGTACTTTCTCAACCTCACCACTGGCGATGCTGTAGTTGAATATAAGGTCATAGTTTTGCATTACTAGACACTTTGTAGATATATCGTGGCTTGTGTTGTAGTCCAGTCCAAAGGTTATGAAGGAAATTACCGGCACGTTTGGCAACGATTCTGTTCCCAGGAGCTGATTTTGAGTAAAAAAGCGCGTTTGGTAACTGTTTAAAATTTTTGATTCTGGAATAGAATTGCGTTTGGTACCGTATTAATTGATTATGTTCCAATTTTTTAAAATAAATTTTAAATAATTTCTTTACTTTTTACTTTTTCTTTTTTTTTCCCTTTTTCCTATTCTTCTTCTTCTTCATTTGGCCGGTCGCCGGACCGCGACCAAGCCGACGAGGGCCGCGACGCTCACTGGAGCATTACCGGCCCTCGACAAGGTCGTCCTTCGTCGGCCGAGCCTCGCCGGTGGCTGGGCTTGCCTCCGGCGAGCTTGTCGGACCTCGACCTGGCCTGGCGAGCCTCCGGCGACGGCGGACCGGCGACCAGCGGGCGGCGGGCGGGCGGTGGGCGGTGGTGGACGGCGGCGGGTGATGGCGGATGGCAACCGAGATGATGAAAGAGAAGAACAAGGGTTTTATCGTTTTGATTCTTTTTCCGATTCTCGGACTAGAATCAAATTTTTTTTTTATTCTCAAATCTTGTCTAAAATCGTTCCCCGGAACAAAAATTTTACCAAACGCGATTCTCGTCCCAAACTGATTCTGACAACAAAAAATCAGAATCTGGCACTATTTGGCACGTTGCCAAACAGGCCCTATATCGTTCTAGTTGTGTGCGGATGCTCTGTCGTTTCCAATTTGGTTATGCTCTACGTGCTTCGTGATTTTTCATTGATTTTGGTGGTTTGGAATCTTCATGTGTGGGCTCTAGATGAACTATAAATTGGACTCGGTTTATCACTGAGTAGGTAATGTTACAATGGTCGCTGCCATGTGAAATCAAGCTTGCTGAAAACGTCAATGATTTTACCCACCTAATAATTATGAAAGTTGATGCAGTCGACGTTAAATTTTTTTTTATTATATTTTGGAGTTCCCATTTTAAAGTTACTGAAACCTAAGATTATGTCTTGATTTGGTTTCGATTGGAAAACTGTCACGCAGCAAGCTCAGTCAACCACCACCTAACAATAATATTCAGGGCTACACGTCTTGTTCAACTTAATAATTGGATTTGGTGCATTTGAACAGGCTTTTACAATATATTAGGCAATGCATGAAAACTTAAGTAAAATTATATTACCGAATTATATTTGGATTTACACATCTTGGTCTAGTAAAGATGTGGTAGGAGGGCTTACTATAAGCATAGCATTCTAGTAGTGACCAGTGATAGATGGGTTCATTAGACATGCCTATATAGATATGGCTAAGGTCTTCTCTCTATTTTTTAATGTACATACTTTATCGTTCTATCCATCGAGAGCCGTCAAGGTAAAAGGAAGATTGGAGACGAAGACTTAAGTAAAGAAGTTTGTCCTCCACACATGTGCATACACTGAAACACTAATAGAACTGACTTTTATTACCAAAAAACAAAAACAAAAAACAAATCGGCCTTTTCCATTTTCTCTCTTTTCTCTTGTCTATTGTCTTCGATCTTTTCTTATTTAATGTAAACACTTCGATATCTGATAAGAGATTCTGATTTGAAGCTTCTCACCTACTCTTCCTATTTAGAAAATCTGTCCGTATGATTTTTTTTTTTTATCTAAAAAGCATCTTCGCCTTATGAAACACACCAAAAAGAAAACTGATATGTTTAAAAGACTGGAGCATAAGTATGTTCCAGAATATCAAATTATATTTATACTTTCATTCGTAACTTTTTCAAAATATCATATCCGAATCTCCAGTTCTCAGATTCTTTTTATTTGAACTCTCGTTACACCATAGAAGAGACTGTTTCCCCAAGTTAATTTGGTATGAGATTTAATGTAGATGAGTTCATATGTCCGTGAACTTAAAAATTTCTTTATTCAAACAGTAATAGACAATGGTTTGAGATATTAAGGGCACGTTTGTCAACGTTTATGTTCCCGGGAATAATTTTTTTTTCTATTTCAGGGAACAATTTCTAAGTATAAAAACGCGCTTGGTAGTTACAAAAAAATTTCTACTCCAGAAACAGAAATAAGTTTGGTAAACTTGTATAATTTTTTTGTTTCTTTTAATTTTTAATATTTTAATATTTTTTCCTCTTTTTATTTGTTCTTTTTTCTTTTTTTTTTCTTTGTTTCTTCTTTCTTCCTTTTGGCTGGTCGCAAATCGGCACAAAAGCTCGGCCTCGCCCGGGCCGGGCGAGGCCAACCTCATCGTTGCACGAGGTCAAGCCTCGCCGATGACCTCGCCGACCACCGAGGCCACGATGAGGCTCGGCCTCACCGCCACCTTTTGCTGGGCGACGCCTACTTAGGCGGTGGCTCGGTGAGGCCAAGCATTGCCGTGGCTAGGCAAGCTCGGCCTTGCCTGATCTAGGCGAGCTTGAGCTCACTTAGCCTAGATGAGGCCAAGCCTCGCCGAGGGCTAACGACACTCCAGTGAGGTCGTTGACCCTCAACGGCCGATCGCCAGCCATGGCCGAGGCCAAAGACCGGCCAAAAGAAGAAGAAAAAAGAAGAAGAAAAAACAAGTGTTTCTCGGAATTGTTATCGGGAATAAGAAACAAGTTTTTCTACTTTTGTTTCATTCCAAATCTGTTCCCCGGAAATAAAATAAAAATAGGTTTTTTGTTCCTGGAACAAAAGTGTAAACAAACGTGTTTCTGTTTTTTTTTTATTACACAGAATAAAAGAACAGAAATTTGTGTTCCAAGAAACAGAAACAGAAATAAACAAACAGGCCATACAAGTTATTTAATTTTTTGTTTTTAGATAATTGGATATTTTGCGTTTATAATACTAGAAAATTTGGGAGATGGTTGCGTGAGCGTTTCACTACCTTTTAATTTTATATGCTTCACTGCATCTCTATAGTCTTTTTATGAGAATGATAGTTGTTGCTAAACAGAAGGACGGAAGCTCATTGTTTGATTCAACTTGTTAACTATGTAAAATACAATTTCTTGTTAGAGTAAAGAGAATCTACATCTTACAAAATATGGATTCTATATTGAAAAATAGTGGCCATCTGGGCTCCACCTAAGCTAATATTATGCACTCCTGATTAGATAGATTACTCATATAAGATAATATTCTGTTTGCCCCATATACCTTTCTTTTGGTTAACCATTATTTGGTTCGGTTGATTGATTTTTGTTGATATTACACCAATGAAAAAGAACGCGACCAAAATAATATGTTTTTAATTTTAATGATATGAAAATCATTTACATTACTATAGATAAATTTACCAAGTACAAGTAACATTAAGACTAATGTGCGATCTTATCAATAGGTTAGAAATCGATTGCCACGGTTTGCTTTAAATATTATTCAATGGCAAAAGATTGAATTTTACGTTTGCGTTGGTTGACAATAGAAGCACATCTTAAATATATATTAAAAAAAAATCCCGAGAGTGCACTGATCAACCATAAACAAAAAGTGTAAGAATGGCCCAAACAAGAGTAAAGTGTAAGAAAGCAAAATTAATGAAGCAAAAATAATAAAGTGTCAGACAAATTATAAGCTAAATTCAAAGTGAATCAAATTTCTCATCCAAAAGATCAATTTACTAAAACTAAATTATATCAAAAGTATTCATTAATATCTCTTATTTATACGTATGCTTTGAAACTAAGCTAAATCTAGCACTAAAAGTTAACAGCTTAATCAAGGTCTCCATTCAAGCCATCTTTCCATTTTTTAATTTTAATTTTTTTTTATAAAAAGGGGACACAACACGTGCTAGAAGTCTTCTAGCCCAAAATTCTGAGGGAAAATTCTCATTAATCTTTTGCTGGAAGTCTTCTAGAAAATGCATTTGGAATGTAAACAGCACGTGCACGAGGCATGCATAGGGCTTGCATGGATGGCCTTGATGACGAAAACGATGGAGATGGAGCCGGCAACGAAGACGATGGAGACGGTGGTTGGCCTAGACGCGTCATCGATGATTTGCTGGTGAAGATAGCCAAGAGAAGTGTGGAAGCTTGGGGCAGGGCGGTGGCTGGTTGAAGGAAGAAGAGATATAGAAAAGAGGATAGGCGTGATAAGTATTAAATTTTTAATGAATTTACTAAAAAATACACACCGTGTTAGTTAGTGACATGGCCCTTATAAACAGTCGAATATTTTCTATATTATTCACCTCTAATTTTTAAAAGCTTTGTAGAGATTCTTTACCTATTTTCTTGACAAATTGATCCTTTCTTCCAGCACTCGTGGACAGAAACATTCAGTAGGAATCCATCCATGCTTCACGGCTAAAGGGCAAAAATATTCATTATGTGCTAGTCCATGAAATCTATAAGTAACTCTATAATAAAGCTATTTGGTAGATTTGAAAGTCTATCATAATTGTTAAGTCAGGCGTAACTCCCAATTATAGTTTCTAGACTAGAACTTTTAAAGAAATTAAACGTTTGCCGTTCTTTATTAACATTTTAAATTAGTTTACTACAAAATAAATATGGAAAATAATTGCAAGCCCCAACTAACATTGCTACATAATTTCTCATTGTTGAAATACTAACGTGAAAATGACATAATCTTGCAAAGAAGTCAATGCGAGAGAATCTGAAAATAAATGAAGAATAATAAAGGACATGAAATATTTATGTGGTTTGCTATCTACATCCATGGAAGAGATAATAGCAAATAATCCATTAATAATTGGAGAATTAGAGTTATAATTGCTCACATGCTTGAATATTTTTCACTCCTAAAAATTTAAGCCCTAACCAAAAAAAAAAAAAAAAAAAAAGATTCCAAATTAATAACTTGGTTTAGTGTAAACTCATGGCACGAAAAATTTATAGCGGCTCACAATTTTTGCCAAAGAAACCCTATTATGTGTGTGCCATTTCAAAGATCATCAATTTTACACGTCCATCAATGGATAATGCCATGATAACAATTTTAAAAGAGGATTCCGTTAATAATCCTAACTTACAATATCCAATTCAAATCTGATTTGGTATGTGAGCTCAAATTCGAAATATAATTTAACACTCATTCTAACCGTAATTTCCCCCTTTTTTCTCCAAATGCTTGGGTTGGTCCGTAGCCCTTTACTTCTAGCATATATTTTTCAAATTTTGCAGTTAGTCATAATTTATAAACCTAAAGATTTTATATTTGAAAAAAAAAAAAAATAGGAAAAGCAATACGCAGAAAATGAGATTCACGTCTTCACGTCCTCAAATCTTTATCGAATCCCTTTCTCTTCGGTAACCACCTCGCAACGCCGTGGCTCACGTCCTCACGCGCTTGAAATGACGAAAAAGAGGAACCGCCTTTAGGAGATCGCGGCTGAGAGCGAGGAGGAGATTTCTCTCTCTCTCTCTCTGTGGCGGCACCAAGGCGGCGAAGAAGAAGGGCGACGTTCGTGATCATCAGCTTCGAAGGATTTCGACCAAGTTGGGACGGGGAGGGGAGGCGAAATGAGAGCACGGTCTCGGAGTTGGATCTCGAAGAAAGAAGGAGAAGGATATACCCGGTAGAGATCTGCTCCTGGAGGCGGTTCCACCGAGAAGTGGTGAACATGGAGGCCTGCACCGGAAGTGACACCACCCACTGAGTAAAGACGCAAAAGAGGAACCGCCTTTAGGAGATCGTGGCTGAGAGCGAGGAGGGAGTCTAGGGTTCCCACGTGGAGATTGGGTATATTGAATTGTGGAGTCGGGCGGGATCATCAGCTTCGAGAGGGAGAAGATCGGAGGTGGTAGTGCGCCTTTGTATGGAGCGACGCGGTGGTGAAGCTCCTTGCTTCCTTCCTTTGCCTGATGTCGCTCCAAAATCTCACGCAGATTCGGGGCAGTCGAATAGCTTTTGCACAGAAAATATTGGCATTCCTTTTTAAAAGGTCGATTGACAGGTTGACGATGAGGAGCATAACCGGGACGATGGTGATGATTGGGAATATGTGGAAGAAGAAGGGCCTGCAGAGATCATCTGGGAAGGGAACGAAAGAACAGTAAAGAAAACCATCAGGTTTTCCGAAGAAGGGATCGGACGTGCAACTGTTGAAAGAGGGTAACTCAGAAGATACTGCCTGTTTATGTGTTGAAAACGTGGCATACATTACTTCCTACTTTTTCTTTCTCTTTGTGTTGGTTTTGGTTTGAATTTTAAATTTGAGGTTTGTAATTCACTGCCAGGATGCTGAAAACCCGACCTTGAATCCTCTCCCTCCACCGTTCGAAGAATATTTAGAATATAAGAATTGATCGCCAATGTCAGCTCAACAGGTGTTAGAAAATTTCGCTCTCCAAGTGCCTAATTTTTGACTGAGCAGGTAGCTTATTATGATGGTCGTACGTCTAGTTATATTTTTCTGGACTGATTTGTTGAACTTTTTTGTAAAATGTTTTATTTTTGCCTGTCGGTTTGCTTAACAGGATGAAGCTCATTGCTCTTTCATTCTGAAAATGAAGCTTGTTGGTTTGCTCCACGATGCCTTCATCCAGTTCATATATCCTGAGCATTTTGGAGCACCAATACTGTTTTCAGAAATGGGCAACTGGTAAGAATAATTAGTGCAATTAAATTTCTATCATAAGATGGCTTTCATTTGCAAACATCTTTCACTAGTTTCATATGAACTACGGATGCAATTTTTTGATCACTGCCGAGACTTTGGGCTTTTTTGGAGAAGCGAAAGAAAAACATGAAGTTATATTAATACGAAAGAAATTACATCCATATTATACCACATTAGATATCGGTTAATATTGAAAAAAAGGAAATAGAATTGATCAGAATCAAGGAAAAACTGAATAAATGATCCTTATGGCTCACTAGTTGCGTTGTTTGTTTCCAAAGGTTGATTAGCCTAATTTTATAATGTAACTTAAAGGAGGAGGGATGGAAGTTTGGTGGGAAACTGAAATCCATCATTACTGTTTTTTACCATCCCTCGGGAGTTTTAGTTTTAAAATTAGATATGGTTGCCTTAGCCCCATCCATGGCATTAGTTTTAAGGAAAGTCGATACATGAGTAAGGCGTTTCGCGGTGGCTAAGGACCATCTCTCCCACTAGCCCGAGATAGGATGATATAAAGGAGGCCTTTGTGCCAAAAGTTGTTGAAGGATAAAATTTGCTGGACAAAGCTGGAGCTGTTCTTTTTTGATGCGTTGGTTTGGGAAGCTAGTTATATTACTGAAGATGGAATGATGCAAATTGGGAGTGCTGTCAATGGAATAATGATTGAAATTTGGTCTTTTTAGGATGGGGTTTGGAAGTCTTTGCGCTTAGAAGAGTGCATATTCTTGCCATTGACACTACTAGCTGTGGAGAAATTGAAGATCTATACCCCTTTTCTAGGGTCGTTAGTGTTGGGTCAAGTTTGGATGAGAACGAAAATGGTTCGACTCATATTGATTTATTTAACTCGTTTTGGCACATTTCCATACGATGTAAATTTGAAAACCTATACCTAATCCAACTCAACACACATCCAACTCACATTATTATAACATATTAATATTTAACCTAACTCATAAAAACCCTTACTTACCCTTTTAACCCACTTTAAGCTCTTTGCGTGTATTTATTATATGAATAAAAACTTCACATCAAATTAAAAAAATATAAAAATTAGTAAATAAAACAAAGAACGTAAGGGTCTTGTCTTCTAATCTCCTCATGTGGAACTTCAAATAACCAATCTCTAGTGCACAATTTCACGGGAAAGAGAACTATGATATTTATTTAAAATGTGCCCTTCAATGCTAAAGGCTGACTTACAGTCAACATAAGTGAGAAGACAACTCAAGATACCGATGTGAATTGGCTTTAAAATAATCAAGAACATTACGAAAAGGTTTTTTTATTTTTTTTTTAAATATCAAGCCTATTTTCCTTCAAATACAAATCCAATTGTGACATCGTAGATTGCAAGGCATAATGTTTACTTTTGATTACATTATACTCATCAAGATTGTCCCCAATGCTCTCAAAAATGTCCTCAATTAAAATGTTACCTCGATTGGTTGAAGATGTAAAGCGATAATCTCTCAACATAGAGGTCACATGTTCATCAAAAGCATATAGAGACTTTCTTGAATAATCCGTACAAATTTCACATGATCATCTATGTCCAACTTCAAATAGCAAAGCTCTAACAAGCGTAGCAAGACAACACTATAACCCTTCTAATATTTATCAAACTTCTTTTGCATTGCCATAGGCATAGAATTAATAGCTATGTCCTCACTATCTCTCTCCTTTATCAAATGAAACCGGATTAGCCATACTCCATACTCAATAGAGATATAAATTCTCCATGGGATATCTAACTCCAAAGAAGAGAGTAAAAATATCATAAAAATGTTGTAGCAAGAATGCAATTTCCTTAGCTATGACTCAATCTTAGGGTAACATTAAATGCACGAAGAATGGAAGTTCCATATTTTCTTTCTTAGGAGCAACTAGGATGCTATACTTGTATTCAACGAATTGTCAATCATAATTTACATTCTTGAGGCTATTGACTTCTGTTAGCAATACAAAGATTGATTATTAGTAATGAAACCATGTGAGATTAGATTTAAATCATGAGGATCTCCCCTTTACATCGGATTGTATGCCTAGAGGTACGTTAGTTAGATTGAAGGTATCTATTTTTAAATAGGATCAAATTGGCTGTTTCAATTGGTTGGACTAGTAATGGGGATTGCAAACCAATCCACTTGATGAGATAGGAAAAGGTGGAAGTTCACTCTTTTCGAAAATCATTCTCCGGCTGGCTATATTATGGTTGAAAATGTTTCATTTATTTCCTACCACTCAATATTAAGAAGGTGTCGCATCATAAATTAGATTTAATTATCACACAACATAGCGTAAATCATGTTGTGACCCCAAATTGAGTCGGCTAAAATAAATGGGTATAGATCCTAAATATTATCTATCTCAACTTTTCTAGGGTCGTTGAAATGCGTATATTTCTTTTGTCTATATTTTCTTTAAACAAGAACAGAGAATTACATATTTTTCTGTGCATGTTATCTTCCAAGAATCCAAACTCAGGATTATCGATTTGGATTATATACAACAAGAGATTGACTTTTGTTCCTTATTCTTAACATAATGTTGTTCCTTGTACATCACTAGGAAGGGTAAATGATTAGACGATCACCTACAATTATTACACATGTACAGAAAGTTAAAAATTGACCAATTAGTTGATCGGCTAATCTAAACTCATATAAATTAAATTGAAAACTCATTTACATCTTACCCACTCCACCAAAGATTGTTGGTCCTCAGGCTGATCAGCATCCGATGCTTTTCTTCCCATGAGTAGCTCCGCCATGACCACGTTGAATGAGTAGACAATGACCTTTTCCATTAGCTTGCCACTCGAGTAATACCAAGGATCCATCTACCTACATTTGACAAACCATCAATCGTTATAGATAAAAACCATTCGTGGTACGACAAACCGAAAGTGAACTTACCAGAAAGTCTCCATTATGTGCGTGGATTCATGCGTATGTATACCCAAAATGAACTTGGTGAGTCCAAACTCTGTGACCTGAAATCAAAACGTTAACTTTCATAACCATAACTTGAATTCATTAAACAACCGATTGATATTATCATGTCATCGTATCTTAGCATCAAAATTGGAGTCAAAAGAATATTGGAGGACTTATGTCTCGATGAATAACACTAGGATTGTCTGAAAGGTCACATCAACAAAAATGAAACTCGAAAATTATTACGGTAATGATAAGTTTTTTTTTTTTATTTTTGAAAAAATACTCACACTCTTCGTGTAAGTAAGCCAAGCCTCGTGCGGAACCTAAAGCCACCTTCATCCTCTTAGGCCAAGGAATGATTGGGTAATTAGTACTTGCAATGACATCTGGGGCAGTTATAATCAATCGGATGTTGAGCTTTGAAATAACTAAGCATACAGGATAAATATTGACCATGCAAATTCCAGTGTGCTGTTTGAGACGAACTTATATACTAAAATTCTAAGAGTATCAGAAATGCAGTATCCAAAGAGAAAGTGACGATGGTGGATACGGCTGATTATATTGACCTCCACTTGAAACTCACTCTCCCTTTGTCGACTTTCAGCTTTTAGTTGCTTGATGGCAACTAATTTCGTACTAGTATTCCGTTATGAATGAGGCTGAAACTGCCTTCGCCAAGTCAATTGGAATTAGAGAAATCACCCGTCGCCCTTTCCAACTCTTTATACGTAAAGGTCTTATGCAGAACAACAAAGGCTATGCTTGGAGATAAAAGAGGTCAGACATTAGGACTCGATTCTACTAGCTTAATAGTAATGACAAAGCATAGTTGGAAGAATTGATGTTACAAATCTTGGTATTATGAACATGTCACTATTGTGATCCAAATGCAGAGCAAATTCTAATTGAGGAATCAACATCGATTGTCCTCAAGCTTGTCCTTTTCATTGTATGTGATTTTGATCCTCAATCAGAATTTGCTCTACATTTGGATCACAATAGTAATATGTTCATAATACAAAGGTCTCTAACATCAATTCTTCTAACTATGCTTTTCATTATCATTAAGCTGGTAGAATGTGGTCCTAATGTCTAAACCTCTTCCATCGCCTTAGGTGTTCTGCATAAGACCTTTATGTACGAGGAGCTGAAAATGACAACGGATGATTTTTCC